>NW_027530019.1:10878015-10907219 GCF_008692635.1 Crocuta crocuta | reverse complement strand
TATGTGTCTGTTTTTGTGCCAATACCATACTGTCTTGATGATGACAGCTTTGTAGTAGAGGCTAAAGTCTGGGATGGTGATGCCTCCCGTTTTGGTTTTCTTCTTCAATACTACTTTGGCTATTTGGGGTCTTTTGTGGTTCCATACAAACTTTAGGATAGTTTGTTCTAGTTTTGAGAAGAATGCTGGTGCAATTTTGATTGGGATTTCATTGAGCAACATAGAAAAATTATTGAGTGTCTTGGCTCTCATTCCGATTTAGGAAGACTAAATGAAAGGATTTGGGAAATATGTTCTCAGCATCTCAACAGAGACGACTCCAAAACCTTTTTCATTATCACCTGTGCTCAAAATCCAAGAGAAAATGAGAGGGGATGCTCTGCTGTGCTCTGAGCGAAGGATACGTTCCAGAGTTTGAAGCCTGATTTCTAAGGCATGGTTAAGAGCCCAGGCTTTATGGTCAGGTAAATCTGAGTTGAAACCCCAGCTCTGCCACTGCTGTTGTTTGAGCTTGGACAAGTTACAGAATTTCTCTCAGCTTCAGTCTTCCATCTAAAAAAAACGAAGATATGGTAGGAAGCCGTGTCAGGAGATTGTGTTAGCGGGAAGATTGCATAAGATGAAGTATAATATGTACTATACCTAATACAGTGCCTACCACACGGAGGGTGCTCAGTAGTGGTAATTCTTAGTTGTTCCAGAGCCAAATTCTAATGATCCAGAGAAGCATGTCTGCCAGGGGACAGCTACTTAGGAGACAGCAGTAGGGAAACATTTTGTCCCAATAGCGCTGATCTCAGCTTCCCTTTTCTTGATTTTTTTTAAAGCAATGTTTCTTCTCATATGAATTTGGGTCTTTTTTCCTAGGGAGATCAAAGAAGGGGGAAGAATTATCATGGAAGTTGCTGGCAAAGTGGCAAAAATCAGAAATTTAAAGGTAAGCCTGCAGTTGTTTTCCTTTCTCTTTCCACTGAGATCTTTGTATGATTACAGGGGCTTCTGGGATGAAGATGTGTTTAGGTTGGAGGATCGGGAGAGGGAAGAGTTTTGACCTATGTACAAAGCAAGTATAAAAATAAGGCAGGAAAGAAGTACAGGGATTGTAGCACTGTAGCCCACGTTCTGTCACATAGAGTACAGATGTTTAGAAACTGGTTACTAACTGCTTATGGGCACCATGGACAGTTTAAGTCATGCTGGGTATATCTGTGGATATATTTAACTCACCTGACCATCAGTTAGGCTTGGTCCCAAGCCTCTCATTTGATATCACTTAATCTAGAATCATTACCAGAGATTTTAGTGTGCACCAGATCCCAGAATGGAGTTGGTCACTGTCCTGAGTCTTGTTACAGATTTTCTTTCACAGATCTGACTGACCTCTGAGTCACAATTGAACAAACACTGGGAACTTCCTTCCCCACCCCCTACTCCCTACCAGGGCTAATTTCCTCCATCCCATTCCTTCCTTTACCACAACAGTAGAAGTGGAAGAGATTCTTTCTTGGCCTTGGGGTGTGAGAGAAGGAAGCTGGCCATGTGACTGAGAGCTAAGGAAGCTGACTTGCAGGAGTGAGGGTTATCTAGACCCCAAGCCTTTCAGCCATGCCCCACTCGTGTGATGTGATTTATTTCCTTTTGACAGCAGCTCTGTGGTAAAAGTGAACAGAACCTGCCAAACTTTCAACAGGAGATCCCCAGGGACAAAAGACCTTTTATTCTCTGCTGTCTCTTATTTATATATCTGTTACGTAAACACTTCAGGGGCTTTTTTCTGAAAGCTGAGAGTTTTGGCTTTTAAGAATAAATCCGGGCCAAGATCAAACTCTAATCTGCCCCCTGCACACCTCCTTAGTTGTGTACTTCCTTGGAGTCAGTTATCCACTAAAAATTTCTTAGTCATTCTGACAGCCTCTTTCTACTGTAGTTTATAGTGGCTAGTGCTAGGGGGTTGTCTATCTCTGTTCAGAGTCTAAATATTAAATAGTAAAACAAGACATTTCTGGGAATAATAGCATTCTCTAATACCTGGAGGTCAGTGTGGTTCCAAACTGGCTCTACCCTCATCTACTTTGGACAGTTGGGTTGGTGCTTGCTCTTCTGTCCAGTGTGCTTCCTAATTCGCTGGGGGTGCATACCCAGGGACCTCTGTGAAAGCCCTAGGTTGGTAGACTCTGTCAGACTCAGGCACTGAACTATGCATGCACTCCTGGTATTCTTTATGGAAATATTTGGAGAAAAAATGATAGTGATAAGAAGATGCTCAGAGAGGGAAAGGCTTTCTCTCCTAAGCTGTTCAGATGTAGGCAGATAGGTGATAGTATGATAGGCACCTTTAATTCTCTGGGAGTTTTATTTGAGGAAATGACAAAGGTTACTTTTGTCTCTCTAGCTATAGCAGGGAGGAATCAGGTGGCACTGGCTACATTCTGATACTATGATAGAAGAGACTATCCTGTGTTTGATTTTAGGTGGACAGTCGACCAGATGGCTTTGGCGACTCTCGGGAGAAGGTTGTGGCATTTGGCTTTGATTATTGCTACTGGTCAGTCAACCCAGAAGACCCCCAGTATGCATCTCAGGATGTGGTAANGAGATCATGACCTGAGCCGAAGTCAGACGCTCAACCGACTGAGCCACCCAGGTGCCCCTATTCTTCTCATCTCTAACTGGATAATTATTGGGAAATTAACATGGAGTTGGGCCCTGGCTATTTCTTACTTTAATATTTTGGTCAGAAGCTAATGATGTCCTGATCTGAGAAATACTAGTGAGAGGCTTCAGTTGCAGAAAGGAGATGGGAAAAGACTGCTTGCTCAGGTCATGAAAGTTGGCTAGTGTCCATTTAGGCTTGGGCCACAGCATGATTCAGGTGGGTAGAAATTAGTTGGGTAGTGTTCTACTCCTATGGCAGATAAATGGGCTCACCTAAAACGTGCCCTTTATTATATACAGCAAAAGGGCCCAGGAATCCTAGAGGCTAGTATCTTTGAGACTCAGGCTTGTGCATATGGCCCTAGGCTGAGTGTAAAAGGGCTAGACAGCTAGTCTGGTGGCCTGCAAGTATGTGAGAAGTGAAATTAATGAATCTGCCTAGGATTGAGAGAACCAGCCAAGGCCTTCTTAGCAAGACTGTAGGTCACCCTTCCTGTGTCTGGTAGTGCTACTTAGCTCTCTCACAAGTTTCTGAGGCGGCAGGTCTGGCCAGCTGGGTCTACAGGGCTTCTCTCTGTTTCTGTGAAGCAGCAGTATTGTCCTAGTTTGAGCACTGTTGAAGGTCATGCATTCAATCCCGGTGATGCCCAGCAAACCTTGCCTCATTCAGTTCTGTGACTACAGATAATAGCCCTCACCTTAGCAGCTACCAGGATATTTTCTATGAAAGTCCATCCCTAAAATTAGAAAAATCATTTATTTGGCCTTCTGTGGGTCAGTATCATCATACTTACATATGAAAAAACACTGTAGGAATCAGTTCTTAGGAAATACCACTGGAAATGGAAATATTTTGGGGGGAACCCTGGACAACCATTCCCTGTCAGTCTGCATACTTTTTCTTTAATGTTTAGTTTTGAGAGAGTGAGCGTGTGTATGAGTGAGGTAGGGGCAGAAAGCGGGGAGGGGAACAGCAGATCTGCTGCGCTGACAGCAGAGAGCCTGATGCAGGGCTCAAACTGAAGGAACCGTGAGATCATGACCTGAGCCAAAGTTGGATGCTTAACCAACTTAGCCACCCAGGCAGCCCATCAGTCTATATACTTTTGAATAAAAAGCTAAAGTAGGTTTTCTGCTAAGTGTTTTAGTTTTTTGTGAAACTTTTACTGATTATGCTAAAGAAGCAATGTTATCAAGTTTGAGTGGCTTAAAAGGTTAAAAAAAAAAAAAGTGAGGGGTGCCCAAGTGGCACAGGCGGTTAAGTGTCTGACTTCAGCTCAGGTCATGATCTCATGGTTTGTGAGTTCAGGCTCCGCATCGTGCTCTGCTGTCAGTGTGGCTCCTCTGTCTGCCTCTCTCTCTGTCTCTCTCTCTCCCTCTCAAGAATAAGCAATTATTTAAAAAAAAAAAAGTTTAAGTGATTTAGGGGACAGTACTGATTTTTTTTGCCACTGTAGACTTCTGAAGATGATTGAGTAATTTCAAACCACGGGAGTGTAATTCCCCCTTTCTTTTCTGAAGGGAACAGATGGAAATAAGACCCTAGTCCACTATGGGGTTTGTTGTTTCTGTGAGCCCCTTCTGTTGTAATGAGCACCCCATGTTTATAGTCACAATGTGTTTGCTGTAAATGGGCAGAAAAGGGCAGTGTGGATAGTACCTGGTCCCTACCATATTGTCTGTCCTTTGGAATATAAAGGCACTGGCAGGTCCAGGCTTGTCTTTTGGACCTTGGTTTTTATCCTAGCACTCAAGAATGTATGAGGTATCTGGTTCCTGGTGTTTATAACTGTTCCATCCTCCATGCAGAGCAAGAAAGGAGCTGACTCAAATAAGAGAATGGAACTCCTCAGCATTTCACAGTTGTGACTGCATATGTGTCATAGAAGACAGTGGTCTTTATTAGCAGAAAGTATGAACATTCTGATGGCTATTTCAGTCATGCCTGGCTATAGCATACCTAAATATGGAAATAAGAAAAGTTAACTATTTTGTGTAACATTTGTTAGAGTAATAATCTGGGCCAGTGATGTATGTAAAGAAAACAAAACTACGTATCTGTATCTATATATGTCTCACCAAACTTGGGTATAATTTAGGAGTGAAGCTCACCTTGTACATTTATATAGGGTTAGTGTGTAAAAATAATCTGGTGGGAAGCCCGGAAGTCCATAGTGGAGGGGAGTTAATAAATATGATTCTTCTTCTCTTGCTTGGTTTGAAGTTCAATGGAAAAGATCAAGTGTTCCATTTGGACAGGAAGCCTGTGCAGAGAGAGAAAACCAGTGTCCCCTGAGGTTTATTCTGACTTGTTTATTAATTGTCTAAGGCCTTCATCAGTCCCAAAGGGAATTAAGATAGGAGACAGCAGGGAAAGAGCCTCTGTCACAAGCTAAAATAGGGCCAGCTATCCCTGAATGATGGCAGAACTCATATGCATATAAGTTCGTTAGAGGCACCCATTGCTTTAACACAGATATTGGAGCCCAGACTTAACCCTGAGATCACCAGGATAGGAGAGGCAGATTGTCATAAAATCATAGGACATGGGGTGGTAAGAATTTTGATGTCATCCAGTTCATCCTCTCCCAAAGTATAACAATTTTCTCCATAGCATTTGTGATCTTATTTTGGGGGTGGAGGTGAGAGGGGGCATTTTTATTTTTATTAAAAAATTTTCTTAAAGTTTGTTTATTTTTGAGAGAGAGAGACAGTGCAAGCTGGGGAGAGTCAGAGAGAGAGAGGGAGACACAGAATCTGAAACAGGCTCCAGGCTCCGAGCTGTCAGCACCGAGCCTGACATGAGGCTCGAACCCACGAACCATGAGATCATGACCTGAGCCAAAGTTGGACACTTAACCAACTGAGCCACCCAGGCACCCAGGCAATTTTATTGAAGTATAATTTAGATACAGTAAAATTCACCTTTTTAGTGTACAGTGTGCAGTTCTATGAGTTTTGACAAACATGGTTGTGTAGCTTATACTATAATCAGTATATAAAACAGTGCATCATTCCCCAAATCTCTTTATATTCCTTTGCAGTCAAACTATTCTTCTTACTTCCAGCCCCTGGCATCTGTTAATCTTTTTTCTGTCACTACAGTTTTGTCTGGTCCCAAATATCATGTAAATGTATTAGAATAGTATGTAGCCTTTTGAGTCTGACTTCTTTGAATTAGCATGATGTATTTGAGATTCACCTCTGCTGTTATGTGTATTATCTTATTCTGACCTTGAATCAGAGTTAGCTAAATCATCTTTCCCTGAAGGAATCTCATGGCTTTGGAAATACTGATTCTCACTGCAAAGAGCCAGAGACCAAGTCCCTGGAGGACTGAGTCCTCTTCATCCCTAAGTCTCTTCCTGTTATGGGGAAGGACTGTCCTTACCCACAAAAATATAGTATTGATTTCAGAATATTCAAATATTAGAGGGAAAAAATTCCCCCACTGACTGTAGGGGGATTTTGAGCAGTATCATAAGCCTTTGCATGATAGATGTTGGCAAGAATGTCATCTTTTAGGTGGTGTTGGTGCTGCCTCATCATAATCTCTTAGAATGTTAGAGCTTGACGGGAACTTAGCAGTCATCTAGGCTAGGGCTTCTCAACCTCACTACTATTGATAATTCTTTGCTGTAGAAGTCTGTCCTGCACACTGTAGGGTGTTTAGCAGCATCTCTGGCCTCTACCTTCTAAATGCCAGTAGCAATCCCAGTCAGGAAAATAAAAAATGTTTCCAGACCCCTCATGTTCCAGATACAGCTGTGTGATTTATGTGGTGTTATACCGGCCGTTAAGGCCCAAGTGGGACTGGACCTGTGCCTCTTATGGTGGTCTTTTCATTATACTGTACTCTTCTATCTTCCTCTTTTTATATTTTACAACCTCAAAAGATATGTTCGAGATTAGCATTTTTTAGTGCTTTAGCAATTCCTAGTTCTTAGTGGTGACACATTTGATAAATAGATCAGGCATCCACAAACATGGGCCTGTAGAGAACAAGTCACTACTGCAAATTCTACTGAGTCGCAGCTTTATTTGTTCCATATCTATAGTTTCTAAATGTTTATCGTTCCATTTGATCATCTCCCAAATCTGTTTAGTCTATATTATAGATTCCATCTTATAGATAAGGAAGCTTATCTATAAGTTTACTTACTTATCTATAAGGTTACAAGACTTGCCCAAATCACTTAGCCAGTAAGTGGTGAAGCAGGGATTCAAATCCAAGACTGTCCAATTCTAAATTGTATGCTACCAAGCCTTATTCACTATCCAAGTTCAAGTCACATTTAGTCTACTAGAGACCTGGTCATCTCTTCATACATATTATCTGATAATCCCTTCAACAGCCTAAAAGGTAGAAGATTTTATCCTTTTATAGTTGACGAAATTTAGGCTTAGGTTACATGATCTGGCCAAAGTCACACAGTAAGGAATGAGCCTTAGATTTGAACACAGCGTTATCTGAATGCAAAGTTCATATGCTTTGCTACAATACAGTATAAAAAGAAAAAGGGATATAGGAAAAGGAAGAGATGGTAAATTAGGAAAGTGGAGAGAGGGTGAAGGGGAAAGAGAGAGAGATGACTGTAGTGAATGGGTGGTGCTAGGGGATCATACCACCTGTCTTGTCTGTTACCCTGTGACCTTGGTATCATTAGCTTCCCTTTTTTTTTTTTAAAATTTTTAAAATGTTTCTTTATTTTTTGGAAAAGAGAGAGCATGAGCAGAGGAGGGGAAGAGAGAGAGGGAAACACAGAATCCGAAGCAGCCTCCAGGCTCTGAGCTATCAGCACGGAACCCGACGTGGGGCTCGAACTCACAAACTGTGAGATTATGACCTGAGCTGAAGTCAGACGCTTAACTGACTGAGCTACCTAGGCTCCCCATTAGCTTCCGTTCTTAAGGCAGGTCAGCATTGGTCTAAATTGTGTTTTTAGTCTTTATTGATATTGGACTTGCAATCAAGGCTTTTCTTCAAAATGGACCAACATTTTATCTGTCTTGAATCTGTATTAATCTACTTTCTGAAGTTAGACTTGGGTTTGAATTCAGGCATAGCCACTTATTAGCTGGCTGACTTTGGACAAGTTACTTAAATTTTCTGAGTTCTAGTTTCTTGTGCTTGAGTTACTGTGAGAAGGAAATGAAATAATTAAGTTCCCAGTCCAGGGCTTGGCAACTGGAATTTGATAAGGGGGTTCCTGAGTACTGTGGCTTGGTTCCCTGTGGTGATGACCCTATCACAGTACGAGGGAAGTGAGGCTTATGCTGCTAAGAGCTGAGCTAGATTTGAAAATCTCTTCTTTCAGTCTGGTTATGATCCCTTCTGGATTAGCATGCTGCACTTGGAAAATTAACTTCCCTTCCCTTCCTCCTGGTCAGGAATATCTGTTGGAGTGGGAGTCCTCTGCTCAAGTGCATTGTGTTTGGGTAATTTTGTGTTTGTAAAAATTTCCATGAAGAGCATTAGCTCAGCTTTACCCACAAAGGACTGTAATTGGTTGTCAAAACAAGTGCAGACTGAGTCAACAGAAAGCACATCCAGGAACAAAAAGCTGCCCAGCCCTTTGTGGAAACCAATTGCTTCTATTCTCCTGGGACTCTTTATTTTAAAATGTTCAGTTATTTAACTGGAACACAATACCGTTAAAACACTTGTATCTTTTCCAGATAAAAAAATCGTGTGAGTGTGCAGGAGATTTCTTCCTCCTAACCACTGAATCCAAAACTGAAGTTATGGAAGCAATGTGATTGTGCTTTTGTTTTTATAATATTTATTTAGTCTCCACAGTACACTGAGTATCAAACCACACACAGTAAGTTCATCCATTGCCTACCCTCAAAGAGCCCCAAAGGGGTTACGAAGAATGTGTGTGTGTGTTTGTGTGTGTGTGTGTGTGTGTATGCATGTGTGTATTTCTCAGAATTTTCTTTATGCAGAATCATGTCAGCTGTGAACAAAGACATTTTGCTTCTCTCTTTTTTAAAAAATTTTAAGTTTATTATTTTTTTTGAGAGAGAATATCTCAAGCAGGCTCTGAGGGGGCAGCTCAGAGACCCATGTGGGGCTCAATGTCACGAACTGTGAGATCCTGACGTTAGCCGAGATCAAGAGTCAGATACTTAACCGACTAAGCCACCCAGGCCCCCATTGCTTCTTCTGGACTTTAGCTTGAGGATGTTAGCAACTTGGAGTCTTCAGAGGAAAACCCCACATACCCCTAAAAATGATTAAAGGACTGACTACAGAAACCAAGAGGAAAGCCATTATCAGTATAGTATACCTTGTGTGCATCTGCACAGGATTATTTAATGAAGAAATGTCAGTTCAGAGATGGGACAGAGAGGTAATAATATGTTCAAGTACAGAACATGGTGATTTTAACAGTTTATGGAGCTTTAAACCAGTTGGTCTTCATTTCCATTAGGGCAAAATAGAGGATTTCAAATTAAATTGTAGAGGATTGTATGTAATTAGAACATGAGGAATAATTGGTGCAGAGTTTTTGAATCCTGATATGTGGTTAATGGATGTTTTTACTTTAGAATTCCCAAATGTTGAGGGGCACATGCTGGCTTAGAAGAGCATGCGACTCTTTTTTTTATTAGAAATTTTTTTTTAATGTTTATTTTTGAGAGGAGAGACAGAGCATGAGCAGAGGGACAGAGAGAAGGAGATAACAGAATCTGAAGCAGGCTGTAGGCTCTGAGCTGTTAGCACAGAGCCCAACATGCGGCTTAAACTCACCAACCACAAGATCATGATCTGAGCCAAAGTTGGACACTTAACCAAGTGAGCCACCCAGGCGCCCCCCCTTTTTAAAATTTTAAAAATGTTTATTTATTTGAGACAGAGCAAGTAGGAGAGTAGCCAAGAGAGGGGGAGAGAGAATCCCAAGCAGGCTGTGCTGTCAGCACAGAGCCCAGTGTGAGACTCGATCTCACTAACTGTAAGATCATGACCTGAGGCGAAATCAAGAGTCAGTTACTTAAGTGATTGAGCCCTGCGCATGCTACTCTTGATCTTAGGGTCATGAGTTCAAGTTAAGTAATTTAGGGATTACTTAAATAAAAAATCCAGAATGTTGATATTAGTAGAATGCTAGAGACTATTCAGGATACTTATTTTAATGATGAAGGCCTAGAGAGACAAAAATCAGTTATAGGATTTTTTTTTTTTTCCTCTTTGGCTAGTCTAGAATTGTCCTTAATGTTGCAGGGACATGCCTGTTGTTTATTCTACTGACAAGGGTCATGAACTGCAACACAGTGGTTCCTGCATGGCAGGAAATTTGCTGTTTAGCAGAATCCCAAGGAAAGCTCTTGCTCTTTAGAATGGATCTATTCCTGTCTCTGTACTCATTCAAGATGAGGAAATGACACTATTGCCATCTAGTAGCATGGGGGACTATTGAGTGCCTATTATGGATTCTCTGATGTGACTAGGCTGTGATTAGATACTGCTGGCACAGAAGCAGTGTTTCTCTCTGGGGACCCCAACCCATTATACGATGAAGGCAGGTGATCTATTACTTCCTCAGAATGTAAGTAGAGTGAGGTAGAGAAATGGACTATGAGTAGAGAAGGTGGAAGAGTTAGTGAAGCTGAGGAGAGGGACATTAGAACAAAAGAAGAGGAAACATGAAGAAGAAAGTACAATTAAAAGGAATTTGAGAGTTCACAGATGGGGAGATGCTGTTAGGATTGTACCACTTTTTACAATAGGCATTATTATCCCCATTTTCAGGAGAGGAACAGGCTCAGATAGTTTGAGTAGCTTGCTTTAAGGTCCTACCACCAAGTCATAGATCCAGTATTCAAACCCTTGACTATGTGACTCCAAAGTCCAAGGTTTCAAATGCCACATCACACATAGCTCTATTTATGTATTTCCAGTGTCATGCTATTTTTTTTTAAGATTTGATTTATTTAATTTTTGAAGTTGATTTATTTTGAGAAAGAGAGCGTGAGCAAGCATGCATGGGGAAGGGCAGAGAGAAAGAGTCTGAAGCAGGTGCTGCGCTGCCAGTGCGGCACCTGGTGCAGGACTTGAACCCACAAACTGTGAGACTATAACCTGAGTCAAAGTCAAGAGTTGGACACTTAATCAACTGAGCCACCCAGGCGCCTCTTAAAGATATATATATTTAAGATTTTATCTTTAAGTAATCTCTACACCCATCTTGGGTCTCCACCTCCCAACCCTGAGATCAAGAGTCACATGCTTCTCGGACTGAACCAGCCAAATGCCCCTGTGCTGCACATTTGAAATGACCAATTAATGGCCATTGGATTAATTATTCAATTTATGGTTCAGTGGGTGAAAGACAAGTTAGGACTCTGCCTTCTTGAATCTTGCTACCTGTTTTGAGAAGCCTTGGAGTTTACTTAAGTTAGAGAACCACATACCCCTATCAGTGTCTCTGTGCATCCCTTTTCCCTAATGCATGTATGTGTTAGGGGAGCTGGGGAACATGTGGGTGTCAAAGCATTTTCTCATGAATATTTGCAGAGCTGTGTACATTCCATCACTAGTGCTATTTCTTCCCAACCAAGATGGAGCCAGAAGTAGAAGGGAGAGAAGTTTATAAGAAAAAGCCTTTTTGTGCAATAACTGGATGAGGCTGTGCAGGCACGAGTGGGGGAAGGGAGATTATCATGAGTGTTTCATTTCATTATGTTACCCCTGCCAGCAGTACAGCTGCTCAGCTACATAAGCATGGCCCTGGGCTGGATTTTAAGGGAATAAGGTCATTCTTTTGGCTTCCATATAACAGATTTTCCCCTCCCTGGAAACTTGACTATGAATCTTTAAAGAGTAGCTTTCAGACTCATAAAAATCTGAGGAACTGGGATCCTTGAAACTTAATGTTTGCTGCTGGTGCTGGATGCGTATACAAAAATTAACAGCAGAAACTAGAGAAATCTTTTAAAAAGCGAAAGCTTGATTGCATTTTTTTCCCATCCCCTGTGAGCCAAGGGTAACAGAAATTTCTGGTACTGTCTGGGTCCTTGAGTCTAGGCTGGTGAGAGAGGTTATCTGTAAGGGAGGCATGCTCAAAGCTCGATAGTCAGTCGCAGACATGAGACAGCCTAAGTATAAATATAAACAGGGTTCCTGAGACAGTTGTCCTTGACATTACCCAGAATTTCTTTTGTTCCCATGTGCAGTGCTGACAAGTTGCCCTATACATGCACTCCCTTTATATTTGAATTTGTCCTGAGTTTTAAAGGATTGTCCATTAAATCCTTGAAGTGTGGTGATAGTAATGATTACTTAGAGAGGTTTTTTTTTTGTTCTTTTGTTTTTTGTTTTACTTTGAAAGTGTTTGGAAAAACAGATTTACAAAATCATCTAAAGGAGGGGATATACAATAAACAGCAGCCCTTTGAACAAAAGCCTACCGCAGTAGACAAGCATGTTCAGGCAGACTGATGACAGTAAGCCTCTCCAGAGGAGGCCACCTGGTCTGCCTTGCCAGGTGCTAAATTCTCTCCCACATACATACTTGCACAGTAAGTCTGTGTCCAAGTATCCTCTCAGCACCATGTCAATGGTCCTCTGTTTGGGGGAGCCAGTCCAGCTGACCAACAAAAGGCCCCTTCTAAGTGCAGTGTCGTGAAAAGGGTTTGCAAAGTGTGGAGAAAGAAATGGGACTGCTTTCTCTCTAAGTTCTGTACTCAGCAGAAAGCAGATGACTGCATATAAAGTGTCAGCAGATTGATTAGCTTATTAAAAATATTTTGCTGTAAAGGCAATACAAGCTAATTATAAAATGTGCAAACAGTAAAGAAAGGTATAACGTAAAAAGTAAAGAAAACCTTCCCCTTCCAGGCCTCAGCCCCGCTCCACCCCCAGTCTTATTCTCTAGAGGTAACCACTGTCTACAGTTTCTTTGGTATCCTTCCAGACATTCTCTAAATGTAAATAAGTATATATCATATAGCCTTTTCAAAATGCGAAGTGGTTTACACTATACATACTATTTCTCAATGTGCTTTATTCTATTTAGCTTCTGTTGGTCCTAATTTATTTGCTATATATATGGTTCTACCTCATTGTTTTAATGCTACATAGAACTCTATTGTATAAAGGTATTATAGGTTTTCCCCTTAAATTTTTTTTAATGTTTATTTTTGAGAGAGAGACAGTCCAAGTGGGAGAGGGGCAGAGAGAGAAAGAGAGGGAGGGAGACCTAGAATTGGAAGCAGGATCCAGGTTCTGAGCTGTCAGCACAGAGCCTAATGCAGGGCTCAAACCCACGAACTGTAAGATTATGACCCAAGCCAACGTCAGACGCTTATCCAGCTGAGCCACCCAGGTGCCCCAAGGTATTCTAGTTTAACTAGTTTTCTAGTAATGGACAGTTGGGATATTTCCAGGTTTCTGCTATTTTACACAATGCTGGAATAAGCATCTGTGCATTTTTGCAAGTGTAACTGTAAGACAGATTTCTCAAAGTGCTGTTGCATGTTCAGAGCGTTAGTGCATTTCATTTATTTCTTTTTAAGTGTTTGTTTATTTTGAGAGAGAGAGAGGAGTGTGCACAAGTGAGCCCAGGAGGGGCAGAGAGGGAGAGAGAAAATCCAAAGCAGGCCATTCACTGTCAGCATAGAGCCTGACATGGGGCTTGATCGCATGACTATGAGATCATGACCTGAGCTGAAACCAAGAGTCGGCAGCTCAACCAACTGAGCCACCTAGGCATCCCAGAGAATTTGTGCGTTTTAAATTTCAATAGATTTTTGTCTAATTGCCTTCCAAAAAGATGGTACCACTTTAAACCCTTAACAGAATACCCTATTGTATCCCTTGTCGATATTTATTATTACCAAACTTTTCAATCTATGCTCATCTGGTACATAAAAATAGTATCTTGTTGGCTTTGCTTTTGGTTCATTATAATTGAGATTGAGCATCTTTTCAAGTTTCTTGACCATTTTTGTCTTTTCTGTGAATAATGCATTCATATTTCCCCCCATTTTTCTACTGTATTGTTTATTTTTTTCTTATTTGTAGTTAGCCTATTAAGGAAACTGATCCCTCTGTTTCAAATGCTAGAAATATTTCACATTTTTACTTTTGTTTTGATTCTGCTCATGGTAATTTTTTTGTCGTCTCTTTTTTTCATTTGTCATCGCCTCTTTTTTTTTTTTAATATAATTTATTGTCAGGTTGGCAACATACAGTGTATGCAGTGTGCTCTTGGTTTTGGGGGTAGATTCCTGTGATTCATTGCTTACATACAACACCCAGTACTCATCGCAACAAGTACCCTCCTCAGTGCTCATCATCAGTTTCCCTTCTCCCCCCTACCCCTATCAACCCTCGGTTTGTTCTCTGTATTTAAGAGTCTCCTATGGTTTGCCTCCCTCTCTTTTTGAAACTATTTTTTCCCTTCCCTTCTCCCATGATCTTCAGTAGGCAAATCTGTCAACCTTTCTCTATGGCTTCCTAATGTGTTTAGCTTATAAAGGGCTTCCATTCTGAGATTATAAAAATACCATTTTTTTTCTGGCATACTAATAGATTTATCCTTTCAATATTTTATGCATTTGAAGCTTTTTGGTGTAAGAAATGAGGTAGAGCTTCAGCTTTACTTGATTCTCAGCTAGCTGGCTGTCTCATTACCATTTATTGAACACTCAGCCTTTTTCTACTGATCTGAAAAGCCACTTTTATCATTTACTATTTCTTATATATACTTGGGGTCTCTTTTAAACTCTATTTTGTTCCATTGATCTATTTGTATTCTCGTGACGGAACCATACTGTTTTAGAAATTTTCAAATATTAAAGTATACACCACACTTCTCACTACATTTAAAATTTTATTTTTTTAAAGTAATCTCTGTACCTCTTGTGGGGCTCAAACTCGCAACCCCGAGATCAAGAGTTGTATGCTTTGTTAACTGAGCCATCCAGGCGCCCGTTATTACTTATTAATATTAAACAAGGTAGTCCTTTTCCCTTTCTTTCTCAGATTATCCTAGTTATTTTATTTATTGCTCTTCCTCAAAATTCCACCATATATTTCCTTGCTTTTCCTCATGTTGGCTCCTCTTCCTAAAATATATTAAAATATCTCACCTCTCCAGTTCCTGCCATTCAGAATGCTGTTTGTTCTTCAAGACTCAGTTAAAATGGTATTTCCTCCTTGAAGTTGCCATCTCCTAAATTCTCATAGTGTTTGTTACTCTGACATTTTCTGTATATATAGTTAATGCTCTTTGGGTACATGACTTTCCTATTTTAATAGACTGAGTGGTCCTTGAAGGCAGACTGGGCATCTGTCTTTGAATGCCCCACATTCCCCAGCACACTGTTTCTTTGATTCATTCAGTAGGTATTTAGGAAGCAACTACTGTTTGCAACACAATGGCGTTGAGTGCTGTGCTGAATATGGAGTGATATAAAAGATGATCCTTGCCCTCAGAAAGTTTACAATCTTATTGGGAGTACCAAGCTTTAGATACATAAAAATAATCAACAATTCCAAGCATTCAAGTGTTAAATGAGTGGTACTTATGGTAAGTACTTCAGGAATCCAGAGGAATAACATACTACCCATAGATTGCTTTGCATGAATTCAAGGGAGGTGATTTTACTCAGAATCTCTCCCTCTGACTAAATGCGAAGATTGTAAGGCAAGAATAAGAGTGTACACGGTGTGTTTGAGTGGATTCGGTAGTGCCAGTCCAGGGTGAAGCCAAGTGTTCCGGGAGGCCAGACCTGGCCTTCCACCTCTGAGCTGCTCCAAGCTCCAAGGGTTATGGAGGCTAATCATGGGGGTTTTTTTGCATAATGGCACAGTGGCCTCAAGAGCATCCTGGATATGCAGCAGATAGAGGCCATGTCATTACTCCCTTTCCAAAAGCAGAAAAGGGAGGATAGTTACTTTCACTTTAGATAATTTGGGGAGATGAAGATTTTTAACCTGAGGGAAGGAGGCTGAGTATCCTGGGCTACAGGGTTGCAGAAACAGCATTGACTCACTCAACAAATGTTTATCTACTGTATGTCAAGCATATGCTAGGTGCTGGGTAAACATAATGTGAGTGTGCAGGGGCTCAGATCATTATCTTGCAGCTCTTGAGTTCGAGCCCCGCATTGGGCTCTGTGCTGACAGTTGGGAGCTTGGAGCTTGCTTCAGATTCTGTGTTCCCCTCTCTTTCTGTACCTCCCCTGCTTATGCTCTGTCTCTGTCTCAAAAATAAATGCATTAAAATTTTTTAAAAAAATACTGTGAGTGTATTTATACCAGAGAGTTTTGCTAAGATTTTTGTTGATTTTGTTTTGTTTACCTCACTTGATATAACTCCTTTTTGCAGATAAGATTTTGAGCAAATCTAATGTCTCATTCAAATCTTCCTTTATAGAGGTTCTAATAGGCTATAGTGCCTATATCATCTTTCTGACCTTCTCACTATTACTTGTACACCGCTGTCTTTCTTTGTTTCCAGACCCAGAGCTTGTGACCATGGTATCTCCATCTCTACTGATTTCTCAGCAGCCTGCCCATGGGGCATCATACAGATCTATTTGTTGTTGTTCCAGAATAGTAGAAGTGTTCTGATTTTATTATTTAAGCTGCTTTCTTGTAGAAAAATAGCCTCCCAGGAACACATTGCTGGTTTTTCCTTCTGGATATGCCGGTTGAGCTTTACTAAATACTATACACATCCAGATGGCTCAGTACCATGAGATGAAGAGGACTTGCTTCCTACTTTGGGGCTTCCTACTCTGAGAGCGCAGATGTAGAGAGCCTGGGGGTGGTTCTGCCTTGCTACTCAAAGTGTGGACCTTGATATTGCCTAGAGCTTGTTAGAAATGTCTATTTTCAGACCCAGCCCAAAGGTACTGAATTGAAATCTTCATTTAACAATGTTTGTTTATTTTTGAGAGAGAGAGTGTGAGCAGAGGAGGGGCAGAGAGAGAGGGAGACACAGAATCTGAAGCAGGCTCAGGCTCTGAGCTGTCCGCACAGAGCGGCACAGAGGGTTTGAACCCACCAACTGGTGAGATCATGACCTGAGCCAAAGTCAGATGCCCTGAGCTACCCAGTTGCCCCTCAAAATCTGCATTTTAAAGAGATCATCAGGTGGTTCATATGCACCTGAAAGTAATTAAAATTAGAGAAGCAGATTTAGAACCAAGATGTGTTGAGGTAGAACTGAAGTTGCTGCTGGCCTGAGGACTACACTTTTATTAACAAGACTGTAGAGTATGTGATACATTCTACTCTAATTTATACAAATCTGAATAGATGACTGTTTTTCCCAAGGCCTAGTTAACTGTGCTTTTGTTTTGGCTATAAAATGTGGACTACTTTCTGACTGAAATTTCTCTTACTAGTCTGTCTGGTTGACTCAAGAAAGAAGCTGTGTTAGACTCTCCCATATCCATTTACATAACTGCCCTTCCAGGCGAAACTTGATGGCTTTTGGTCTAGTGGAACAAGCTTTATATTATGTAATTTAAATAGCCTTGAAGTTTTGGAGTGATGGGGAATTTGTGGGGTCTGGAGCTAACGGCAAGAAAGAATTCTTGAAGACATCTTTGGTGCAAAAAGGTGATTTTATTAAAGTACCAAGACAGGACCCCATGGGCAGGAAGAGCTGCACTGGAAGTGTGTGGGGTGACTGGTTTATAGAGTTGGGGGATCAAGAGGGAATTTCCAAAGAGTCTTTCACATGCTAAAGACTTACTGGAGGCCTAGCTATTGTTAAGCTAAAGATGTTTTTCCCTCTAGCAAGGCATTAACATTAGGACAGTAGGGAGTTCCTGGAGTTTGGCCTATTGATGGGATTACCTTTTTCTGGTAAACTGGTAGAGACTAATCAGTTTGACTTTGCTTTTTATCCTTTCCTGTTTTTTGGGTAGCCGGGAGTGTCCAAGAAATATCCTACATGTCCCACTTGGGGGTTGGGATGTGCTAACTTGTGCCTTGACCCTTGGCCTGCCTCATGCTCCCTCATCAGCCTCAATTTCTTTACCTTTCAAGGGGGAGTGATAATCCTCTCACCTACCAACACTATAGGAGTATTGTTAGAATAAAATGAAGTATTAGGCTTGACACAACTTTGGAAAAGAGTAGAAATGTTAAATAAGTATCACTTATTATTACTACTGCATTTCATTCTCTGTTATTTCTTTTTTAAATGTTTATTTATTTTTGAGAGAGAGAGAGAGAAAGAGAGAGAGAATGAGTCTGGGAGGACCAGAGAGAGAGAGGGAGACCTAGAATCCAAAGCAGGTTCCACACTGTCAAGACAGAGCCTGATTTGGGGCTCAAACTCATGAACTGTGAGATCATGACCTGAGCTGAAGTTGTAACCTTAACCAGCTGAGCCACTTAGGTGCCCTTGTTTCTGTACCAAACAAGACAGCCTCTCTGCTGAGTTCTATATGTTGCCAATGAAAGTATCTTCTTGTCATTCTTTACTAAAAATATTTTTCTTCTAAAATAATTGTATTAATTTTTAAAAATAGGTAATAGATGCATATGGCAGAAAATAAACAGTATTGAAGGATATATAGTGAAAATTAAATCTCTTTTCTGTCTCTAGCCAAACTCTTTCCCCTATGCTGAGGCAACATTGTTACCAATTTCTCATATATATTCCCAGAGAATTCTATGCAAATATAAGCATATAATTGTATATTTCTTTTCTTCAAAAAATTGGAGTATACACGTATTATTCTGCATCTTGCCTTGTTCAATTAATATGTCTTATAGACATTTTCATATCCATATATAATTATGTCATTTTTTTTGATGGCCACATAGTAACCTTCTTTGTGGGCTACCATAACATAGTTGCTACTATGAACTTTTAAACTACTTATGTCTTTATATTTACAGTGAATTTTTTGTAGGCAGCATAGTTGTTTTCCTAATCAGACCATCTCTTCATTTTAATTGGGGCTATGTAGACCATTTACATTTAGTGTAATTACCGACACAGATATGACAGTCATTTTGTTTGTTTTCTGTTTGTCCCATCTGTTCTTTTTTGTTTGTTTTCTACCTTTTTTTGGATTGGGTATTTTTTATGATTCCATTTTATCTTTGTTGGTTTATTAGCTATAACTCTGTTTTGTTAGTGGTTGCGTTAGGGTTTATAGTATACATATCTAATTGACTGCAGTCTACCTTCAAGTGATAATATACTATTCTCCCCCTTAAATAAGATACATTAGAATAGTTCTATTTCTCTTCTGTCAGTCTTTATCCTATATAAATCATACTTCTATATTTACCTATGTAGTTACCAGTTCTGGTGGTCTTCATTTCTTTTTTAGATTCATATTTCCAACTGGGTCCTCTTCCTTCTGTCTGTTAATATATTCTTTAACTTTACTTCAGCTATCATACTTTGCAAAGATGGAGTCTGTTTGATATATATCCCGAAAACCACACAGAATTGACTAGTGTTAGCAGATGGTCCACAGTGTTTTGTGATTTGCTCTATGGACTCTAGCAGCAAATTTTAACTAGCATTTGTCTCCTAAACCAGACAAAGGCAGCCAGAGCCTTTGTCAGGCACAGTCGATAGTATGCTGTGGCTTTTAGAGCATGGACAGGAGGCTTTTCCATATATTCTAAAGCCAAATAAAATCAGAAATTGGTAATTTACTCTAACATTTTGGAGCATTTCCAGTTATAGATCTTGGCTGTCTAACATCCTTGTTGCTGCTTGCTATTCTTTCTGAACTGCAGTTTTTGAAATAGGAATTTAGTCTCCTATTTTCTTTTTCAGGATCTGAAGTTAGGAGTGGTCACTGTGGTATACTGGCTCTAATTTATGACGTACATACATTTACATAAGCTCAGCTTCCAAGAAAAATAGCCTTTTTGGAGTTCTGAGCTAGTGTGAGGATGAAGAGGAAACAGTATGTTTATATCTTTGTTCTACTTCTACTTGGTTGGCTCCCTTTTCTTTTTTTTTTTTTTTTTTTATTTATTTCTAGGAGAGAGAGAGAGACAGCGTGAGCAGGGGAGGATCAGAGAGAGAGGGAGTGACAGACTCTGAAACAGGCTCCAGGCTCTGAGCTGGCAGTCAGCACAGAGCCCGACGTGGGGCTCGAACCCACAAACCGCGAGATCATGACCTAAGCGAAAGTCGGACGCTTAACTGACTAAGCCACCCAGGCGCCCCTGTTGGCTCCCTTTTCTATTACCTCTCCCTTAAACCAACATTCAGTTTGATCTGTCTTTTATTTGTGAAAGCTCATTAAGGTCATATAATATATGATTATTTTAACTTACTCAATTATTCAGTGTATATCTACTGAAAAATATGCCAAGAATTGTATGAGACCCTGGAAATAACCAGTAAGAACTGGACACTGTAGTTACCCATTAAAAATTCATAGTTCTTTTTTCTTTTCTTTTTTTTTTTTTACTTTTTTTTTAATGTTTATTTATTTTTGAGACAGAGAGAGAGCACGAGCTGGGGAGGGGCAGAGAGAGAGGGAGACATAGAATATGAAAATAGGCTTTAGGCTCTGAGCTGTCAGCACAGAGCCTGATGCGGGGCTCGAACCCACAGACCATGATGAGATCATGACCTGAGCCGAAGTCGGATGCTTAACCGACTGAGCCACCCAGGCCCCCTGAGTTCTTTTTTCTTTTAAGCTTATTTTGAGAGAGGGAGAATCTCAGTCAGGCTTCACACCACCAGTGCAGAGCCCAGCACAGGGCTTGTTCCCACTGGCTGTGAGACCATGACCTAAGCTAAGATCAAGAGTAGGACCCTTGGGGCGCCTGGGCGGCTTAGTTGGTTAAGCGTCCGACTTTTGCTTAGGTCATGATCTAGTGGTTTGTGGGTTTGAGCCCCGCGTCGGGCTCTGTGCTGACTGCCAGCTCAGAGCCTGGAGCCTGTTTCAGTCTGTGACTCCCTCCTTCTCTGACCCTCCCCTANTCCCTCCCCTAAAAAAAAAAAAAAAAAACATTAAAAAAAAAAAAGAGTAGGACCCTTAATTGACTGAGGCACCCCAAAAATTCATAGTAATTGAGAAAGACAGATATATAAGGAGATAATTCCTTCATGGTGTGGTAACTACTATAATAAACATATTTTAAAAAGTTTTTTTAAGTTTATTTATTTTGAGAGAGAGAGGTGACACGCTGGGGAGGGCCAAAGAGAAGGAGAGACAGAAACCCAAGTAGGTTCTGCATGATCAGTGCGGAGCCTGACTCAAGGCTTGAACTCCTGAACTGTGAAATTATGACCTGAGCTGAGATCAAGAGTCATACATTTAGGGCGCCTAGGTGGCTCAGTTGGTTAAGCCTCCGACTTGGCTCAGGTCATGATCTCACGGTTCGTGGGTTTGAGCCCCACGCCGGGCTCTGTGCTGAGAGCTAGCTCAGAGCCTGGAGCCTGTTTCAGATTCTGTATCTCCCTCTCTCTCTGACCCTCCCCTGTTCACACTGTCTCTCTCTTTCAGAAATAAATAAAACATTAAAAAAAAAAAAGTCATACATTTAATAACCGACTATGCCACCTAGGTGCCCCACTATAATAAATATTTTAATCAAACAGTTGAAAAAACTTGAAGAAGGAGGTAGTGTTTTTTTGTTGGAAAGGGAAAGGGAGGTTGTCATAAAAATCTAGTTCACAACAGGATTGCTATATTCTGAATCAAATAGGATTTAAACCTGTAGCTCTCTTCCAAAGTTGGGAAGGACATTTCCTCTTATGACTTGAAAGTGGTGCTTCACATAAATAGATTAACTACAGAGCTTGGTGAGTTTCCAAAAAGATCAGAGAACTTCTTCAAGTATCATGAATCATTCACTAATTTTAATTGGAGCTCCCTCTTGGGTTTCATTCTAGATACCATTTAGTCCCATAAGAAAATAGATATGTGAATTATTTGATTCAGGCTGGCTGTTTAGCATGCTAACTTGATGTATGATCAAATGGAGGGAGCTGGATTCAGTGAAAACCTTTCTTCTTTCTGCAGGAAAGGCAGTTGATGGCTTCTCATTTTTCAAGTGTAAGTCATAGCGGCATGAGCTATTTATAGACTTACTTCCCCCCATAGACTGAACACAATAGAAGCCTGAAATCAAATGGTGACCAGATGTGCTCAGGCATCCCTCAGTTTGTATTTAGAAGTTGGAAAAGGCAGATCCCCTGGGGAGGTGGTCTCTGGGCAAAAGCAGATGGGCTCACTCATAAGATCATTCTCAGTACAAACAACCCTTACATCTGGTCCCCAGGAGTAGAAGAGGTAAACAGAAGGGTGTGTTAAACTTTTTTTTTCCTTCTCTTCCTAGAAGAGGGGATAGTCCTTTGTCAGTTATTTCATTGCTTAGCTTTTATCTCAGTAGTTACACAGTTAGACAAAATAAATATACTTTATGGTGATATGTGTTGAATTGATGTGGGAGGAAGAATTACTACAGCTTGCATACAGCCAGCAGAGATGGTGGTTCTCTGCCCCGGATAAGAAGAAATCTGACAGGAATGGGAGCCCTTAATTACCTTTTTTTTTTCCCCTTTACTATTTCTCTGCTATTAAACTAACCCCATCTTGTTTGTGGTGGTGGTAGTGTGGTTTAAAGCACAGACATGTAGTGGTTTCTCGTTGTTACTGATTTTCCTTTTCTCCCACATCAGAGATTTTAAGAAAATAGAAGCAACTCTTTCTTCAATAAGCATCTGGAAATATTCTTATGTAGTTTAGAGATTTGGTTTCAGGGTTTAGAAAAGTTGCATTTGATGTTGGAAAATGTTCTCATGACCAGCTTGCTTAAGTGTGAAATGAGAAAAAAAAAATACCATTTCTTGAGAACCTGTTCTGTTCCAGGGAATGAACTGAGTGCCTAACTTATCCCATTTACTCTTCACAACAGCCTTGTAAAGTGGGTTATTATCACCTCTACTGCAGAGAGGTGCATGAAAACTGAGGCTCAGAGAGATTAGGTAACTTGACCACAACCACACTTCTAAGAGGTGGAGCCCTGATTGAAACCCAGATCCACTGCCTTCAAAGCCCTTGTTCTTTTCGCTATACCCTACTGCCTGCTCTGTGAGCTAACTCCTCCTATGTGCTTCTGTCTTAATATTTGAAATGTGATATGAATTAGTTGACAATTCTAATCTTGGGCTGTTCCTGTGTGGCTCAGTTGGTTGAGTGTCCGACTTCAGCTCAGGTCATGATCTCACAGTTCGTGACTCTGAGCCCCCACATCAGGCTTTCTGCTGTCAGTAGTGTGAAGCCCGCTTCAGATCTTCTGTTCCCTGCCTCTTCTGCCCCTCCCCCGCTTCCACTCTCTCTCTCTCTCAAAAATAAATAAAATGTTAAAAAAAAAAAGAAAAGAAAAGTTTGGGCTGTTAAATTTTGCATTTACTGTAGGAAAGGACCTCAAGGTCATGAATAAGAAAGGTTTGTTTGCAAACCTTCCTATTAATGCCTCTCTCTAAGATACAGAGAACACCACTTCTTTTTAATTTTGTATCTGAACCAAGTGCTTGCCTGTAGGTGTAGTCAGTTTTGTTCTGAATCCTGTGAATAGCCATAAGTGACTCAACCACATTCTGAGACATAAGAAATAATTCACACTTCATGGCAAAGAGATGCTTCTAACCAAGGGCCAGGTTTTGACGTGGACTTTTTTTTTTTTTGAAGTGGACTTTAAAAGTGATGAAGTGTAACCAGAGGTGCCTATGAAGGAGTCTGGGATCTGTGCACTAACCCTGTCGGAAAGTGTGGTCCTTTTCCTTCCTGGCATAGCCCAGCATCTCCTGGTACTTGTTTTTGTTTGTTTGTTTGTTTGTTTTGTGGTTTTGGTTTTTTCTGAGTAGGTCTCTTATCTGTGAGGAAACCCTAAGGTCTCCACTTTGATATGGGGAGGGGAAAGGGAAAGAATGAATGAGGACCTCTAGATTGAATCCAGAAGAAAGAATCTTTTCATTTCACTTAAATGATTTTATTTGTTATCTAGATTTATCCTAAATTCCACCAGCTTTTATTTCCAAGTATTTATTTTTCAGCAAAGATGAACCTCATCTCAGTATTTTTCATGTTTCACAGAAACATTTATGCACCAGGGAGAATGAATCTCTTAGGCATTTGTCAGCTCTGTTAGGATTAAAAAATTTTTTTTCATGTTTTTATTTATTCTGAGAGAGAGACCGAGCCCAAGCAGGGAAGGGGCAGAGAGAGAAAGGAAGAGAGAGAATCCCAAGCAGGCTCCACACTGCCAGCACAGAGCCCGATGTGGGGGTTGAACTCACCAACTGTGAGATCATGACTTGAGCTGAAACCAAGAGTTGGACACTTAACTGACTGAGCCACCCAGGCATCCCAGCTCTATTAGGATTTTTAGTTTATTAACTATGCTTCATTGAAAGTTGGTCCCAGGTGTCTCAGTGACTGGCCAGATTTGTGTTACTGCCTCTCCTTGTCCCTAGCAGGTAATTGTTGAACTGAGTGCTGCGCTGTCAAATCTCTCTTCCGTCATCTTTTTTTGTCTTCTGCCTACACTTTGGTAAGGGGCAGTGGCAGCCCTGAGATGGTCCCAGAGCTCTTAGCTGAGGTTGGAGTCATGCTTTGTTTGGTTGAGGTAACTTAACATGAGGGGCTGAGGTGCAGCAAGTGTCCCACTACCAGTGTGGTTAGAGATCTTGGGATTCTAGGGTTGGAGGAAGGAAGTGTACTCCTCCTTGGAGGGAGGAGGGCCCCTGCCAGCAGGATGCATGAGACAGAGGCTGTGCATACCACACAAAACTAATCTCTTTAAGTAGGCCTTGATTCCTGGGAATGAAATGAGCTTCACTTGGGCTGGCTGAACCCAACTATGAAACCGGAACTTACTTGGGGGCCCAGTTCATTTGCTTCTCTAATTAAGATTGGTCTCTGGAGACCTATTCAGATTAAACGATATTAAAAGCAGGAAATTTGTTTCTAGCTGCATGGTTGCAGGAAAACTTTTTCCACTTAGGAATGAGAGTTAAAAACAGAACTGTATCCTCCAGGCTTATTTTCTTCTTAGATGAAAGCATTAACAACTCAGTGTGAAGCGGCTCCGTCCTACTCAACTGCCTTCAGAGCACTGCCTGATGGGACCTATTACACAAGGTGGAAAAGAGCCCTCATGAGCGCATTCAGAAATAACGAAAACAGTGCTACATGAACGATACTGACCTGGTGATGTTCATCTTAACTATCAAATATGCAGAATTAATGCAGGCAGGGTTTAGAGGAAACCTAGAGAACATCTATCATTTAATTTTATTCAGCACACATTTATTGCACATATTTTGGATTCAGTCCATATTCATTTGTTCAGTCATTGTTAAGTGAGCGTGTACTGTGTGCTGTGCATAGGTGCCATGTCCCAGCTACAGCTTAGATGTGTAGTGTTCTATTCCCTCTTCAGTACCACAGAGCCTGCTCAGATTTGCTTGTCACAGTCAGCCCCGGGCATCCCTGGATCTAGGGATCTGACTCCGAGGACTGCTGCTCTTGTGCATGATTTGCTGCTGAGGTTAGTGGAGGTGGACAGAGGACATTTAGGGAGAGAGTAGAGGAAAAAAGAAGCAGCTAAAAGCTAGAGAGGAAATGCTCTTTTCTTCCTCCCCTGCTGTGGTGTCACTGTGCCTAAATAATCCAGTGTTGAGGAAGGCTTCTGAAGCCCTCTGTGAACATGACCCGAGCCCATTTTGTCACCCCAGCCTCTGTTTACAGTTCTTATTCTGGCTCAGTATATGTGTCATGAACAAGCTTCTGCAATAGAAGAGACGTGTGGTCAAANCACTTAGGAATGAGAGTTAAAAACAGAACTGTATCCTCCAGGCTTATTTTCTTCTTAGATGAAAGCATTAACAACTCAGTGTGAAGCGGCTCCGTCCTACTCAACTGCCTTCAGAGCACTGCCTGATGGGACCTATTACACAAGGTGGAAAAGAGCCCTCATGAGCGCATTCAGAAATAACGAAAACAGTGCTACATGAACGATACTGACCTGGTGATGTTCATCTTAACTATCAAATATGCAGAATTAATGCAGGCAGGGTTTAGAGGAAACCTAGAGAACATCTATCATTTAATTTTATTCAGCACACATTTATTGCACATATTTTGGATTCAGTCCATATTCATTTGTTCAGTCATTGTTAAGTGAGCGTGTACTGTGTGCTGTGCATAGGTGCCATGTCCCAGCTACAGCTTAGATGTGTAGTGTTCTATTCCCTCTTCAGTACCACAGAGCCTGCTCAGATTTGCTTGTCACAGTCAGCCCCGGGCATCCCTGGATCTAGGGATCTGACTCCGAGGACTGCTGCTCTTGTGCATGATTTGCTGCTGAGGTTAGTGGAGGTGGACAGAGGACATTTAGGGAGAGAGTAGAGGAAAAAAGAAGCAGCTAAAAGCTAGAGAGGAAATGCTCTTTTCTTCCTCCCCTGCTGTGGTGTCACTGTGCCTAAATAATCCAGTGTTGAGGAAGGCTTCTGAAGCCCTCTGTGAACATGACCCGAGCCCATTTTGTCACCCCAGCCTCTGTTTACAGTTCTTATTCTGGCTCAATATATGTGACATGAACAAGCTTCTGCAATAGAAGAGACTGTGTGGTCAAAAGATTCTTTAGCAGATGCGTGCCATCTGTTTCTGCTGGTAAGGGAACAGAACTAGTTTTAAAACTTTTCATTGAAATATACATTGAGAAAGATGTACATATTGTAACTGTATAGTTCAAGTGTTCTATCCACTTGAATTTTCACAAGCTGAGAATACCCATGTAACCAGCATCGAGAACTAGAACATTACCAGTGCCTCAGAAGTGCCACTTGTGCTCTGTTAAAATACATGGTAAAGCTCTTTCCTAGGGCTTTTTTCTAGGGAGTGCTTTGACGTGTTGAGAGGTGAGCTGTTTGAGGATAGGTCTTTCATCTCAGTTCAGGTGTGACATTCATCATGCTGCTTCCTAGTAGACCTGGCAGAGGTCTTGTAAAAACTAGTGAGAATGGTCTCTGCCTTTCTTCAATCCCTCTGAATGCTACAGTGTCACAATGATAGTTTGGTTTGCAGGGGTTATTCTTACATACAGTCTTAGCATTTACCCAGTGAAGAGAGGATGAAATAGCAGCAACGGAGACCCTGTGCAAAATAGACCCAAGGGAAATCAGGATGGTCTCCTAAAAAGTGCCTAAGAGTACAAATGGATAGGAAGTTTGGACACAAGTGTAAATCCTCCTTCTGCTACCAGCTTGCTCTGTGACCCTGAGCAAATTGCTTTTTCTCTGGACATCAGTAATGTCACTATATAACCTGCTAATCTCTGAATCTAAGAGAGGTCAGACAGCCCTGCCTTCTCAACCTTCCTTTCTTTTTCTGACTTTCAGAACTGTTTGTGGGCTCGTTGAACAACCTTCTGCTGAGACCTAAGGCCCAACACAATATGTTTCTTCCTCTCTCTCTGTTGTATTTCTCTTTATATTGTGCTTTCTTTATCTGGAGTGTTTGTGGAGTTAGACTGAGAGCCGTCAGTATCCTACTAACCTTCTTACCTTCTAGAGCCATCAGTTCCCTACTAACCTTCCAGCTCTCGCCTGGTTTCTAGCTATAGAGATAGACTTTGTCCTTATTTTGTGTTAACATTTATAAAATATACTGAAAGTCAAAAAGTGCATTTAACAAATGTGAATGTCAGGTAGAATGTCTTTAAAATTGAGGTTTTAGTATATTTGCTTTTCATTATCCTTCCTCATTTTGGTACCGGTCAGGTTGAGTACATGTCATATTTAGTAGTTATATTTTGGCCAGCATTGTAAGTTATTAAGCACATTCTGGCAATGCAACTGGCAAGCTTCTTGGGAGCCATGCCTGTGCTTTGAGGTAGAGTCATGCTTCGTCATATGGCCACACAGGAATGGTAGGGGAGCCAACAAGAAGAAAGATCATAGAATTAGAATTTTGTAAAGAGTGCAGACTTTTAAAACAGCATCCGCCATGCAGTATTGTTTATGGTTAAGATTGTGGACTTAGAGCCGAACTTCCTGGATCTGATTTTCACCTCTGACATTTACTAGCTGTATAACTCTGGGCAATTTTCTTGACCTCCAGTTGCCTCGTCGTAAAATGAAAATGATAAGTCGTTATCTACTTCATGGGTTTTTGTGAGGAGTAAATTATTAATGCATGTAAAGTGCTTTGAACATTACTGGGTACATTTCAATAGTGAATAAATTGTTGTTCTTGTGACCTTAACATTGATCATGACACTAGACTGGCAACCATATGAACCTCTTTTTTACTAACTGCAAGTTCTTATGGGGTTGAGATGGAACAAAGAGTTTCCTCTTCAGAAAAGTTCTTTTTTTTTTAAAAAAAAGTTTATTTATTTTGAGAGAGAGAGAGAACAAGCAGGAGAGGGCCAGAGAGAGAGGATAGAGAATCCCAAGCAGGCTCTGCACTGCCAGCGCAGAGCCCCATGTGGAAGCTTGATACTACAAGCTGTGAGATCATGACCTGAGCTGAAATCAAGAGTCAGACACTTAACTAACTGAGCTTCCAAGGTGCCCCTGGAAATATTCTCTGCAGGCAACTTTGCTTGCACATGGTTATTTCATAAGATGAAGACATCTGTTCCACTGGAAAGAGAATCTCCCAAGTTTTGTTTTCCTCTCACAAGTTACTTTTTTATTTTTTTATTATTACTATTTTTTTTAATGTTTATTTATTTCTGGGGGAGAGAGAGAGAGACAGCATGAGCAGGGGAGGGTCAGAGAGAGAGGGAGACACAGAATCTGAAGCAGGCTTCAGGCTCTGAGCTAGGTGTCAGCATAGAGCCCGACGCGGGGCTCGAACCCACGAACCGTGAGATCATGACCTGAGCCAGTAGGATGCTTAACTGACTGAACCACCCAGGCGCCCCTCCCCCTACTTCCTTTTTAAAGCTGTCTTTGCTAAAAATTTTCCCTGTAGTAAGGTAGATCTATCGTAAGTTTCTATCAGTTACAGAGAACTTTGCAGAGAGTGGCTGAAGTTTTTCTTATAACAATGGTTCTTAAAGTGAGGTCTTCAGATTCGTAGAATTAGTGTCACCTGGGAACTTGTTAGAAATGCAAATTCTTGGGCCTTGCTCCATACCCACAGATCAAAAATTCTGGGAGTGGGGCCCACCAAACTCTTTAACAGCCCTCCTGTTGATTATAATGTATGCTAAAATCTGAAAAACACTGCTCTACAAATTTTCTATTTATAGGCAAGTGGGAGTATAGTCATAATTACAGGTTGGAGGAGGGACTGGAAGTTGGGAAGCAGCTGTCTTAAATGAGCTAACTTCTTCATAGAGTAGGCTCTAGTTTACAAAGTTCTTTCACATGTGTTGTCATAGTCGTGTGCATTTGTCTCAAAATTATTGTGGTAGGTACCATTACTTCTACATTTTGAAATGGTTGATAGAGACTACGATAATCTAATAATTGATAGAGCTGAAACTTTGTCATCTGGAGTCTTTGGAGTCTAAATCCTGGCCTCTGTCTATAGCACCACAGTCTTTTTTTTTTTTTTTTTTTTTTTTTTGT
>NW_027530019.1:10742716-10877954 GCF_008692635.1 Crocuta crocuta | reverse complement strand
CTGGTTTTTTTTTTTTTTTTTTTTTTACGTCAGACGGGTAATGTGCCTGAGTCGTAACAAGGTTTAAGGGTGGCACATGTCACACAACAGCGTGAACACCCAGTCATCATGCTTATGAGCTACAAAAGGATCACCACATAGCTTTTTTTATCCTCAGGCTGTGGGTGGGCTGATTCTGGGCTGGCTTCTCTCTAAAAGACTCGGAGATGAGGAATTGTGTGAAGGTGATTTATTAGGAAGTATTGGCAGGAAAGAAATGGTAGGTGTGGTGGGGAAGTGAGATCAGCAAAGGAAAGAGGCCAGGCAACTCCACGGGGGTGCTTTAAAGACTGAGTGTATGGTTTTCCTGATCAAGAATTTCCTGATCAGTTTTCTTGCACCTATCAAACATTGGTTAAGACGGACTCCTAGGACATCTGGCTTTCAAAAGGAGTTCCAGTAAGTGGAGGGCAGTCCTCCAAAAATAGATAGGGATACTAGTATTAATTTTTGGAAGTAAAAGTACACCAGCTGACCAATGTGCATGAGAATGGTAAAGGAATTCAAGTGTATATGTATATATGTGTATATGTATATGTATATGTATATATTCACCCCTCTGTGAATCCTGTCCCCAGTGCTTCCTGTAGAGCCCTGTTCCCCATGTAGTTTCTGATTATGCTTCATAGTCAGTGAAGAGTCTCATGTCCTGTGCAACTATCAATGTGAGCATTAAGAATTGATACTCAAGGAGTCCCTGGGAAGCTCAGTTTAAGTGCTCGACTTTGGCTCAAGTCATGATATCACGATTCAAGAATTTGAGCCCTGCATTGGGTGAGCTCAAGCCCTGCTTCAGACTCCACACTGACAGTATGGAGGGATTCTCTCTCTCTCTCTCTCCCTCTCCCTGTCTCTCTCTGTCCCTCACTCACTCATGACCTCTTTCTCTCAACAACAACAACAAAAAAGAATCTACTCATAATGATAACCTCAGGGTCCTATGATTTCAGAATCCTTAGACACTAAGGGAAAATTCACTAAACAATTTGAAATTTTAATTTAAATGAAGTTGAGAGTGGTTTTTACCTAACCAATTTTCAGAAAGGTTTTCTATTAAGTATCTCATTTTGTGGGACACCTGGGTGGCCCAGCTGGTTGAGCATCTGACTTTGGTTCAGGTCATGATCTTACAGTTTGTGAGTTCAAGCCCCACATCGGGCTTTCTGCTGTCAGCGCGGAGCCTGCTTCCAATTTTCTGTCTCCCTGTTTCACTGCCCCTCCCCTGCTTATGCTCTTGCTCTCTCTTTCTCAAAAATAAATAAACATTAAAAAACATTTTTTAAGAATCTCGTCTTGTGATCAATTAGGTAAAAGTGGATTAACTATTGTTATGTGGTAGTCATTCATGTTACTTACTGAATATTCATGGTTCTTTGTCTTCTGTGTGATAGAATTTCACTTCCTGGTTAGTGTGTGAGGTGGGGCCATATGATTAGTTTGATACCATGTGTTATGAGCAGAAATGATGTCTGAGCATTCAGTTGTTGGGCCATGTCCTTCTGAAGCCCTCTTTTCTTCTGGCACCATGAAGCAACATTGGAAATAGCTTGTTCTGTCTGTCAGTTGGGTCTTAGAGAAGCTACAACCCTAAATGTCCTCTACTGACCAACATGTAGCAAGAGCCAGAAATAATAAAGTAAAAGTAGTTTTTTAAGCTACCATGCTTTGAGAGTTTGCTACAGTAACTCAACTTGACCTGTCATGAATGATAAACTATTCAGTGTTGAGCTTATTAAATGGTATTAGTCATTATAAGAAAAATGTACAAGGTGGGTGATCACTCTATCTGCCGTTCCCTCAATCTCTCTCTCTTTCAAAAATAAAAAAAAATTTAAAAATGCATATTTAAAAAATGGACAGGGTGATTGGTACATGTACTTTCATTTTATTTTCAATGATAAATAATTTTAACATATTTCCAAGGACTAGAAGACCTTTTTCACATATTCAGGATTCCTTTTTTTCTTGCTTTTTTACCTTTTTCTCTTGGAATCCACAGACCAACTTGTGTTTCTTAAGAAGTTGACTCTGAAAAGGACTTTTGCTCTCCAGTAAAGATTGACAAACTATGGCCTTTGGGCCAAATCTGGCCATCACCTGTTTTAGTCAAGTTTTATTGGAATATAGCAATGCCCATTTGCTTATGTAATGTTAGTGGACGCTTTTGTACTACAAAAGCAGTTTGCTAGTTATGACAGACCCCATATGGCCCACTAGCCTAATTCATATGTTTACTCTCTGGCCCTTAATAGAAAAAAATGACCCCTGCCCTACAGGAATCTTAATTATTAGGAATGAAAAGATTTCTAGGTGATTTGCCTCAATTTTTGCAAACAGCTTAGCTTTTGGAAGTTCAGCCTAATGGAATGAAGGCCTTCTGGATCTCCAATCTCCGTTTATTTTGTACACTATCCTTGAATCAGTACCACAGCTTACCATTCTTGGATTCTGCCTGTCACTAAGCAAAGACTCCCTCACCCCTGATAATCGAACCATCTTCCATATTGCCACCCACGTTGTCTTTGTCCAGGCCAAGGGCTAACAGGTTCATTTATGTGACTGCCGCTTGCTCATTGTTTCTGCTTTGTGCTTTTAGCTGTTGACAGTTGAACTTGTCATTGTGATAGGGCTTTCTCAGTTTGCATGGAAGGAGGTAATCAGATTATCTCACAGGATGGGTCATGCATGTAAGATTATGTGGGGAAGTAAGGAAACTGGAAACTGCCAACAGTCATACAGCCAGACCCTGAGACCCTGGAACATTATTCATTATGGCTCAGAATTCATCAGTTAACTGTAAGAGGCCAATGACACCTCTGTCTCCCATTCAGATCTCCCTAACAAAGTTGATAATGCCAGTTAATCTTTATCCAATTTGGCATACCCTGTTAGCATTCTTAATTTGGGTCATCTAATGGCTGATAGTCTCTCTTAGGTCCGTGCTGAATGTGCTTGCTTTTGGTTGGGGTCCAGTTAGTTGGGGCCTGGAAAGCAGGGTCAAATGACATAAAACATGGCAAATCAAGGAGCCACTTGTGGTTGTCTTTTTAGAAGAGGCTGTGGGAATGGCAAAAACTTTGTACTTTTTCAGTAAAGCCATCTTTCATCTTTTCTCACAAGATCCTGTCTAAAGAATCCATCTTTTTTGCGAAGAAAAGGGAAACATTAGAGCTAGATACCCATCTGTTTAATTTAGGAATTCCTTGCTTATGTCTAGAGGGTAGGACAGCTGCATATGGGACCTACCAGATCTCACATGCCATTCAGACAGTTGTCCATGTGAACGTTGTTTAGCAAAACAGCATTGTTAAAACAGCAGACTCTTGTATAAACAACGACATGTGTTTTGGTGATCTCAAAGCTAATTTTTCTTTGAAAATTGAAGGAACTAGGGGCTTAAACTGGGAATATAAATGTATGCTTCTTCATACATGTATGTTTTTATAAATAAGTATGTGTATATAGTAGATCCCTATAGTAGTACTGCTGCTGTGTGCAGTTTTCTTTACTTTTTAAATTTAATTTAATTTTAATTTTATTTTTTTTACTTTCCAGAAAAAGAGGCCCTAGGTAAGTGGACTGAGTGACTGCCTAGAGACAGGAATTTCTGTTTTTATCTTTGGATAAAGATGAGAAAATAATTACATTCAGTTGTGGGGGTATATTTTAGGGTCTGATATCAGAGACCCTAGACTTTCCTCTTGTCACCCCATCTCTTTCCTAGATGAAAGGTGGTAAAGTATAGTAATTAAAAAATATGGTTTATTTCCCAGATTCACAAATAACTGGCTATGATCCTGGGCTAGTTCCTTTACTCTCTGTGCTTCTGTTATCTAATCTAATCTGTAAAATGAGGATAGTAATGGTACCTGCCTCAGAGCTGTTGTGAGGACTAAATGAATAAAGAAATATAAAGCACCTACATCAGTGCTCAGCAGGTAATACATGTACATAAGTGTTATCTGTTGTTATTGTTACTGAATTCTGTGATAATTCAAGCTCTTATCCAGCATACAATAATTTCTCCAATCCCTTTTCCATTCAAAACAGTATATCCCTCTGCCCTTCCTGGTAGCATGTGTATTTCATTTGATTTGATTATAATTAATTCTGTGTGTTTGCATGTACATTTTAATAGGGACACTGTGAGGTTACAACATGAATTACTCTAATGGAGAGAATTTCTAGTATTTTATAGGATGGTGGGGAAAATTATTTGGGGCACATTGTGCCAAGAGGTTGAAGAATCTGAAAAAATCACATGTTTACAGACTATTTAGAGAGAGACTTGCATGTTTCTCAGCTTCCCTCCATTCCTATCCCCAAATTTTCTTAAAGTTAAGAAGCTTCCTGCAATAGCCTAAGCCAGCCCTGCCATTTTCTTCCTTTGTCTCATAACCATATCCACCAGTCAGAGTGCCAGTTCACCATCTGCCCACCTTAACAGATTCAAAAACCAGGGAGAAAGATAGTACAGAGAGTAGGTGGTACCAAATAGAGGTTAAGGTAGAGGTGAGGAAAGCTAAGAAGGATAACTACATGCTGAAAGGAGCAATGTAAGCTCTTTCCCGATGATGCTGTTTCTCCACTGCAAGAAAACTGCAGCAACCAGGGCACTATAAATTGGTCTGTTGATGACATTGTCAAAGGCATAAATAGCAACAGATTTGGAAAGCCACCTCCAAGCCACTCAGACTGCTAGGAGATAGCTTTCTAGGGAACAACAGCTCCCCCCATAGACAGCATAATCTGGACAGGTTTGATTCCAAACTTTGTGTCCTTAGGCAGAATTGGTGGTGATCTCATTCACTTTGAATCTGGTACAGTGCTCACAAACATTCTTTCCAGGACATTGGAACAGACCAAAGCTGTGGTAGATAGAGTGCTATCCCAGCATTCACTTCTCTGTTGGTATCTCTCATATCAGCACACAAGCTGTATGGACTCTAGGAAACATTGCAGGCGATGGTTCAGTTTTCCACGACTTGGTTATCAAATATGGTGTAGTTGATCCACTGTTGGCTCTTCTTACACCTCCTAATATGTCATCTGTAATTTTTTATGTTTATTTATTTTTGAGAGAGAGAGAATGTGAGCAGCGGGGCAGAGAGAGAGGGAGACACAGAATCTGAAGCAGGCTCTAGGCTTTGAGCTATCAGCACGGAGCCTGACATGAGGCTCGAACCCACGAACAATGAGATCATGACCTGAGCCAAAGTTGGACAGACTCTTAACCGACTGAGCCACCAGGTGCTCTATTAATATGTCATCTTTAACATGTGGTTACTTCCATCATCTTACCTGGACTCATTTAGACCTTCGTTGCAACAAGATTCATGTACCTCCATTAGATGCTGTTTCACAAATTTTTCCTACTTGAGTTCATCCCCTGCCTCATGATGATCCAGAAGTACTAGAAGATACCTGCTGGGCCATTTTCTCCCTTACTGATGGTCCAAATGAATGGATTGAAATGGTTGTGAAATGGGAGTTGTGCCCCAACTTGGGAAGCTTTTAGGAGCTAGTGAATTGACAGTTGTGACTGATGACAGTGTCATTCTGGATGCTGTTTCATGTATCTTTTAAGCTGTTGAGAAACTAGTATAATGATTGATGAATATGGAGGTTTGAACGAAATGGAATGTCTGCAAAATTATGAAAATGAGTCTGTGTATCAAGCTTCATTAAGCTTGATTGAAAAGTATTTTCCAGTAGAGGAAGAGGGGAATCAAAATGTTGTGCCAGAAACTACCCTACCAAGTTAAGGATGGCACTCCTGGGACCTTTAACTTTTAATTGTACATCTGAGGTATAAAGTCGTGTACTATGTTTGGTATGTTTGCCTTACTGTTTTTCTACTAAGAACTTTTAAAATGTGGTTTGTTATTGTAGTACTTTTTATGACAAAAGTTTACTGAATAGTTCCTAACTATATACATACTGTGAAGCTTTTCCTCTCAGTGGATTTCTTATTTCTTTGTGGAATTTTGTGTCTTGTGATGTCCTATAACTAACAATTAAATCTGACCCTTTACTTAAAAAAAAAAAAAAAAAGCAATAGCTATGGGATCAGCAGACAGTCAGGGGCTAGCGAGTTCAGGTCAGGGGAGGAAGCCTAGGACTTTGTTGCAGTTCTTTTAGAGGAAGCTGGTACAGGACTTCATACAGACATGGGGATTATTTTGGAGTACCCAGAGGTAAGGATGGGAATGCATGGATTCTTGGAGATCTTGGTGTAAGATGAGGGGAAAATTGGCATTGGTCAGTCATGCTCCTTGGTATTTACCCAAAGGAGTTGAAAACGTAGGGCCACACAAAAACCTGTGCTTGAAATGTTTTAGCAGCTTTATTCTTAATTGCCAAAGCTTGAAAGCAGCCAAAATGTCCTTCAGTAGGTAAATGGATAAACTGTGTTACATCTGACAATGGAATATTATTCAGTGCGAAAAAAGAAATGAGTTATCAAATCATGAGAAGACAGAGAAGAACCCTAAGTGAATATTACCAAGTGAAATAAACCAATCCGAAAAGGCTACATATTGTGATTCCATCTATATGGCAGGTTGGGGAGAGGGAGGAAGGAATGACTAGACAGAATATAGAAAATTGTAGGTCACTGACATTATTCTGTATTATACTATGATGATAGACACATGTGATTATACATATGTCAAAATTCACAGAACTGTATAACACAAAGAATGAACCCTAATTTGAACTATGGGGCTTTTGTTAATAGTATCAATATTGTCTCACCTATCGTAACAAATGTACCACAGTAATGGCAAGGTGTTAATAGGGGAAACTGAGAAGGGGAGAGATAGCTTAAGGGATGCCTGAGGATTTGACTTTCTAGTAAGTTTTTCTCTAAACCTGTGACTTAAAAAATAAAGTCTTTTAACTTAAGAGTCCATAAATTTGGAGAAAATAGTGTTTGCATTGCATATGGCAGATGTAGTGCTGCTGTTTGTAATACACTAAGAAGTCTTTTATTTTGACAAGTAAAAGAAAAACAGTCCTATAGAAAAATGGGCAAAGAATAGAAATAGACCCTTTTCAGGAGAGCAAATCTAAATGGCCCAAAAATGAATAAGTCAAACACACTGTTATCATAATAGCAATGAGATATGAGTTTGTATCATTCAAACTAAGAGTGGTAAAGAAAAAAAAAAGGCACCAATACTGGTGTGCCTGGGTGACTCAGTTGGTTAAGCATCCGACTCTTGATTTTGGCTTACATCATGATCTCATGGTTTGTGAGTTTGAGCCCCATATTGGGTTCTGGGCTGACAATGTGAAACCTCCTTGAGATTCTCTCTCCTTTTTTCTCTGCACTTTCCATATTCTCTCTCTCTCAAAATAAATAAATAAACATTAAAAAAAGAATTTCAAAAAGCAGCAATACTGTTTGCTGCTGGAAATAGGAAAGAAACATGGCATACATTGTCAATGGAAATTTTTTGAAAACAATATGTCATTATTTATGAAAATAAGAAATATTTTATCCTTTGACCTGGCAGTCCCATTCCTGAAACTTATTCTATAAAAATAAAACACCGGGAGCACCTGAATGGCTCAGTCAGTGGACATCCATCTCTTGATCTTGGCTCAGGTCTTGTTTTCAGGGCTGTAAGTTCAAGCCCTGCATTGGGCTCCATGTCAGGAATGAAGCCTACTTAAAAAAATAAGTAAATAAAAATAATAACACCAGTACATAAGGGTATATGATTAAGGATATTTATTGAAGCATTGTTAGTAGGGATAAAATACTAGAAACAAAGTACCCATTCGTAGGGGAATGGTTGAATCAGTTTTTGTGTGTTTATATAATGGAATATATCACAGATGACTTAGAAGAGTTTTCATGAGATGATACTGATTGAGAAAAACAGTCTGTATAATAACATGCTGTTTTTTAAATAAGTAACCAAAACTCATAAATGTGTGTGTGTGTTTATGATTATGACTGTGGGAAGAACAAGAAATGATGCCAGTTATTAACATGTTACCTGAAGGTATGGGGTTAATGTAGAAAGAAGGAAAGAGGAAGGGAGAATAGGAAAGCAAATAAAAAAGGAATAAAGTTGGGGTCTCTGGGTGGCTCAGTCAGTTAAGTGTCTGGCTCTGAGTGTCCGCTCAGGTCATGATCTCATGGTTCGTGAGCTTGAGCTGTGCATTGACTCTGCACTGAGAGTACAGGGCCTGCTTGGGATTCTGTCTGTCTCCCCTTCTCTGCACCCTCCCACTCATGTGCATGCGTGCATTCTCTCTCTTTAAATAAATAAAACGTTTTTAAAAAGATTGACTTGTCTTTAAAAAAAAAAAAAAAGAAGGTATTTCCTCCACAGCATGAATATCTCAATTATTTTATTTTTGAATTATTTTGTTATCCCAGTTTTTCATTCATTCATTAGAGAGAGAGAGAGAGTACGTGTTCATTTGAGAGAGAGAGAGAGTATGTGAGTGGGTGGAAAGAGGGAAAGGGCAGAGGGAGAGAGAATCTAGAATCTCAAGCAGGCTCTACATTCACTGTGGAGCCTGACTCAGAGCTCAGTCCTATGACCTTGAGATTGTGACCTGAGCCAAAATCAAGAGTCGTTCATTCAACTGACTGAGACACCCAGGCGCCCCTATCTCAATGATTTTAAATTGTGTGTGTGTGTGACTGTGGCTGTGGTATGTATACATGAAAAAGGAAAAATTATATATATGGCACATAACCTGTATGTTCATAGTATACTTTGTGATAAAAAAGGGATTGCAAGTTGATGTGCATTGTATGTGTCCATTTCAGTGAAAACAAACAGAACTGTATATCCTTGTATATGTGAAGGAAAGTATGGAATGACATACTTGTTGGATATATTCTCCCTACCTTAGTACTGAAGGCTACCTGTTGGATACTTAAATGTGTGGCATTAGGGGTAAGGAAAGGTTAACTTTTTCTTCATTCATTGTTGTATTAACTTAATACAAAAAATGAGTGTTCTTTGTAATTTGAAAAACAGCAAAGAATAAAATGTAAGTGTGTGTTTCTGATAAGCTTCAAATTAGGTCATTTAATAATGGCGTCTGTGTATGTGTGTGTGTGTGTGTGTGTGTGTGTGCGAAATTTTGGGATGAGATTATAACTCTCTTCACATGCAATGTAAAGGTTAATGAAGCAGAAAACTCCAAAAGCAGTTAATAAATGGCAGTAGGATTAGAGTTTATTGCTTTTGGCTGAAATATAACAAAAATTTTTTTGAGGTTTTATTTTATTTTTGAGAGAGAGAGGGAGACATAGAACTTGAAGCAGGCTCCAGGCTCTGCGCTGTCAGCACAGAGCCCAATGCTGGGCTCAAACCCCACTAGCCACGAGATCATGACTGAGCTGAAGTCAGACTCAACCAAGTGAGCCACCCAGGAGCCCTTACAAAATATTATTGAAACTTCTAATACTAAATACTAAAGAAGAAATACTAAAGAGGAGACTTGGTAAAGTTTCTTCCAGTGTAAAGCAAAATAACAGGACGTAAGGAAACCATGAAGACAGGTTTAAATTGTAGGGTAATGGCTTTGTGTTTAGTTGATAAGATTTGCCTTTCCCAGTCACTCCATGTGTAGTTACTTTGTTAGCTGCAGAGTATCACACTGGTTAAGAGCAAGAGCTTTGTTTAGAAGTACTTAGTGCCTATGGCATGTAAGTTTTCTCCTATAATAATAGTAACTATCTCATGGTTGTATTGTGAGGAGTACTAAATCATTCAAGGTGCCGAGATCCTAACACAAAATAATTGCTAAGTAAATGTTACCAGCTATATGGATCTAAAACCCTGGCTTTGAATAAAAACACTTCTAATGAAGTATTCATTGTGCCAAGCAATCCTAACCGTTATCTTTAAACAATAGGAGCGGTGCCTAGCACAGCATTTTGCGTTAGTAGGCACTCTGTAAATATTGTTTGAATAAAAATTTTAACTTCTTTTACTTGATTTTATTAAACTCTGAGTAGTTTAACATTATTTCACATTTTTCTGTTTGTTTTCTGTTTGTTTTCAGAAAATTAAAAGGAAAAGTACATCGGTAGGGTAATAATATGGGTGAATCTCAGGTAATGGATTCAAGAATAAAAGAGACTTGTATGTACTTAAATATATACAGTCTCAGTAGGGGAATATGGGGCTACTAATTTGTATTTTAAAGAATAATTATGGTGAAGAGGAGTCTGGGAAGATGGCAGAGTAGGAAATGATGAAGTTTTGGGATGATGGTGGGGTGGTCTGGAGCTAGTGGCCAAGAAAGAATTCTTGAAGACATCTTTGTTGCAGAAAGGTGATTTTGTTAAAGCACGGGGACAGGACCCATGGGCAGAAAGAACTTCACTGGGGTTGTGACAGGTAACTGATTATATACCCTCAGGTTGGGAGGGGGTTAGAGATAGAATAAGTCTCTAAGATATTTTGAAAGCAAGGTTTCCAGGACCTTGAGGGGCCAGGTGCTGTTAGGAAAATGCCATTTATTACTGTTTAGTAAAGCCTCAGTCATGAGACCCTTCAGATGTATATCAGAGGGCCATAAGCTTGGAGTATGACTGCTGGCACGTATCTTGGGGGAGCTGAGATAAAGGAATTTTCATAGGCTAAAGTAGACTTACAGGACCTTGGGGGTTCAGGATAATGTTAAGCCAAGATTCCTTTTGCCCCTAGCAGAGTGTCTTCATGGGGCAGCTGAGCTCCTAGAAGGAGGTCACTCTGCTGGTTTCAAGGACTTGTCAGTGGCTGTAGGCAGCAAGGGAATTTAATTTTTCGTTTGCCTTTGTTTCACACATGAACATCGAAACTCTTAAACCCCTTTCCTTTGTTCTTGGGTAGCCAGGAGCATACTAGGAATATCACACAGATCCCACCTAGGTTGGGGGGATGCTGTTAGCCTGTACTGTGCCCTCAGCTTGCCTTATGCTCCCTTATCAGGAAGCATGAGGACTTTGTTTCCCCAGCTAGACAGGATTTACATTAGGCAAAACTGTCTGATATAATGGCTTTTGGAACTCTGGATTCTGTTGAAGGCTTGCAACTTCCAGAGGAAGACTTGGAGGATAAATTGCAGTTAATTTCTGTCAATTTCAGCTTCTAGCACAGCAGCAGTTACCCATTCTTTATCCTTAGCCACGTGGCAGGCAGCTGTGCATGAGCTCTGGAGCATCTTGCACACAGCCTGCAGGAGTCGGGTGGACAAAAAGGACCCTGTCTTCCAAATATCAGGAATCTGTGCTGATTGCCAATTCCTGCTTGGGATCACAGAATTGCAAAGAGTTGAGCAGTCATTGTTGTTGCAAGTTTCCCATTGTTGCAAGTCCCTTCCTATCCAGCTGATGTGACGTCCAGGGGATTTAAAGTAACAACTACCCACTCCACTCCTACTTCATTTTTCTGTTTTTCCCTGTTTGGCAGTCAGACATTAAAGACCAGGGCATTGAAAAACAGCTATACACATGGGGAAAATTAGAAAGTGACCATGCGTTCCCAGGAAAAGGCTCAGAAAAGACCACCTGCTAGAACCTTAGGTTTACACCTCAGGCTGATCCTTGGGACAGAGACAGCCTACAGTTATGGGAAAAACAAAAACAATAAACAAAGAGAATAACAAGACACAGCACACCCCAGGGAAAGGAGAGAATCTGATTTCCAGAGTTACTACATTATTAGATTCAGATGTTCAGTTTTCAACGTAAAAAGTCACAAGGCATATAAAGAAACCTGAAAATGTGGCCTATTCAAAGGAAGAAAAAAATCATCAACAGAAACTGTCCCTTAAAAAGCCCTAATGGCAGATATATTAAACAAAGACTATAGACCAATAGTCTTAAAGATGCTCAGAGAACTGAAGATAGATGTGGAGGAAGTCAAGAAACCAATGTATAAATAAAATGTTATTCTTCAATAATGTATTTTGCTATATTTCATTGGTATATGTTCTTTTCATTGCTTTCTGAGTAGTTTATAATTTTAGTTTTGATTTCTTCTTTGATTTAAGGGTTATCTATAAGTGGGTTTCTTAATTTCTTTGCTACCTAGTTGCCCTTGTGCTAAGTTTTCATGGTAGAACAATAGCTTGCTTATCATATTCCTTGAGACTGCCATAAATAATGCAGTACACAATAATGCTTTTTAGGTTCTGTTGAATATCTTCATTTTGCCCTTCAAGATGAATTTTTCAACCTTTTCCATCTTATTCTCTGCCCCAAGGGTGACCTTTTGGACTAAAAAATGGACTCCCTTGACTTCTGGCTTGAGGTTGGCATTGAATAATGGAAAACCACAGCAGGACATCAGAGGGGGAGATTTCTTCCCACAGGGTTGTCTTGGTCTGGCCTCATCAGTTTGTGTTTTTGGCCAGGGGGAGGGCAGGTGTCTTTCATCATCTTTATATTTGTTTTGGAGGTAGAATTGCCATAAAATAGTTTATTAGTATCAGATATACACCAAAGTGATTTGACAGTTATATACATTATGAAATGCTCACCACCATAAGTATAATTACCATCTGTTGCCATATGAAGTTATTACAGTGTTACTAACTGTATTCCCTGTGCTGTACTTTGCATCCCTGTAGCTTATTTTATAAATAGAAATTTGTACTTTTACATCTCCTCACTTATTTCACCCATCCCCTAAACCCTCTTCCTTCTGACAACTACCAATTCTGTTTTAGGAGTCTATTTCTGCTTTTTGTTTGTTTATTTGTTTGTTTCTTAGATTTCACATATGAGTGAAATCATGGTATTTTTTTTTTCTGTCTGACTTAGTTCATTTAGCATAATACCTTCTGGGTCTATTCATGATGCTGCAAATGGCAAGATTTCATTCTTTTTATGGCTGAGTAATATTCCATTGTATAATATATATCATGTATTTATTTATATATTGATGGGCACAGGTTACTTCCATATCTTGGCTATTGTAAATAATGCTACAGTGAACATAGATGTTTATTTATCTCTTGGAATTAGGTATTTTCATTTTATGAGTAAGTATGCAGAAGTAGAATTACAAGATCATATGATATTTCTATTTTTAATATTTTGAGACTCTCCAGACCTTTTTGCACAGGGGCTTCACACATACTCCCACCAGCAGTGCACTATGCATCCTTTTTTCCACATCCTCACCAAAACTCGTTATTTCTTGTCTTTTTGACACTAGCCATTTTGACTGGTGTGAGGTGATAACATTTTTGCACTGCTGGTAGGAATGCAAACTGGTGCAGGCACTCTGGAAAACAGTACGGAGGTTTTTCAAAAAATTAAAAATAAGAACTACCCTGTGATCCAGCAATTGCACTAGGTATTTATCCAAGGGATATAGGTATGCTGTTTTGAAGGGGCACACGCCCCCCAATGTTTATAGCAATGCTATTGACAGTAGCCTAAATATGAGAATAGCCCAAATGTCCATCGATGGATGAATGGATAAAGAAGATGTGGTATATTAATGCAATGGAGTATCCCTTGGCAATCAAAAAGAATGAAATCTTGCCATTTGCAACAATGTGGATGGAACTAGAGGGTATTATGCTAAGCAAAATTAGTCAGAGAAAGACAAATATCATTATGACTTCACTCATATGTGGAATTTAAGATATAAAACAGATTAACATAAGGGAAGAGAAGCAAAAATAATATAAAAAAAAGAGAGGGGGACAAATCGTAAGAGACTCTTAAATATAGAGAACAAACAGAAGATGGCCGGAGGGGTTTTGGGTGGGGGGATGGGCTAAATGGGCAAGAGACATTAAGGAGGACACTTGTTGGGATGAGCACTGGGTGTTATATGTAGAGGATGAATCACTGGATTCTACTTCAGAAACCACTATCACTATATGCTAGCTTGGATGTAAATTAGAAAAATTTTAAAAAGAAAAAAAAAGAAAGTGATCCAGTTTAATTCTTTTGCATGTAGCCATCCATCTGGTCTAATGTGTCATACAAGGCCAATGTTTTCTTACTGATTTTCTGTGTGTATGATCTATCCGTTGATGTAAATAGGCTGTTACAATGTTACATTGTATATTACTTTTAGTATATTACTGTCGACTTCTTCCTTTATGTCTTAATATTTGTGTTACATATTTAGGTGGCCCTGTGCATAGATGTCTATAAGTGTTATATCCTCTTATTGGATTGATCCCTTTATCACTATGTAATATTCTTTGTGTATTGTTACAGTCTTTGTTTTAAAAGTCTTTTTTGTCTGATGTAAGTATTGCTCCCCCAGCTTTTATTTCTTTTTTTCAAGTAGGCTTCATGCCCAGCATGGAGCCCAATGTGGGACTTGAACTCATGGCCCTGAGATCAAGACCTGAGCTGAGATCAAGAGTCGAAAGCTTAACTGAGTCACCCAGGTGCCTCTCTCTTCCTGCTTTTAAGATTGTCTCTTTATATTTTGTTTTTGACATTTTAATTATTATGTCTCTTGGTGTGGATCTCCTTGGGTTCATCTTGTTTTGGGCTTTCTTTGCCTCTCAGACCTAGATGTCTGTTTTCTTATCCAGGTTAAGGAAGTTTTCAGCTTTATTTCTTCAAATAAAGTTTCTGTCCCTGTCTCTCTTTCTTCTTCTTGGACTCATATAATGCAAATGTTAGTATGCTTGTTGTTATTTTGGAGATCCCTTAACTTATTCTTAGGTGCTTTTTAAAAATCTCTGTTTCACTGATGAGGAAACAAGTAAGGTTACTTGCCAAGGAGCCAGGCTTTGAACCTAGAAAATTCCAAAGCCTGTGTTCTTTTTTTTTTAATAATTTTTTTAAATGTTTATTTTTGAGAGAGAGAGAAAGAGACAGAAAATGAGCAGGGGATGGGAAAAGAGAGAGGGAGACACAGAATATGAAGCAGGCTCTAGGCTCCAAGCTTAACAGCACAGAGCTTGATGTGGGGCTCAAACTCACAAACTGTGAGATCATGACCTGAACTGAAGTTGAACGCTCAACTGACTGAGCCACCCAGACACCTCCCCAAAGCCTCTGCTCTTAATAATTAAACTATAGGTAGCTATTTAGAGGAAAAGAAATCGTTTTAAGAACTTTACCCAACACCAGGCCCTATTAAAAAATATATTTTACATGAATCCTCTGTCTTTAAAGAACAAGCTCCACCTCTACTTTTCTATACTACTACCACAAGTTTGGAGAGAGGATGGGTCAATAGATCCACAAATAGTATCAACCTTACCCCAACCTTTCTCTGTGCTAAGAAGTGTAAGTACAACTCTGGGATTTTTTTTTTTAAAGTTTTTATTTTCATTCCAGTTAGTTAACATACAGTATTATGTTAGTTTCAGATGTACAGTATAGTGATTGAATAATTCCATATATCACTACTCTGGGTTATTTTTTAAAATTTCTTTTAAGGTTTTATTTATTTAAGTTATCCCTACACCCAATATGGGGTTGAACTTAGAACCCTGAGATTAAGAGTCACTCTCTCTTCCCACTGAGCCAACCTGGCACTCCTGGGTTATTTTTTTAAGTTTATTTATTTATTTTGATAGAGAGGGAGGCAGGCAATCCCAAGTAGGCTCTGCACCATCCACGTGGAGCCCGATGCAAGGATCAAACTTCCGAGCCATGAGATCATGACCTGAGACAAAATCAAAGATGAACACAACTGACTGAGCCTCCCAGTCACCCCACCCCTGGGTATTTTTAATCTAAAAATATTATAAAGTATTTCAAGCACACGTGACTATTAATTCCCTATAATTTTACAAGAATGAATTCAGTTTCAGAAAAAGATTACTGGGGAAAATTTATTCATTCAAATGTGTTCTTACATGCTTACTGTATGTTGGACACGAGGTTGGACATTGAAAATTTTAAAATGATATGGTCTCTCAATCTCCTATGGGAAGGACTATAGTGACATGCTCTCTACTTTTGTTGTTATAGGTGTTCCAGGATTTGGGGACTGAAGTACTGTCTGGAGCCGCCAAAGGGTACAACATATGCCTTTTTGCCTATGGGCAGACAGGTTCTGGGAAGACCTACACCATGCTGGGGACCCCAGTGAGTATTGGTGTTGGAATATGTCTCTTTCTGTTGCCACAGCAAGCTTGAATCTCACATGTCCTTGCTACTGAGGGATAGAATATGAATCTCACAATCAAATTTAACAAGATTTAATGGGTTGTCTTCTGTATTAAGAATGGATTTCTCAGCACTTGACTCACTCACTCAGTGAACTTTGAATAATTAGCCCCTCCTTATTAAAATCCTGAAGAACCTTAGAATTTTACAACTCCCTTTGATGAAGCAGACCTTGTCAGTCCTGAATTTCTCATATCATTTCCAATTTCATCGCTTGAAGCTTTTTAATACCTTTGGAGTGGACCAGACAGAGACTGACTCTTAAGTGCTGCCTAGGGCTGTGCAGAAATGGGGCTATGTGTTCAATCTGAGTGTTGGAGAGAAGCAGGAGAACCAGCTACTGGGATGGAACTTCAGAAAGTGTGAGGGAATTAGGAGAACCTTACTTTGTCATGGAAAATTGGGAGGGTAGAGGTCCTTAAGCAATCCTCTTTGTTTCAAGTTTAGAAGTCCTTTGGTTAGTTGAACTAGTGGGACGGGTAGCAAATAATGCTACACACGGACATTGTCTGGGACCTTATTCCTTCTGAAAGATTACCCCCCTAGGGGCATCTGGGTGGCTCAGTTCGGTTGAGCTTCTGACTTTGGCTGAGGTTATGATCTCATAGTTTGTGAGTTTGAGCCCCAAATTGGGCTTTGTCTGCTTCAGCATGGAGTCTGCTTCAGATTCTCTGTCTCCCTCTCTCTTCCCCTCTCTCATGCATCCACTCTCTTTAAAATAAATATTATTTCTTACACCCTACACAAAAATAAACTCAAAATGTATGAAAGACCTAAACATAACACAGAAAGCCATCAAAATCCTAGAGGAGAAAGCAGGCTAAAACCTCTTCGACCTCAGCTGTAGCAACTTCTTACTCAGCACATCTCTGGAGGCAAGGGAAACAAAAGCAAAAATGAACTACTGTGACCTCATCAAGATAAAAAGCTTCTGCAATGTGAAGGAAACATCAGCAAAACTAAAAGTCAACCAACGGAATGGGAGAAGATATTTGCAAATGACATATCAAGTAAGGGGTTAGTATCCAAAATCTATAAAGAATTCATCAAACTCAACACCCATAAAACAAATAATCCAGTGAAGAAGTGGGCAAAAGACATGAATAGACACTTTTCCAAAGAAGACATCCAGATGGCTAACAGACACATGAAAAAATGCTCAACATCATGCATCATTAGGGAAATACAGAGTAAAACCACAATGAGATACCACTTCACACCAGTCAGAATGGCTAAAATTAACAATTTTTTTTTAAAATTTTTTATTTATTTCTAGGAGAGAGAGAGAGAGACAGCGTGAGCAGGGGAGGGTCAGAGAGAGAGAGGGAGTCACAGACTGAAACAGGCTCCAGGCTCCGAGCTGGCAGCCAGCACAGAGCCTGACGTGGGGCTCGAACCCACGAACCGCGAGATAATGACCTAAGCAAAAGTCGGACGCTCAACCGACTAAGCCACCTGGGCGCCCCTAAAATTAACAATTTGCAACAACAGATGCTGGTGAGGATGTGGAGAAAAAGGAACCCTTTGGGACTACTGGTGGGAATGTAAATTGGTGCAGGAACTCTGGAAAATAGTATGGGGGTTCCTCAAAATTTAAAAATAGAACTACCCTATGACCCAGCAATTGCACTACTAAGTATTTATCCAAAGGATACAGGTATGTTATTTCAGAGGGGCACATGCACCCCAGTGTTTATGGCAGCACTATTGACAATAGTCAAAGTATGGAAAGAGCCCACATGTCATTGACAGATGAATGGATAAAGAAGATGTGATACACACACACACACACACACACGCATGCATGCACACACGCACAATGGAGTATTCCTCAGCAATCAAAAAGACTGAAATCTTGCCATTTGCAACAATATGGATGGCACTAGAGGGTATTATGCTAAGCAAAATTAGAGAAAGACAAATATTGTATGACTTCACTCATGTGGAATTTAAGATATAAAACAGATGAACGTAAGGGAAGGGAAGCAAAAATAATATAAAAACAGGGAGGGTGACAAAACATAAGAGACTCTTAAATATAGAGAACAAACAGGGTTCCTGGAGGGGTTGTGGGAGGGGGGATGGGCTAAATGGGTGAGGGGCATTAAAGAAGACACTTGTTGGGATGAGCACTGGGTGTTCTATGTAGAAGATGAATCACTGGATTCTACTGAAATCATTGAAATCATTATTGCATTATATGGTAATTTGGATGCAAATTAAAAAAAATTTTAAAAAGGAAAAACAGAGATCCAGCTGCTATTTTTTTCCAGAAATTGGGAAGCTAATCTTAAAATGCATATGCAAATCAAAGGGTCTCAGGACATCCAAAACAGTTTTGAAAAAACCTCCAACAGATTTGGAGGTTATGTACTCCTTGACTTCATCATTTACTAGAAAGATAAACTAAACAATATTGTGTGGACCTTTTATGAAGACTGACCTATAAATCAATGGAAGAAAATTTAAAAAGTCAAGAAATAAGACTTAAACTTTCCACAGTATGCCAAGACAATCCAGTGGGCAAAGAATAGTATTTTCAAAAAATGTTGCTGGGACAACTAGACATGCCCATGCAAATGAAAGATGCTGAAACTCTACCTCATAACTACAAATAATTAATTCAAAATTGTTCATAGATGTAAATTTAAGTGTTAAAATTACAGGTTTTTTTTTTGAAAAAAAGTAGATCATTGGAATGTTGAATTAGGTGATGACCAGATAAACTACAGCAAAATCATAAGTGGCAAGGAAAAAAAAAATAGATAAATTGGACTTTTTCAAAATTAAACATTTTTATGCTAAAAATAATAAAGTAGAAAGACAATCTAAAAAATAAATAAACATAAAAAAACAACATTACCCCTGCTGCCTTGGGCTCAGCTCATTGCTACTATGTCTGTGTTTAGTGTGATTTTATATATTTGAAATTAAAAGAAGAAAATGGCTACTAAACCATGGGTATAAAACCTTTAACCTGTGTACATGTTAATTAATAGTGGGTCTAAGATGAAAAAAGAAGCTACTTTTTCCTAAATGTTTATTTTATTTTATTTTTTAATTCATTTATTTTGAGAGGGGGCATGGGAGGAGGGGTGGAAAGAGAGGGAGAGAGAATTTCAATCAGGCTCAGCACTGTCAATGCAGAGCCCACAGTGGGACTGGATCTCATGAACTGTGAGGTCACAACCTGAGCCGAAATCAAGAATCAGATGCTTAACCCATTGAGCCATCCAGAACCCCCCACCATGTGTATTTTATTTTTAAAAAATTTTAATGTTTATTCATTTTTGAGAGAGCTTAAACAGGGAAGGGGCAGAGAGAGAGGGAGACAGAGGATTCAAAGCAGGCCCTGCACTGAAAGCAGTGAGCCCAATGTGGGGCTTGAACTCACGATTGTGAGATCATGACCTGAGTAAAAGTTGTCACTCAACCAGCTGAGCCACCCAGGCACCCCCTAAATGTATATTTTAAATATCCATGTAGTCTAGTTCTGTGTGTGTAGGGATAGAAGTGTTTTGGGAGGATCCACCGTGGTAAATAGGTTTGTCCATGAAGGATGTAATTTTTATTGCATGAAAGCAGGTACTACCTGATGTTTGTTTGGCTTCTTTAGTTTGTTAGCTTCTCCACTCTTCCTTCTTAAGATGGTGATCTGCCTCTCAGCTGGTACATTCCTCCCATGAGTGTCTCCTGAGAGCACAGGCAAATAGAGTCTTCTACATACTTCAGTGAACCTGCCTAAAATGAAGAGGATAGCACAGGGAACCCATGTACCCATCCCCCTGCCCACCTTGGTTCCTGGTTGTTGCAGGAGAGCTTCACTGTAAGTGAGCAGTAATGCTTTCCTTTCTTCTCTTCTCTAGGCCGCTGTTGGGTTGACGCCACGGATATGTGAGGTATTTACTCTATTTTGACTAGATCCTCTCAAAGTACACCTCCTTTGTACTCTCCCTTCAGTGAGACTCCAACCCTCTGGTTTGTGCAGGGTCTCTTCATCAGGGAGGAAGACTATGCCCCACTGCCTTCCTCATGTAGGATAAAAGTAAGGTAAGAACCTGTAAGGCCCTGGAGCCTAAGATACTTCCATTTCCACTCCAAATTCTAGCATGTCTGCTGTCCTCTATTTGCTTCAAGAGTTATCCAGAGGAATGGAGAATAGCCACAGCAGAAATATTTTGCAGTATAGGGCCATGAGAAACATACTTAGATCTTTGGGTTGCAGGAAACTTAATTTCTGTCCCCAGGCTTAACAAACAGGTGTTTCCTGTGGACCAGCTTGCCCTAGTTGTCTGGTTTCCTTTTCTTCACTTTCCTTAGAGTTTAACACCAGCTGTTGGAATTTCTCTTCCAGCTCCAGTAGGTTGTTCTTTGGATCATTAGTTCCTAAACTCTAGTTCCAAGACAGTGCTGACTACTACCAAATGAAGTTTTAACCAGCCTGTAGCAAGAATGTTGGTGCAAGGTTACCAATTGGCCCTAATTTTTTGTATTCTGTTTTTTTGGTGTTCAATGTCCTTTTTAAGAAACATGAGATGTAATTCATATACCATAAAATTCATGCTTCCAAAGTGTATAGTGCAGTGATTTTTAAAATATTTACAAGGTTGTTCAGTCATCCTTACTAATTCCAGAATATTTTCATCACCCCAAAAAGAATAAATGCTCTTTTTAAAATTTAAATGATAGTGAACATTATTTACAGATTTTTTAAGTTTGCAAAGTAAAATTTGTAGGCATGTATATGTGTGTCTGTGAGCATGTACATATATATTAAATGTGAAATCTGGGAACCACTATTCTGAGAGACATCTGGGATTCCTGTGTCCAAATCTGGGAATGTTAAGAAGAAACAGTTTATCAGAAGAATGTGTATAGGGTTCAGCTCTGAGCGGGAGCCTTTTTTTCCTGGCCACTGGCTTCACAGGCAAACATCTATATGTTCTGATGAGGAAGACCTTTCTGTGAGAAGTTTGTTTTCCTACTTGACAAAATCTTTGCTGATTTTAATTAAGAATTATAGCTATTTTGTTGTTATTATTTTGAAGATTTTAAATAATCTGTACATCCAACCATGGGGCTCAATCTCACAACCCCAAGATCCAGAGTAGTATACTCCAGCAGCTGAGCCAGCCAGATGCCCAGCTATGTTATTATTTTGAAAAGGAATGAAATGCTAATAGATAGCTATAAGATAGAGCATATGTTAACCAGAATCACAGTGTATAAAACAGGTAAAATGAGAATTGTCCTACTTAAATTAGGGGTAGGGGCAGGAATATTTCTCATTTAGCTGTCCTCATTGCTCAACAGTGGCTCTCGAGATGTCATCACAGAACAATAAGAGCTCAAAGATCATGTTTGAAAATCACTTAAGAAAGAAGCCTGTAGGGGCACCTGGGTGGCTCAGTCAGCTAAGCTTCCGACTTTAGCTCAGGTCATGATATTGCGGTTCGTGGGTTCGAGCCCCGCATCAGGCTCTGTGCTCACAGCCAGTTCAGAGCCTGGAGCCTGTTCTCCAATTATGTATCTCTCTCTCTCTCTCTCTCTCTGACTCTCCCCTGCTCACGCTATCTCTATTTCTCTCTCAAAAAATAAAACATTAAAAAATTTAAAACAAAAAAAGAAAGAAGCCTGTAGACTCTGTGGTATGGTGGCCTGATCAAGATACAGGCAGGTGACAGCATTCTAAAACCATGCTGAAATAGCCTCTTGAAGGCTAAATTTGAATCAGCACTGACTTTGTAAACCTAAAACTGTCAAGTGATGACAGCTAACACTAGCAACACATTGTGCACATGTAGAAAGAGACTTGACAAGAATCCCTGGCATGGTCAAGGTCTCAGAGTGTTAGAGGTAGAATTAAATCAAGAATTAAAACCTTCTGATTCTTGTCTTAGTGTTTTCCCTACATTTTCCCCCAATCTAATATGTTGCCTTTTTTCAGAAAGTAATTTTGAAAAGATGTCCCCATTTTTCAAAATCTCATTATGTGCCTTGTTCCATATGTCTCTAGTTTCCTGGAAATCTATAATGAACGAGTGCGGGATCTGCTCAAGCAATCTGATCAAAAAAAGTCCTACAGTCTGCGGGTCAGGGAGCACCCAGAGATGGGGCCCTATGTACAAGGTGAGCCACTGTGTTTCTAGAGGTCTGAGACCAAACTGAATTCTAGGAAGCTTTTCTCATGATCACTGATTGGTTTAATAAATATATAATGAATACTTACTATGTGCTACCTGCTGTGCTAGATGCTGGATGTATAACAATAATCAGAAAAGACAATCCTGCCCTCACAGGCAGACTTACAGTCTGGTAGGGGTGAGGCAAAAAGCAAACAATTATAAGTAGTGCTAAAAGCTAATAAAAAGGTAAATAGATGTCATAATGGAAAAGAGCATTGGGCAGTGTAGGCAGTCCATCTGCATAGCGTGGTCCGGAAACACTTCTGTGAGGAGATTCAGAAGCCAGTCATGTGAAGAACAGTGTAGCAGGGGGAAGAGTGATCAGGTAGAAGGAGCAGCATGAACGAGAGCCCCTGGGAGAAGGGCTGGGTTATTGCAAGGAGACCAGTGTGTTTAAAGCATGGTGGATGAGAGGGAAAGTGGCATGGTATAAGGTTGGGGCTGTGGTGCCAGGTCCAGCAGGGCCTGAACTGACTTCCACGTCAGCCAGTCTCCTTTCAGGGCACTTTCTCTTCCAATGGTGGTGATAGGGAGATGAGGAAATGTCACACACAGGACAGGTCAGTGCTGCTTCCTCATTGAGCGCTAATGTTTGGTGTCTGATACCATCTGTCTTTTTCCATTAGGCTAGGTCTATTAAGTAGAAACAGTAGTGTTGTTTTGTGGAGGAAGTTTTTACCCTTTCAGGCCACTTAAAATAACACTCAAATCTATGCTCCTATTCCTTCAGAGATACGCTAATTTAAATCCTGACAAAAGAGAGTTACATCAGAGATAAGAGTTGGTCTCTTCTTTGACCAGGGTATGGCCAGGGGAGGTGTGCCAGTCACTGATTCTGCTACCCATGTCTTTTCCCAAAAGTTCCATCATAAACAGCAGCCTGGAAACAACAAAAATACCATTTGCTTTGCTGAGAGCCAGTGTAGTTTACTCCGTAAAACTCTATGGATATATATTTCCGTGTAAAGCACTTTGAGGGAAGACCAGGAGTTGATGGAGTAGTGTCACAATTTCTCACCTTTGTATTTTATTTGTGTGTGTGTGTGTGTGTGTGTGTGTGTGTGTGTGTGTGTGGTGTGGGGAGACCTCAGACACAGTCTGGGTGTCTTCATTGCACAGAAGCTAAAATGAAGCTGCAAGAAGCTAGGGGATATTCCCAAATCACACAGCTGGTTGGGGCACGGTTGGAACTGGGAACGTTGCCTAGAATAGGAGGAGATAAGTGGGACAGAATCCTGTACGTCAGGGAGGCCTGTGATCGTACATTCTTTGATTGGCATTGCATCTGAAACCTGGAGAAGGAAGGAACTTATGCAAGGTCATTCACCTTGGGTCATACACCCAGTGAGAGGAACTGGACTGAAATCCCAGGGCTCTTCGGAATACCTTCATGGAGTAAACCCTCAAGGGGTGGGGAGGATGGTTGGTAGGAAATAATTCCAGCCCAGCAAAAAGTCTTTTAGATCCTTTGGGTTACATGTTTCTTAAAATTGATCTGGGTTTTCTCACATCATGACAAATAAAGGTCAACATTCCTCCCATTTCTCAATGAAGGAGCCTTGACCTTAAATATTAGAGAACCAGCCTTGGAATCTAAGACTGAATAGTCACACTGAACTATTACTATTTCCATTACTGCTCTCTGAGGGCATTACAGCAAACTTTTTACCTTTAGTTTTTTTTAACGTTTGCTTTCTTCATTCATTCATTTATATTATCTGCCTGCCTGCCTCTATACGTGTCTGGGTACCTCTGTCTTTGGGCTCATACATTCTGTGAATGTGATTCCAAAGTGGAAAGTGGTTTCTGTTTTGAAACCAGTTCTCCAGGAGTTTATCGAGTACTGACTACATGCCTATACTTTTTTTTTTACTTTTTTTTTTAATGTTTTATTTATTTCTAGAAGAGAGAGAGAGAGATGGCGTGAGCAGGGGAGGGTCAGAGAGAGAGGGAGTCACAGACTGAAACAGGCTCCAGGCTCTGAGCTGGCAGTCAACACAGAGCCCGACGCGGGGCTCGAACCCACGAACCGCGAGATCATGACCTAAGTGAAAGTTGGACGCTTAACCGACTAAGCCACCCAGGCGCCCCATACATGCCTATACTTTTTAGGGTACCACAGGGAATATGAAAATATAAGAACTTACACTTCTAGTTCAGAATTGTGAGATGGAACTTGAGAGTTGCCCAAATCAAAGGAAAGGAAGGGGGTAGCCTATTACCTTCCATTAAAAAGGTTTATTAATTAGAGGACAGATTAAGTTGAAATCTGAAATGTACAAAGGCCTGCCCGAAGCACACATGAGAGGCTAGTGGTTATAGGGTCTGAATCATTATCTAACTGAGAAGAAGACAGTGTTCTGTTTTTGCCTTGGCCTTTATCTTAGTATATGTGCTGCTGAAGCTAGCACAGCTTTGACCTTTATCTTAATATAAAGGGATAAGGTACAAAGCAGAAGGTGTTGGAAGTAGGTAATTGGGTTTCCGAAAAAAATTTTTTATGTGTGTATTCTGGGTGTTCAATCTACATGTTTATTTTTTTTCTTTTTAATTTTTTAAAAAATTTTTAATTCTTAAAACTTTTTTCTCTTTGCCTTTATGCACTTACCAGGACCTCTGGCACCATATCAGTATTAAAGTGCTAGCAGTATTTAGTCTTGTTTCCAGGGGGAAGCTTCAACATTTTACCAATAAGTATGATATTTGCAGTAGTGTTTGTTTTTAATATTCTTTATCACACACTTATAAAACTATAACAAAAATATGGGACCAGGTTTTTAAAAAAGTTTTCCAATCTATGGCGAATCAACACTTTGGTAAAATAAAGATGAATTAGGGGTGCTTGGTTGGCTCAGTCGGAGGAGCATGCAACTGTTGATCTTAGGGCTGTGAGTTTGAGCCCCACCTTGTATGTAGACATTACTTAAAAATAAAATCTTAGAAAAAAAGATAAATTTCTAGAAAAATGAAGAAGGCATCTTGATTATAAGCTCATTCTTTTTACAAATTCCAAAGATATAAAATCTCTTGTCTTATTGTTATAAAAGTTTTTAAAACCCTCAATTTCTGTTTCTATCCCATTACATACCAGTAACAGCTTGAGAACTGGCCCCAGTCTTTGGATCAGCTTTGAGAAACATTGCCTTAGCAGGTTAAGGGAATTCTCTTTTTCTCTAAAAGATTTCTAAGAGTTTTTTGTTTTTTTGCTTTTAATTTTTTTTTTTTTTTTTTGAGAGAGCACCAGCAGGAGAGGGGCAGAGAGAGAGACAGAGACAGAGACAGAGAGAACGAAAATCCCAAGCTGCCAGCACAGAGCAGTGTGGGACTTGAACTCACTAACCATGACACCATGACTGAGCGGAAACCAAGAGTCAGATGCTTAACCTGCTGGGCCACCCAGGCACTCTTAAGAGTTTTTGTTTTTAACTTTGAAACAAATTAAACTTTTGAAAAAGTTGCAAATACAATATAAAGAACTTTTTTTCTTGAACCTTTTGAGAGTGAATTGCCAGCCTAATGACCCATCTCCCCTGATTATTTTTAGAGTTTTTTCACTCCATTCCTCCAAATAGGAATGTTCTCCTGTATACTCACAACACAACCACCGAAATCAGGAGATTAACTTCAGCATGTTACTACCACCTAATCATTAGAACCCACTTAAGTTTCCCTAACTGTCCTGATAATTGCCTATTTGAGAATCACGGGTTAGATTGTCTCTGGGACTCTTTAGTCTGGAAAGTTTCCTTGGTCTCTCTTTAACTTTCATGAACTTTGACAACGATCAAATGGTGTACAATTTTAATTTGTCCCATTACTCGTGATATTTAAGGTGATATCTGCCTGCCTTCTTCACTCTGAAATTGCTATTTTCCTTTTGTGATCAACAAGTATTTGTGGGGCAGTACTGTGAAATCATGTACATAATCCATTTTCATCTAACTTTCAATTTATTTATTTCAGTTTAGATTCATGATTTCCTATTTTATTCAATGGGTTATCTTCTGTTACTGTGATTTTTTTTTTTTATTTTGATGCTCAGTGCACTCAGGAATCCCCTGGCTACACTTCTGTGACATTTTGACACATCATTGTTGTTCTTTGGGCACCTCCTTGTTTTCTAGCACAGAGATATTCCAGGCTCATCTACTTTCTGTGCCTCAGTCTTAGAATCAGCCATTTCTCCTAGGAGTCCTGTTCCTTTTTATTGGAGAATAATATTTAGAAGCTAGGTCTGGGTGCTATGTATGCCTAGATGTCCCTCTGAGTGTAGAGAGCTAAGTAATCTGTGTTCACACCAGTACCTCTAATTGTAGTCCAACACAGCAGAGTTCATTCTGGATTTCTCCCTTTTCATATTTGTAATTTCTTTATCTAACGGGAGAGATTTCTTTGATCTACTTTCCTACATGTAATCAGTCTCCTTGCCATTGCTGTCCCCTCTCATGTGGGTGTCCACCTTCTGCACATGGTAGGCTTCTTGAGTCTGTAGTTTAATGACCATTTATCAGTTGTGGATATTTTTTAGTCATTATGTGTTCTAATAATTGCTTTTTCCCCCATCCTTTCCTTTGTAACTCCACTTACAGGTATGTTAGACTAATTTCTGTGCTGTGATTCTTACCCTCTCATCTATATCTGTGCTTTATTTGGGTATATGATTCTGAACATGTTTCTATTCACTGTTTTTTTCCAGCTGTATCAAACCTGCTAGTAAACTTAAATATTGAATTGTTATTTTCACTGTAGTACTTTTTATTTCCCAAATTTCCATTTGATCCTTTCAGTATAGTTTCCAGTTTTCTTTGAAGTTTTATAATCTTGTATTTTAGTTCTTGAAAATAGTAAGCAGAGTTACTTTAAAGTTACCATAACCTCAGTGTCTGAATTTTTCTTGCATTTATATTGCCTATTATTTTTGCTGGTTTTCATTTATTTATTGCCAGATCTACTTGGATTTTTGGTTTGTTATAATTTTGTGGCAGGTGATGTTTGCTGATTTTGTTAAAATAGAAATAATTTGAAGGTGTAGGACAATGGTATCTATCTGTGCAGAAGACTTACCTTTATTTGTGCCAGGTTTCTGCATATGCTAGTGATCCAGAATCACCTCAGTCCAATTTAAGATTTAAGAATGTTCAAAGCTGTGCTGCAAACCCTTCAAAGGCTGTTTACTTCTAACTCTTTTATTCCTGTGTTTTAGCCCTTTGGGGTTCCAGCTCAAGTGGGGTTCTATAGTGGGTGGGCTCTGGACTGCAGTCTGTGTTCCCTAGACCTGTGAGGTTGTCAGGGGAACTGCTCTGAGCCATATCCCCTCAAGATTTGGCAAATGACTTCAGAGGAAAAGTGTCCCCAAATGCTGGCCTCTTTTCTCTGGGCTTTCATCTTTGCCCAGTATATGGCCCAGAAAATTTTCACTATCTGGGTATCCGTCTGTGCCTTAAAACTTAGGTCTTTAATGTTAATTGTCCAGATTTTTCTAATAGTCTGTCCTGGAAGGATTGGTTTGTGTTATGTCATTTGCCAAATGTCAAATGTCATTTGCCATTACCACATTTTTAAAACTGTTTTTATTATAGAGAATGTTGAATATATACAAAAATAGGCTAATGTAATTAACCCCTATGTATTCAAGACCCAGTTACAGTAATCCTTAACTCCTGGCCAGTTTTGGTCTACTTATATTACCTATCTACTTTTCCTCATTCTGTATTGTTTTAAGGCAAATTATAGATGTCACATCAATTCATCTATAATATTTTAGTGTATAGCCCTAAAAGATAAAGATTTTAAAAAAAACATAACCGCAGAAATATTATAACATCTAAATAATAAAAATTTCTTTTTAATTTATTATTTCATTTAAAAATTTTAATTATTTATTTATTAATAATTTTTAAAATGTTTATTTTAGAGAGACAGAGTGTGAGTGGGCAAGGGGTAGAGAGAGAGGGAGACACAGACCCTGAAGCAGGCTCCAGGATCTGAGCTGTCAGCATGGAGCCTGATGCAGGGCTTAAACTCACGAACTGTGAGATCATGACCTGAGCCAAAGTCGGAGGCTTAACCAACTGAGCCACCTAGGTGCCCCTTTTATTTATTTTTTTAATTTTAGTTTATATCTAGCATAGTTAACATACAGTGTTATATTAGTTTCAGGTGTACTATATAGTGATCCAACAATTCCATACATCACCCAGTGTTCATCACCTATGTAATCCCCGTCACCTATTTCACCTATCTCCCTAATCTCCCTAACCACCTCCCGTCTGATAACTATCAGTTTGTTCTTTATAGTTTAAGAGTCTGTTTTTAGTTTTCTTCTGTTTTTTCCCCCTTTGTTCATTTGTTTTGTTTCTAAACCACATATGAGTGAAATCATATGGTATTTATCTTTCAGACTTATTTCACTGAGCATTATACTTTTTAGCTTCATCTGTGTTGTTGTAAATGGCAAAATTTCATTCTTAAAATTTGTTTTTAATGTTTATTTATTTTTGAAAGAGAGAGAGAGAACATGAGCAGGGGAGGGTCAGGGAGAGAGGGAGACGCAGAATCTGAAACAGGCTCCGAGCTCTGAGCTGTTAGCACAGAACCGGATATGGGACTCAAACTCATGAACTGTGAGATTGTGACCTGAGCTGAAGTGAGATGCTCAACCAACTGAACCACCCAGGCACCTCAAGATTTCATTCTTTTTTATGGCTGAGTAATATTCTATTGTGTGTGTGTGTATGTGTGTGTGTGTGCATTATATATATAATNATATATATCTCTCTCACAATTTTTATTTGTTTGGTTTGTTTTTTGTTTTGTTTTGTGTTTTGAGAGAGAGAGAGAGAACAAGCAGAGGGAGGAAGAGAGAGAATCCCAAGTAGATTCTGTGCTCAGTGTGGAGCTCAACTTTGGGCTTAACCCCTTGACCCCAAGATCATGACCTGAGCTGAAATCAAGTGTAGGACACTCAACCGACTGAGTCACCCAGGCACCCTTATACTACAATTTCTCTTTCCATTCATCTGTCAATGGACACTGGGCTGCTTCCATATTTTGGCTATTGTAAATAATGCTGCAATAAACAGAAGTGCGTATATCTTTTCAAATTAGAATTTTTGTATTCTTGGAGCCCCTGGGTGGCTCAGTCAGTTGAATGTCCAACTTTGACTTGGGTCATGATCTCACAGTTGGTAATTTTGAGCCCTGTGTTGGGCTCTGTGCTGATGCTCAGGGCCTGGAGCCTGCTTCAGACTCTGTGTCTCCCTCTCTCTCTTGCCCCTCCTTCGCTCATGCTCTCTCTCTCTCTCTTTCTCAAAATAAAGAAACATTAAAAAAGTAAAAAAAAAAAAATTTTGTATTTTTTGAGTAAATAGTGGAATTATTGGACCATATGGTAGTTCTGTTTTTAATTTTTTGAGGAACCTCCATACTGTTTTCCACAGTGGCCACACCAGTTTACATTATTACCAACAGTGCACGAGGGTTCCTTCTTCTCCACATCCTTGTCAACCCTTGTTGTTTCTTGTGTTTTTGATTTTAGCCGTTCTGACAGGTGTGAGGTGATATCTCATTTTGGCTTTAACAATAATTTCTTAGTATAAGGAAATCCAGTTGTTGAAATTGCTTTGCTAATTTTTTTTTTTTGTGTGTGCTAATTTTTAGCCTAGTTGTATTCAGCAATGGCCAGCGAAGTTACTTTGTTCCTGAATCTCTAATTCAGTTGTGAAGGCACTTTTAGATTTGGTCAGTAACAACCCATGAAGACTTGCTTTCATATTCTTAAGCTCCTCTTTATCTATCTAAAGCCTTCCCATTCTACAGTGATTAAATTCAGGTCTCACTTCCTTTATGGAGCCTGCCCTGGCCACTCCTCTGATTGCCTGAGCATTTATTATCTCTTCTACTCCTATGGCATTTGGCTGTACAATCTTATATACTCTCACTTCTTAGGACTGTAAGCTGTTTGAGTAGGGACATGTGTGCTGGATGTTGTACATGCCAAATTGAGTCTTCCATCTTGTGGGGCCCATAGCATCTGTTTACCTCAGAAATGTTGTGAGGGCAAATTGAGGGAATGTAAGAACTTTTCTTATACTCTGTGTAGCTACATTTTAAGGAATTGGTGGTGTTCTTGTTGTTGTTAGCAGAACCACTGTATGGATTCTAGACTACATTCTCTGTGAGTGCAGAGACCTGTGTTTACAGAGCCTATCATAATGCCTGACAGTAGGCTTCCAATAAATATTTGTTGATTTTTTATAATCTTAATGAATTCAGTCAAGGTCTCTCATTCTTGTCTATCAAATTATATAAAATAGGATAAAGTTAATGACATACAGGGAAAAATTAAACCAAATATTTTATTTACTTTCTTTTTTCCTCCCTCACAAATCTGATAGGTTTATCTCAACATGTAGTTACCAACTATAAGCAAGTAATTCAACTCTTGGAGGAGGGAATAGCAAACAGGTAACAGGTTTATTTGTTGCTGTCCTTATTCTTTCCTGTGTTCTCATCTCCGTTTGGAGTATATGATTATACTTCTCTCTGTAGCTTCCCACATTCACAATCAGGGGACCTTTCTCAGAACATAATGTACCCAGGGTAAGGGGTAGTAGCTAAGATTTCATGCATTTCTCACTAATGGAGAACCTGGAGTTTGTTATGGATATAATAATACCAGATAGTAAGCCCAAAGTTACTCTGTGCTTTGTCTTGTAATATACAATTTTGCTGTTTTGACCAAAGATTCTTGCCTGCATTGTTCTTTCAGTAGGCTCGATAGAGATAAGAACAAATATAGTTTAAAATATTTCAGAAAACCATTTTTCTTCTAGTTTGGCATACTTGTAATGGGTACCTAAAAAAAAGACTCATTTAAATTTGCTATGAATAAGTGCTGTAGACTCTCCTAAAAGTTGTTGTAAATTTTGATAACATTCCATGTTGTTAGTTACTAGGAAATGCCCAGACTGTTACTAGTATATGCCTGAAAGAACAGACATTTTTATCTGGGAAAAAAATGTTGGGATTTAGTCTTCTATTTACCTTATTAATAGCATGTCCAAGTTAATTGACCATAAAACAATAACTTTATTTTTTAATTTTTAAATATTTTATTCATTTTTGAGAGAGTGCAAGTAGGGGAGGGGCAGAGAGAGGAAGACAGAGGATCTGAAGCAGGCTCTGCACTGACAGCTGCAAGCCTGATATGGAGCTTGAACTCACAAACCCTGAGATCATGACTTGAGCTGAAGTTGGACGTTCAACTGACTGAGCAACCCAGATACCCCAAAAGAAGAACTTTAAATTTAACATTCTATTCCTTGGGTTTCATGGAACTGTCCTGGAGGCACTTGCCTCTGGTCTGCAGGATACCCTGTGTTCCTTGATCTTTAAGTGTCAGGCTTCACCTTTTCCTCTTTATCCTTGAATCATGAGACCTGCCTTTGGAGTTTGACCCTTCTTCTATTTTCCAGCTCCTCTGAGAACAGAAGTGAGTGAGATGGTGTTAAACTGAAACATGATTGGCTTAGATTTAGATGAAGGGAAGATTCTTCTGACATTAAGGATTAATATTTCAATGAATTTCTAAAGGAAGTTATGAATTCCACATGGTTTAAATATGACTTAGATATAATTCAGGATCTCATTTCAAATCCCTTTCTGACACGACAAGATCAATATGTAGCATTTAATCACATTTTACTTTGAGGCTTCTCTAGCAAGCTCTCTATTTCCACCTGTCTTTTTTAAATGAGTCTATTTGGGGGATAGTCTTCCAGGTTGATGACATTCTAGTATTCCCATTTTCAACTCTGATTTTTGCTTCTGTTGCTTACACAATGTCCTAATGTGGTTTAATATGAAGCTACATTGCCTTTTATTCTCAGATATCTGTACCTAGAATGCTGCTTTTGCCATCTTTGGACCACTCTCCTAACTAAACTGGACTAAATATGGATGTTTTATGATTCTCACCTGTGAACATCAGCACTAACACTTCTTGTGTTCCCCCATAGATTCTTAAGTATCTACCGTGCATAAATAATACTTATCGTAATTGTCTTCCTTTATGTACACAGAATCACAGCAGCCACTCATGTTCATGAAGCCAGCAGCAGATCCCATGCCATCTTCACTATCTACTATACACAGGTTGGTTACCCCTTTATTTGCTTAGATTTCTTCCTTTTGTAGTCCCTTTTTTTTCCTTAAATAGTTTATTGTCAAGTTGGTTTCCATATAACACCCAGTGCTCATCCCAACAAGTGCCCTCCTCCACACCTATCACCCCCCTCTCCCCTCTCCCTCTCCTCCATCAGCCCTCAGTTCTCAGCATTCAAGAGTCTCTCATGGTTTGTCTCCCTCCCTCTCCCCAACTATTTTTCCTCTTCTCCTCCTCCATGGTCCTCCATTAACTTCCTCCTAATCCACCTATATGTGCAAACATATGGTATCTGTCCATTTTGACTGCTTTCTTGTCTTTTCTTATTTCTCTTCCTTTCTTCTTACCTTTCCATTTATAGGTCCTTTACTGTGATCTAATGTTATAAGGAGGACGTACGTACAATCTACTAAGCTCTACACCAGAAAGGGTGGAGGCTGTTTCATAAAAACTAATCAAAATATCTTCAACTTATATATTCCTTTTAACATTTCAAAGCACTTTTATATCGATGTGATCAAAATGGGCATTTAAAACAAGCAAGGGACACATGGGTGGTTCAGTCGGTTGAGCGTCCAGCTCATGATTTTGGCTCAGGTCATGATCCCATGGTCCATGGGATCGAGCCCCATGTTGGGCTCTACACTGGCAGTGCGGAGCCTGTCTGGGATTCTCTCTCCCTCTCTCTCTCTGCTGCTCCCCAACTCTCTCTCTCGTATGCACTTTCTCCCTCTCAAAATAAATGAGTAAACATTTAAAAAAATAAAACAAGGAGCAAGACTGAAATAAAAATAAGCATTAAAATGAAAAAGTAGATTTACTTCTATTATGATGGAGTAAAGAGATCGACAAATCCTGTCCCTCAAAAGCAACTATAAACCTGGACAAAACTATCAAAATAACTATTNGGCTCTGAGCTGGCTGTCAGCACAGAGCCCAATGCGGGGCTCAAGCTCACGAACTGTGAGATCATGGCCTGAGCTGAAGCCGGATGCTTAACTGACTGAGCCACCCAGGCGCCCCTTCTCCGTTTTAAAAACAGAGACATATAATAAGCCACACATTTATTTAAGAAAACTACCAAGTTGTAGGTAAGAATAGTGCAAACCTGTGGTGTATTGCCTTGGGCTGTTCCTATCCTTACCTGTCTCTGTCGGTGAGGTAGTTCGATCAGGGAATGGAAGGCCATGAAGGCCAACACCTTTGCTGCTACCACTGCTAGAGGAGGTCACATAATCTGGACCATTTTCAGTTAGAGTGGTGCTCCTGGTGGCAAGGAACAAGGAGATCAAAGGCTCCCTTAGCCTGAGATTGTGAATCTTTTTCAGGCAAGAAATGAACTGGCAGATTATCTGGGGACTTAAAAGGATGTTCTGGAAGATGATGCAGCTGTAGCAGTCTTGATAAAATCTTCACATATCCTGTATTGAACAGAACTTAAACCTAAAACTGAACTTTTAATGCATTTCCCAGCCCACACATAGATCTATTAACAGAGAATAGATATTTTATTGGCTCAGATGTTTGATTACAATTTCTGACCTGTCTTTGGCTAAACACTTAGCTATGCAGACACAGGGTGTCCCCCAAAAGGCCAAGCTTAGAGGTAAAAACAACTAAAGGAAAAAAAATGAAGAGAGACTTCTTTGGCTACATATTGCTGGGGAGGCAGATTTTAGAGATTTTTAGCCTAGGCAAGTTACCAGAGAAACCAACCAACAACCACTACCACTCTCAAGGGGAAAAAATATCAGAATTCAGAGTTGTTACAGTATGTTATTTAAAATGTCTAGTATTCAACCAAAAATTATTAGACCTGCAAAAGCAAGTAAGAAACTACAACCCATGGCCATGAGAGGAAAAAACCAAACAGTAACAGTCACTAGAAACTGATTCTAAGTGCTCCAGATACTAAATTGTTTAACGATGATAATGACTGTAGAGAATTGCAATAAAATCCTAGAAATATTGTATAAAATGGAGTCCCAGAATTGAACTGTACAACAACCGAAACAAAAATTCAGTTGTGGGACTTGAGTAGATATAAGATGGCAGAAGAATTAATGAGCTTGAATATAGACAAATACAAATAAAAAATTTTGAAGAAAAGATAGTAAAAAGATTAAAGGACAGAGCCTCACAGACATGTTGGTCCACAGCAAATGTGTTAATATAAGTGTAATGGAGATCTCAGAAAGAGAGAAGAGAAAATAAGCCTAAGAAAATTTTGAAAAATAGTGGCCAAAAAATTCCGAAATCATTAATGTACAGATAGAAGTATTTTATTTTATATTTTTTTATTATAAATTAATCTTTTATTTCACCTTTTTTTTTTTTTACAAATAAGTTATTGTCAAGTTGGTTTCCATATAACACCCAGTGCTCATCCCCACAAGTGCCCTCCTCCATGCCCATCACCCTCCCTTCCCCCCACACCCATCAGTCCTCAGTTTGTTCTCAGCATTCCAGAGTCTCTCATGGTTTGGTTTGCCTCTCTCCCTCTCCCCCACTATATTTCCCCTTCTTCTCCCCCATGGTCCTCCGTTAAGTTCCTCCTAATCCTCCTATACGTGCAAACATATGGTATTTGTCCTTCTCTGCCTGACTTATTTCGCTCAGCATAACACCCTCAAGGTCCATCCATGTTGCTACACATGGCCAGATTTCATTGTTTCTCATTGCCATGTAGTATTCCATGGTATAGATAAACCACATCCTCTTGATCCATTCGTCCGTTGATGGACACTTAGGCTCTTTCCATGTTTTGGCTATTGTGGAGAGTGCTGTTATGAACATTGGGGTACATGTGCTCCTATGCATCAGCATTTCTGTATCCCTTGGGTAAATTCCTAGCAGTACTATTGCTGGGTCATAGGGGAGTTCTATTGTTAGTTTCCTGAGGAACCTCCACACTGTTTTCCAGAGGGGCTGTACCAGTTTACATTCCCACCAACGGTGTAGGAGGGTGCCCGTTTCTCTACATCCTCGCCAGCATCTAGATTCCTCCAGATAGAAGTATTTTAAAATCTCCAAGTAAAATAAATATAAAAAGATTCATACTTAGACATATCATAGTCAAAATTGAAAGACAAAAAGCAAATCTTGAATGCAGCTAGAGAAAAAGAACTCATGATATATAAGAGAACAATTACATGATTAATGGGCAACTTCTCACCAGAAATACTGGACCCCAGAAAAGAGAGTATTGAAAGGAAATAAAACTGTCAACCAAGAATTCTCTATGCAGCAAAACTAACTTCCCAAAATTAAGATGAAATAAGAACATTCCTAGTTAAAAAAGAGAAGAAAAAGAATAGAAATTATTGCTAGCAAGCCTAGCCTACAAGAAAACCAAATGAAATGTTTCATGCTGAAAGTAATATCAGTAACTTAAGTCTACAAGAAGAAATCAAAAGTGCTGAGAATATGAAATATGTAAGTTAATATAAAAAGCTACATAAATATATTCTTTCTTTTCTCCTAATGTTATTGAAAAGAGGATTGAACAAAATGATAATTATAATGCTGTATTACTATACATCACATACATTGTCATACATACTGACACTAATAGGACAAAGGAATAGGAAGAAAAAGGAGATCTGTGGGAGCAAAGCTTCTTTATTCTATAGGAATTAAGTTAATATTGTTTTGAAGTTGATTGTGATAAGTTGTGATGCATGTTGTAATCTGTAGAATCACTTAAGAAAGTAGCTAAAAAATATAATTCAAAAATCAGACATTAAAATGGTACACTAAAAATAACTAACACAGAAAAGTCAATGAAGGAAGAACAGAGGTGTAAAAAATACATGAGACATCTGGAAAATAAATAGAAAAGGAATAGAAATAGTTCTGAACACTTTAATAATTACATTAAGTGTGATTGGATGAGAGTACACATTGTCAGATTGGATAAATGCAAAACTCAACTATATGCTATCTACAAGAAACAGTCCTTAGATCCAAAGATACAAATATGTTTAAAGTAAAGGGATAGAAAAATATACACCATGTAAATAATAGCCATAAGAGACTTATAGTACTGTGTTAATGTCTGGCAAAAAATAAATTTTAAGACACATGCTATAGACAAAGAGGGACGTTTCATAATGATAAAAGGTCTGTACATCAGAAAGATGTAACGATTATGAATGTATGTGCTCCCAACAGTAGAGCTCCAAATTGTAAGAAGACATAGGAGAAATAGTTCAGTCGCAGTAGTTTGAGATTTCAGTACTCCACTTTTAGTAATTGGTAGAACAACTGGACAGGAATCAGCAAGGATATAGAAGATTGGGGCAACATTGTCAACCAATGTGACCTAACATTTAAAGAACACTTAACATCTACAGAATACATTTTTTAAAAATGTTTTTAAATGTTTTGTTGACACATTACACACAGAACCCGATGCGGGGCTGGAACCCACGAGCCGCAAGGTCATGACCTGAGCCGAAGCCAGACGCTCAACTGACTGAGCCACCCACACACCCCTACAGAATACATTTTCTTCCTTTCCCTTTCCTTTCCCTCTCCTTTCCCTTTCCCTTTCCTTCTTTTCCTTTCTCTTTTCCTCCCTTCCCCTCCCCTCCCCTTCTCTTCCCTCCACACCCAAAGTGGGGCTTGAACTCCCAACCCTGAGATCAAGAGTCAGGTGCTCCACTGACAGAGCCAGCCAGGTGTCTCTAGAATACATTTTCAAGTGCACATAGACCATTCTCCAGGATAAACCATATACTTCATAAAGCTAAAGTATGCAGTTGTAAGATAAGTAAGTTCTGGGGATATAAAGTACAACTTGATGACTAGACTTAGCAGTGATAGATTGTATATTTGAAAGTTGCTAAGAGACCCTAAAAGTTCACATCACAAGGACAAAAATTGTAATTGTGTGAAGTGGTGGATGACAAAGCTTATGGTAATCATTTTGCAATATAAACATATATCAAATCATTAGGTTATACATCTTAAATTTATGCAATGTATGTCAATTATATCTCAATAAAACTGGAAAAAATAAATGATAGTACATTCAAATTTAAAGCTAACTACCTCACGAAAATGATACATCACCTAATCATAATATGTAGGACTTTAGTTAGATTCTGATTCAAAGAAACTTTAAAAAAATTGAATAGGAAATTTGAACAATGGCTAGATATTTGATGTTCTGAGGAATTGTTGATAATGTTCTAGATATAATGATGGTACTGTGGTTATGTCTTTTAAGGGTCTTCTGGAGATGCATACTGTAATATTTACAGTTGAAATTGTAGTAATGAATTGACTTCAAAATAATGTGGGTGGTGAAATAAGTGGGGGTATAAGCCATGTGAGCCTGGCCATGAGTTGACAGGTACCTGGGGGCTCACTATACGGTTTTTCTACTGTCCTATATGTTTAGAATTTCCCATAATAAAATTATTTTTAAGGTAAAAAGAAAAGGCCAAGATAGTCTGGCATTAACATTAAGATAGACAAATAGATCCATGGAACAGAAGGGAGTTCAAAATAAACCTATGCACAGGCAACTAACTTTTCACAAGCTTGCAAAGACAATTCATAGGAGAATGTATAATCTTTTCAACAAATGGTGGTGGGACAGTTGAATAGCCATATGTTAAAAAAAAAAAAAACCCTACAAAACCAAACCAAACCAAACAACACCCACACCAAAACCAGAATAAAACAACTTTAACCCATACCTTGCACTTTATTCAAAAAGTAACTCCAACTAGACCATAGTCATAAATGTAAAGCCTGAAACCATTAAATTTGAAGATAACTTGGAAAACCTTTGTGATACTGGATTAGGCAAAGGGTTTTTCGGTAAATTGAACAAAAGAACAAATTGAAATTTGCAGTTGGTCAAAATTTAAAACTCTTTGAAAGACATTACTAAAGAATAAAAAAAGCCACAGATAGGGAAAATGTATTTGTAAAACATATCTGATAAAGGACTTGTATCCAAAATATATTTATAGAACTATCTAAACTCACTATAATAAGAAAACAGCTTACAACAGTGGGCAAAAATTTTAAGCCAACACTTCACTAAAGAAAATATGCAGATGATATCAAGTCCTTGAAAAGATGCAGACATCACAAATCATTAAGGGGATGCAATTTAAAATCAAGTAAGACACCACTATCCACCTTTTAAAATACCTAAATTTATTTATTTTTTAATGTTTATTTATATTTGAGAGAGATAGAGACAAGAGTGTGAACTGGGGAGGGGCAGAGGGAGGGGGAGAAATAGAATCTGAACCAGGCTCCAGGCTCCACATAGCCCATTGGGGAGCCTGAACTCATGAACTGGGAGATCATGAGAGATCATTACTTGAGCCAAAGTCGGATGCCTAACTGACTAAGCCACCCAGGCAACCCTAAAATACCTAAATTTAAGAGTGATTATACTAAATCATGGCCTAAGATGTAGGAGCTTAAGTTCTCATCCGCTATATTACCACTTGGAATATAAAATGGTACAACTTTGGAAAATAATTTAACAATTTAAACATATATCTACCATATGATCCAGCCATTCCATGCCTAGCTGTTGTTCCCAAGAGAAAAGAAATGGTATGTTTGTACAAAGACTTGTTCTCAAATATTCATAGCAGCTCTATTTGTAATTGCTCAAAGCTGGAAACAACTCAAGTGTCAATGAAGAGGTAAAGAGATAAACCTAGTATATTCATACAATGGAATACTACTCATCAATAAAAAGGAATGAATTCTTGATACATACCTCAACATGGATGAATCTCAAAATAGTTATGCACAGTGAAAAAAGACAGACATTGTATAATTCCATTTGTATGAAGTATATGGAGAATACAAATTTAAATTTTTTAAAAATGAATTTTTTAAATGTTTATTTTTGAGAGAGAAAGGCAGAGTATGAGAGGAGAAGGACAGAGAGAAAAGGAGACACAGAATCTGAAGCAGGTTCCAGGCTCTGAGCTGTCAGCACAGAGCCTGATGCGGGACTCAAACTCACAAACCATGAGATCATGACTGGAGCTGAAGTCAGACGCTTAACCCGCTGAGCCACCCAGGCGCCCCTGAGAAGATAAATTTATATGTAGAAAGTTGAGTGGTTGCCTGGGGATAGGGATGGGAATTGTGTACTGACTTGGGGGAACTTAGGGAGTTACTGAAAATGTTTTAAAACTGGATTTTGGGGCACCTGGGTGCCTCAGTCAGTTGAGTGTCTGACTCTTGATTTCTGCTCAGGTCATGATCCCAGGGCTATGGAATCGAGCCTTGCGGGCTCTATGCTGAGCAGAAAGATTCTCTCCCCCTCTGCCCTTCTCCCCTGCTTACACACTCGCTCTCTCTCTAAAATGAAAAACAAGAACCCCCATCTGCACCCCCCTAAAAAAAAAACCCTCCTGGATTTTGGTGATGGATGCACAACATTAAAATATAACAACAACAAAACCCTACACTTAATTAAAAAAAAAAAAAGGAAAAATAGTTTTGCTCTTGAGGGCTAGATGCCCCTGAATAGAGAACATAGGTAGAGTGCTTGCCCTAGTAAGTTAATATGCTGTGACTCCAGTTAAGGGCTGCACACCTGCTGTGGATCTCTACTGATGAGAGTCAGCCCCTAGGAGGGGAGTTGAGCATTTGCCTGCTAAATTGAACTAAAATTTCTGGTACTTCTGAAAATTGTGCTCAGAGGACTTGGTGGCGATTTGCCCACTGTGGAAGTCCTGCTCTATTTTCTTTTCTTTTTAAAAAAATTTTTAAATGTTTATTTCTGAGAGAGAGACCCACAGAATGCAAGTGGGGGAAGGGCAGAGAGCAAGGAAGACAGGGAATCCGAAGCAGGCTCCAGGCTTTAAGCTATCATCACAGAGCCCCAACGCAGGGCTCAAACCCACAAGCTGTGATATCATGACCTGAGCTAAAGTCAGACACTCAGCTGACTGAGCCACCCAGGCGCCCCCTTTTTAAAAAAAATTTTTAAAACTTAAAAAAAAATTTTGTCCTCTAATTTCAATGAAGTAAGGACCCAGGGCTTACTGACTTATCAGAGCTCTCATCTGGTTCAGAGCATATTCATATACATATTTCTTGAGTGATTTGGCTAAAAATCCAGAATATCACCTTGTTTTGGGAGGCTGTCCAAGGGGGAACTACTACACTTGTCCAAATGACAAACTTTAAATGTGCTTTCTCCCTTAGGCAATCCTGGAGAACAACCTCCCGTCTGAAATTGCTAGCAAGATCAATCTTGTGGACCTAGCAGGCAGGTAATTAGGATTTCAGAGCCAAAGGGAATTAATTCCTTGAACTTGTTCTTGCCCAGACCTTGTTCTTACAGGGAGTAAACTTGTTCCATCCTTTTCCACATTTTAGTCATCCTGAGAAAATTACAAAAGAAGTATTGTTGAATGCTATCTTAAGAAATTATAGTTTTCCAGGGGCTGAAAAATCTCCAGTATCAAGGGTTCTAAATCTTAGATGCCTATTGACATCACTTGGGGCTTTAAAAAATTCTCAGTGCCTGGGTTTCACCTCTAATCAAATAAATAGCATTATTAGTGGGGTCAGAGACAGTGCAGACATCAGAAGTTTTTGAAGCTGCCCAGGTGATTCCAGTGTATTGTTAAGATAAAAAACCACTGCTTTGGAAGTAACCGGGTGAGTACACTTTTTTCTTTGACTTAATATTGATTTCATGCAGCCTATGCATTACTGGAAAAAAAAGACAGCAAGTGTTTAAAAATACTGTGGTATAGAAGAGAAGATATGACTTTCTAAGTATTAGAAGAAAGCATGGATTGTAGTCACATGTATATCCAGAGAGAAGAAAGTCTTAGGGATAATGGGGTCACACACAAAAGTATGAGAGGAGATAAAGCAAATTTTCTTATTTTAAGACTGTTAAATTATTACTATGGTACATCATTCCCTGAAAAATGAAGTGTTGTCTCTGTCAGCTCCATTTCTGGCATTTTGGGAGAAAAAAAATGAAATGCTGTCAGGAGGAAACTGTATCAGGCACCCGGAAGTGTGACTCTTCAATATTTTCCATTGACTTAAAAAAGAAATTTAAAATAATTGACAGATAATGACACAGATACTATAAAGCCATTAATAGGTGAAATTAAAACAAAGATTGGGCAGATGTGAGTATATGAAAAATCTATCCTAATATCATTACTGTAATTGAGCATTAGTTAGCTGAAAGTGCTCTGGCAGCCAAAATAGAAGAAAAATGTAATGAATTATTTGATTTCTATTGCCTGGGAAGCAGAAGAATGCCAGTTGGTTACAAGATGGTAATACTTTTTCAGGCACTGAATTCTAAAAAGAATTTATCACGTAGGCTTCTTACATAATGTGCAACATAATGGATAGTATCTTTCAACAGATTTATAAGGAAAGTATCTTCCTGTTTGTTTTTATTTTTCCTTTCATCGACTGTTTAGTGAAAGAGCAGATCCCAGTTACTGTAAGGACCGGATTACTGAAGGAGCCAATATCAACAAATCTCTTGTGACTCTGGGAATTGTCATCTCCACCTTAGGTATTTTGCCAATAGACTGGATCATCAGAGTGGGAGGGAGACTTTGGAAAACAACTCCTCTATTTTCATCTTGTCCAGATGGGGTAGACATTTACAAGGTTCTTTTTTATAAACTTACCTTCTGGGTGAGTATCATAAAAATTGATATTTGTCTGTGGTTGGGAACACTGTGGTCACCCTCCCATTCCTCTTTTCAAAAAGAAAGGAGACTGAAAAATCATGTGGCTCAGCTACTCCGTGTCATGAGCCCACAGTCTAATTTAGGGTTCAAACTTGTAGTGTCCTATCATATGCAGAGAGGGATTAGGAGGTGTGATACTTAAATTTGTGTTCTCCAACTATTGTTCTAGTGCGTGTATTTCATGATTCCTTTTTCCCTCCATTTTTATTATTTTTTTGTCTTTAAAGCCCAGAACTCTCAAGCATTCAGCAGCTGCCAGAGCCTCAACAGTGCAGCCAGTGATGGCAGTGACAGTGGGATCCCTAGGTCTCCTTCTGGGACCAGCAGTGGAGGGGCGACCTCTCGGAGGCAGTCTTACATCCCATACCGGGACTCCGTGTTGACCTGGCTGCTGAAGGACAGCCTTGGAGGCAACTCCAAAACTATCATGATTGCCAGTGAGTGGGGTGCTGGAGCTGCTTCTGTGTTGGGACTGGTACTCTGCCTCAGAGAAAGGGCCTTGACCACCCACTTCATTAAGGGTCTCATAACACAGCATGGGAGATAGCAGTGGGGCCAGTGGTTAGAGGCTGGGTTGGAAGGGCTTGGCATGGCTTTAAACTTTTTCCTTCTATCTCAGCTGTGTCTCCTGCACACACTAGCTACAGCGAGACCATGAGCACACTGAGATATGCATCTAATGCCAAACACATCGTCAACAAGCCTCGGGTAAATGAGGTGAGACCTTTATTTGAAATCCTGGTTTGGTGTTGTTCATATCAAGTTCTTTCATCCTCTCACTAATTTCTTTCTCCTTACACTCACCACAACTCGCCTGACTTCTTCTCCAAATGATGAAAGAGGGAAATTCTTTGTTGGAGAGTCATACCCTTTTCTCATCTCTTTATTGACTCAATTTCAGTTGTCTTTTTGAATTATTTATTTCAGATATTCTCTGAGGCCATCCCTGGTGTACCACTGCCGTCTTAAGGGAGATCATTTAAAAGTTTCTGTATATAATGCTTTTGAGTTTATGTTGATGTATGCTTCTGTTTTATTTCTTTTCTTTTTTTTTTTTAAGTTTATTTATTTTGAGAGAGAGATCGCATGAATGGTAGAGGGGCAGAGAGAGGGAGACCGAGAAACCCAAACAGGTTCTGTATTATCATTGTGAAGCCTAACGGGGGAACTGTCCCCATGAAACCGCAAGATCATGATCTGAGCTGAAACCGAGAATTGGACACTTGACCAACTGAGCCACCCAGGCACCCCTGTTTTATTTCTTTTCTATGCAAACTGCAGGGGCTTTTCTGTTTTAGGCTAAAAGGGGCTTATAAGGAATTTATTAGTTTTGAAAGTTGATTCATAATGAAAAATGCCAAAAATTCCTTATCTGCTTTGTAGTTTCAGTGAAAAGTGTCAGGGCAGGAATCATAAACTGGTGGCCAGACCTTTATAGCCCATTTGTGAACTATTTTAAAAGGCAGTGTAATTAGGTAGATACTAAATTTAGTCACACTATAAGAAGACTAGCATTTACTACCAATTTGTGCTGCCATTTGGGTTACCTGTCAACCTTCTGCTCAAGGGCACTGATTCTCATACTTTATTAGAATCAACTCCTTGAGGGTTGGTTAATCCATGACTGGACCCCAGCTCTCAAGAGTTTCTGACTTGGTAGGTGTTGGAGGGGTGGTGCAGAAATTCTAACAAGTTCTTAGGTAAAGTTGATGTGGTTCTGGGACCATACATGAGAAGAATGCCTCAGAAGTCCCTCCAAAGGAGTAAATCACTTTTTCCAAACTAATTCTCTGTTATATCCTAGAGCTGGTTGGGGCCTGATATCAGTCAGTGGTGACCAAGCTCTTTATGTTTCAGGATGCAAATATAAAACTGATCAGAGAACTCAGGGAGGAGATCGGAAGACTAAAAGCCATGCTGCTGAGCTTCGAACTGGTATTCAGGCAATCGTAACTTTTCTGTACCCAAAACCTGCTTTTCATTTGCATAGAATCTGAGCCCTGTTGCATTTTGTGTCTTAAGTGACACTTGTGGAACAGAGTTAGGAACAAAGACAGGACTTAGATTACTCTGATCACCTGAGTAGTCTCAGATGGGGTGGGCATCCTCATTATGTCATCTTTGTTGTCTGAAGGGCAATAGCCTGAAAGGCTGTTATTCTGTTTGTAGGAGGATTCAGAGAATAGAGCCCTCCAGAAGAATTTCTTTGAATATTCCTTCTTTGTACCAATTTGAGCCCCAATATTTAAGCTTCTGATTTGTTTCTGATTTTAATAAGGTCTTTTTTTTTAATCTGCTTCCCTTTTCCTTCATAAAAGTAAGGATGAGTGAGACCCATGAAGCACATCTCTCTCTTTGTGCAGAGAAACTTGAGTCCATTGAAGGAGGAAAAGGATGAGAATCTGAAGGAGCTGGTTCTTCAAAATGAATTGAAGGTGGGTGTGTGGGGTGGACTCATTTATGCTTTACATCACCCTGGTAGTGGGTTTCATCTCCTTCCATTATTCCTGAGTTAGGACTGCTCCCTTATCAGGACGGAGAGGTTCTATCTAGTTTAGAGACAGTTGAGTTGGGAGCCTTGAGTGGGGAGTGTGTTTGCCTTAGGGGCTGTGACTGACTTCCTTTGTTTTGTTCTCTTAGGAGTTCATGATAACTTCTTTGGATAGCAACAGTTGCCTAGAAAAAAAAATTATTTCCAGTCAGTAAATCAACTGACATGTATTCATTGAGTACCAAGTAGGTGCTCAGCATGATGAGACAGAAAGAAGCTTCTTCCCTCAAGTAGCTTGAAATCTAGTTAGAAACACACTCAGGTAATGGTTAAATGTAATGAACTCTATGAGTTATACAAAAAGAGCTTAGGGAAGGAAGAAGTCCATATGGCTTGGAATTTTCAGTGCAGGCATCACACTCCTGGAAGCTAGAGTTGGACTAGACCTTGAAAGATATGTAGATTGTATTAGATAGGGAGAAAGGGGTGAGACATTTTGGGAGAGGGTGGGATAACACTAGCAAAGCCATGGAACTGAAGGAATGAACTGGTGTGAGAGGCCATGTGGAAGAGAGTAGTGGAGGTAAGGTTAGGGCCAGTTTAAGAGGTTTGAACTTGACACACACAGGATTAATCATGGCTTCTTGAACCAGGTTGGTGACACAATAATGGAGTATATTGGGGACATTAATATGACAGTTGTATGTAGGATTAATTGAAGAGAGGGAAGACTGGAAGCAGAGAGATCAACCAGGAAGGAGACTGATTTTGTGACGCCATGAAGGTGAGGACAAGACATTTGGGGAGCTTAGGTTAAATGGTGATTCCCAGAGACATTTATAAGGAAGAAATGACAGGCGTTGTTTGGTGGCAGGTTAGATTTAGATACCACAACCAAATGTCCTAATTCCTGGTATTCTGTCGCCTCATTCTTATCCATTATAAAGTATCCTGGCTATGCCAGTATTTTGTTACCCAGACTAAACTTTAGGACTACATCACACACCCAGATGTCTCTAAAAAATTCTGTGTTTAAATATATGTTCTGATTTTTGGTTCAGAAAATATCACCCCTGTGTATATAAGAGATGAAGTACAGAGTCAAAATCACTCCATTATACATTATACATTCTGGCAGACTTGGACTTGAATCTGCCACTTGCTGGCCTTATGACCTTGGGCAGTGTAGGGGTAGGTGATGAAAGCCAGCCAGAAGGGGAGGTGTGTTCAGCGGTATCTCCAGGTAGCTGAACCAGGCTGGTTAAAATGTAAATCACAGTGCCCTGCTTCCAGGTCCTAATCCAGCTCAGCCCTTCATGGTACCCTGTAGTTTCACTCTTTGCAAACTTTAACTCAATGATTATAACGTTAAAAATAATATTTCTAGGGTACATAAAACACTGGTACCTAAATTTGGCATACTTTGTTTTTTCTCAGGTGTTCCGTTTTTGAGAAGTACTTAGCCAAATCTAGGTCCTTTTCCTGGGCTTCCTCAGGACTTCCATTCTCAGAATAACTTTCCTGCCTGGGCATTAATTTCCACCAAAAGAAGAAAAAAAGCACCTTATATTCAACATTGTTCATTCATGTTCCCCAAATGGCCTTAACTTAAGGCCTCTAATTTGCTATATTATATATATTTAAAACTCTGTTCCTGGTATATAGTAACCCTTGGTATTTTATTGTTGTTATTACAATAACAATACGATAGTCTTCTACCTGAGGAGATTCATCTTGATGCTTTGTGTATCTTTGAGCCCCCTACAAACTTACATTAGGGTTTGAGGTTCTACACCTTGAGAAAGAAGCATTACGTCATAAAAAGGATTCCTAGTATGGATCACATAAAAGAAGGATGGGGAAAGGGAGTTATAAGCATAGATGTATAAATAACATCTCAAATAATTAAACAAAATAACGTTTATGGCATTTTTTCGAGTTATAAAAACAATACACGCTTGTTGAAGAAAACTTGAAGAATACCCTTTACTGAGGGAGTTTATAAAGTAACTCTTGCTTATTGAAGAAATTTTGAAAACCGGTCACAGAGGAGGTGCTAGGGCCTATGTGGAGCTTTGAATATTATCAGTGAGGAAGGTGAGGAAGGAATACCATGAGGAATTCCGTCTGCTCCATGTACTGTGGGGCATCTAAAACTGCCTCCTCTCTCTGCAGATAGACCAGCTGACTAAAGACTGGACCCAGAAGTGGAATGAGTGGAAGGCCCTCGTGGAGCATTACAGAGTGGACATCAACAGAAGGAGGGCCGGAGTGGTCATTGACTCCAGCCTGCCACACCTGATGGCCTTGGAGGACGATGTACTCAGCACAGGAGTCGTGCTCTATCACCTCAAGGTGAGTGGGCCAGTGCGTTCCCTCCTTTCCTGAGCCACTGGCTTTAGAGGTCACAAAGGCAGAAGCCAAGGGCAGCAGCCATGCATCTATGAATTGAGTCAAGTGCCACAGAGCTGCCTTCAGGTTTGCCCTCAGGAAACTGGGCTAGCCAGCCAAGTGTGATTGATTTGTTTGCTTTTATACGATTAGAGTGGAAGACTGGAAATCAGAACAATTATTTGTTTTTCTCTGGCTGCTACTATTGCTCTCATATAACTTACTTTTGTTGTCCGTGATTTGATTTCCTCATTTTAAAGTAAGAATGGTGCTGCTTGTATTCCTTTTCTGGCTTCCTGTACACAGAAGTGCAGGCATGGAGGTGAAATCCTAACCTTGAAACTCCATTGGCACTTCTGAGCTCTGCATATACAAGCTGCTCACAGACAGCTTTCAGAGGCAAAAGAGGGAATCAAGATCCGAAACCGTTTCCTTCTAATATCTCCCCACTCCTCAACCTCCTGCTTCTCCATTGCTAGGTTTACCAGGGAAAGAAGAGAGGAGAATGAAAGTAGATACAGAAGGCTTAAAGAAAGCATGAGGGGTGGGGCACCTGGGTGGCTCAGTTGCTTGAGAGTGTCACTCTGGATTTCATCTCAGGTCATGATCTTGAGGTTTGTGGGTTCGAGCCCCACATCAGGCTCTGCACTGACAGCATGGAGCCTGCTTGGGATTCTCTCTATGCCACTCTCTCTGTCCCTCCCCAGCTCATACTCTCTCAAAGTAAATTTAAAAAAAGAAAAGAAAAAAAAAAGACAGCCTGAGGGACAGCCCAAAGCACCGGTGGGCCGGCAGGGCAGCACACATCCAGCCATCTGGAACAGTGGAAGGAAGCTCTTGCCTTCTAAGAAGGACCTGCATTACCCAGTTCTTTGTCACATGGAAGCAAGTCATCATTTCTAAAGGAAATATTTTGAGAGTTAGTGCCCAATGGTAGTCAGTCATACCCTGTCCTTATCAAAAATATTTGTCCTATAAAAGGACAATCTCTATGGATGACAGAACATACTTTATGTGGCAAAAATCCATACGCTCACTGAAAATCCAGTCTTCATTCTCCTAATTGTCCCCAGCTCCCATTTGAAAGGAACAGGGTTTATGAGGGGTATATAATACTGCTCTCATCCCTAGAGAAATCAGGGTCCTAACGCTGCAGTGCTATGGTACTGAGATATTAGTAAAGCTCATTCTGTTGAGAAAGTCTGTTTTCTTAGGATAAGCCCTCAGGGAATTTGTCAGACTGAGCCTCTCACAAAGTTAAAGTGGCTTATTTTTCAACACACAGAGTATAAATTAGCTCTGTGAAAATGCTTCAGGTGGAAGCTGTTACTTAAATAACTGATCTGAACACTAAAGACTATCAATCCTTCTATTAGTCAGAACCACAGGGAGAGGTTGGGGCTCAGGAAGAGACTAGATGCATTCAAATGGTTAATATTTGAGTAGAAATGATCTGATGTATTTGAGTGGATATGGAATGAGCAGATGAAGCTAGAAGTCATGTGGTAGAGCTAAGAGTGGCAGCAGAGGGTTAAAGGACATGACTGAGTTTTTTTTTTGTTTTTTTTTACAAATAGTTTATTGTCAAATTGGTTTCCATATAACACCCAGTGCTCATCCCCACAAGTGCCCCTCTCCATGCCCATCCCCCCCATCCATCAGTCCTCAGTTTTTGTCAGCATTCAAGAGTCTCTCATGGTTTGCCTCCCTCCCTTTTCCCCACCATTTCCCCCCTTCTTCTCCCCCATGGTCCTCAGTTAAGTTCCTCCTAATCCTCCTATACGTGCAAACATATGATATTTGTCCTTCTCTACCTGACTTATTTCACTCAGCATAACACCCTCAAGGTCCATCCATGTTGCTACACATGAGGACATGACTGAGATTGAATCCTAGACCAGAGGTGAGCACAGGCCTCATCCATATGTTTGGAATGCTGATTTTCAGTTTGGGGTCTGTGCACACTGTGGGTGGTGCCCCTCCTAGATGCATTCCCAGTGAGCCTAGAGTATGAGGCTTCAGTCTAGTTCTAATCTTGACATTTCTGCATTTTCCCCCTTTTTGTTGATTTAGATCCTACTTTGGGTAATAGTATAGGCGTGAGTAATAGTATAGCAGTAATCACTCAAGATTCTCTGTATTTTTATCTGCTTTGCTAACTTGATTATAGACCTGGAATGAATCTCTAGAGCTCTGGAAGCTCTTTTCCCCTGGGCCACCTTGGGAAGTACTTTGGATGGACAAAGGGAAGGGTAGGTGGAACACAGGTTACTGGTATCCTGGACTTCATCCTCATGCTGCTCACTTTTTTTAAAAATTTAAAAAAATGTTTTATTTATTTCTGAGAGAGAGAGAGAGCACAAGCAAACGTGAGTGGGGGAGGATTAGAGAGAGAGGGAGACACAGAATCTGAAACAGGCTCCAGGCTCTGCGCTGTCAGCACAGAGCCTGACGCAGGGCTTGAACCCACAAACCGTGAGACCATGACTTGAGCTGAAGTCGGACCCTCAACCGACTGAACCACCCAGGCGCCCCATGCTGCTCACTTTCTTTGCGAAAATAAGCAGAGGGGGCAGCAAGCACAGGTATCATCTCAGTTCTTGTTAAATGAGATTCTTTTGTGTGTTTTGGTAGTTTCTGCTCTATAGATGTAAAAGAACTCACAGACTGCACATGGCAGATTCCTCATATATAAAAGGGAGTTATACTTTGAGGAATGCATTTCATCATCAGGGCTGACCCTGAACCCAAGGAGTCCTGACCCCTTTCCCTCAATTTTGATTGGTGGTGGTTATGGAGGCCAGCAGCATCCATTTGTTTGTGTGGCTAAGCGGAAAAGGCTGGGCTCTGGCTGTCTGGGGATGGCGGGAGCACAGGGAAGTCAGAGTCTTATTCATTGCTTCCGGGAGCCTGCCTTTTCACCAGCTACTTTTGGGGAACTGCAGGGATGTCCTCCTTCTGGCTGCTGACAGTGAAGCCTGGTGGAAAAGTCTCTGGTCACTTCCAGTTACGAGGGAGGTGAAATGGTGAGGCTGGACAAGCATGGCTCAGGCCCAGAGAGACCTCCATTCTAGCCATGGCTCTCCCATTTAAAATTTTTTAATACATTCTTAAAGTTTATTTATTTACTTTGAGAAGGAAGTACAGATAGTACTTTTGTGAGAGGAACACAGATAGTAAAAGTGGAGGAGGGGCAGAAAGAGAGGGAGACAGAGAATCCCAAGCAGGCTCTGCACTGTCAGCTTGGAGCCCAGTGTGGGGCTCAAGCTCCTGAAATCGTGAGATCGTGACCTGAGCCAAAACCTAGAGTCAGATACTTAACCAACTGAGCCACCCAGGCACCCCCTTGATTTTTAAAAAATGTTTATTTATTTATTAAATTTTTAAATGTTTATTTTTGAGAGAGAGAGAGAGACAGAGCCATGAGCAGGGGAGGGACAGAGAGAGAGAGAGAAACACAGAAGCCAAAGCAGGCTTCAGGCTCTAAGCTGTAGCACAGAGCCCAACACGGGGCTCTAACTCACGAATGGCGAGATCATGACCTGAGTGAAGTCGGCACTTAACCTACTGAGCCACCCAGGTGCCCCTTTTTAATGTTTATTTTTGAGAGAAAGAGAGAGAGCGAGCTAGTGAGCATGAGTGGGGAGAGAGAGGAAGACACAGAATCCAAAGCAGGCTCCAGGCTCTGACCTGTTAGCACAGAGCCTGACATAGGGCTTGAAACTCACAGACCACGAGATCATGACCTGAGCCGAAGTCAGATGTTTAACCAACTGAGTCACTCAGGCACCCCAGCCATGGCTCTCCTATTTAGTGTATAGGCTCCCTGAGCAACTTTCCCTATCAGCTTCAGATTCCTCATATATAAAAGGGGGATAATAACTATACTTTAGGTTGCTCAAGGATTAAATAAGAGATGTCTATAAAGCCCTCAGTGCAATACCTGAGACATAGTGGATGGTTATTCAATACATGGTAAATATGTATCTAAACTCAGCTTCCCTGTTGTCATAGTGCTGCCTTCCACAAACAGAGTTATGTGTTCTTAAAAGAATTGCCATTATTCAAGGGCCAAACAGCCTTGTCTTCTACTAACCCAGTAATTCATTTATACTAACTCCATTTTCCCCTCATGTCTTATACTCTCGTCCTGTCCTTTTTGATCCTAGACATGCTTTTCTCCTATTTGTGCTTTACCCTTCTTAGAATCTGGTATCTCTCAAACTTCATATGCGGACCAAAAAGGTAAAAATCCTGTGTTCTCATATGTCTTCATAGAATGTGTGTCTCTTGGAGACTAAATGGACTAAACTTGGACCACACCAACCTTACTTAGTCTCGAGAAAAACTCTGCCTTTGCGCCCTCTTCCTCGGACTAGAGAATCTCTGACCAACGGCCATGACTATTCCCTAACATCAGGCCGTGAGACAGAAAGGAGTTTGTCAACACTAGTTGACACTGCAAAGAGCTGGTGCTGCTTTCTTCTATATTTTTTGCCCCTGCCTTCCCAAGGGCTTCCTGGGCTGCAGTGTGTGGGCAGAGCAGTCAGAACAGCCTGAACCAAAGTTGAGAAGTGGTGTGGGAAAGGCCGGGGTGGGTGTGGGAAGACCGGGATAACACTTCACCAGGTGGGTTCTGCTTTGCAGGCAGGCTGTGTTCCTTTTTATTCTCATTTAAAGAGCTTTGTTTTTCCTTTTAGGAGGGGACAACAAAAATAGGAAGGATTGACTCAGATCAGGAACAGGACATTGGTAAGTGATAGAACATCTGGGTCTGACACTGTGGTAGATACTCATGCCTGACCGGACTCTTTAGACATATCTGATGATGCTCTGAGAAGAAGGAATCCTTGAGGATCAAGGGGCTGTTACTCTTTTGCTGCTACATTGTGGTGGTGGTTGTGCATCAGGGACATGATAGGAGGAGACCCACACCATGGGAGAATCCAGATCTGGGTGGTTTTCAGATGGTGGCTCTTTCTCTCTTGTCTTAATGTAGGATCTTCCAGCTGTGGATTCTGATCTCACAGAAAGGATGTTTCCCTGGGTTGTTTCCCCACCATGTGACCCCCGTCTCTTGTGTAGTTCTGCAGGGGCAATGGATTGAGAGAGACCACTGCACTATCACCAGTGCCTGTGGGGTAGTCATTTTGCGGCCTGCCCAGGGGGCCCGCTGCACAGTCAATGGCCGGGAGGTCACTGCCTCCTGTCGTCTGACCCAAGGTAAGACTGTTTAATGCCCTGTTTATACCAGGATGAATGATGAACCAGCTTCCTTCTTATGGGCCAAACCCAGAGAACTCAGTGAAGCAGGCTTTAAACATGGGATACTCATCCTTTACATCCAGAGACCTAAAGATCTGAAGATTTCCTAATACCATCCTCTTCCCATAAACAAAGATGCCCCAATTCCAGCTCTCCAAGATGGAGAATGACTCTCTGAAATTTCTGTGTACCTGTGTTTGCTAGCTCTGTGTCCTTGGGAAAGTCTCTGAACATCAATTTTCTCATCTGTAAAATGGCAGTAAGAGAATTGTGAAGATTGAACAGTGTTCTTGTCACATAGTAAATACTGGTTTACTATTACTATTACTACTATTATTATTATTACTATTACTACTACTGTTCATCTATTCAAATTCCATCTTTCCTTTGAGGTTGAGCTTACATTCCCCCTCTTCCATGAACCATTCCCTCACTAATCCATGGGGGACTCATTTGGCTTTCCCTCGGAATAGCAGAAGTCCTCCTGTTTATTTTGTTAGTTCAGTACATATGCTGTGTGATATCCAATGAATACATATATTATTGACTCACCTAAGTTACCAGCTTAGGGCAGGGCTTTGTATCTCAGAAGGGCACCCTGCACATAATACATACTGAGAACATGAGCTGTTGGCTCATTCTCCTCTGTCTTTGCCACAGGAGCAGTCATAACCCTGGGGAAAGCGCAGAAGTTCCGATTCAACCACCCAGCAGAGGCCGCTGTCCTACGGCAGAGGAGGCAGGTCAGTGTGCTGAGTTTTCAAGGTGACTGCCCGCTGCCCTGCTCCTCCTTTCCAAGGGACAAGTTTGAGCTTTATCTGGTTCTCTTGGGGTGGGGTTGGTGACAGCAGCCTCACAGCATTCATTCCTCATTCCCAGGTCGGAGAGGTTGTCGGTGGCAGTGGCTCTTTGGAATGGTTGGATTTGGACGGAGATGTCACTGCCTCCCGGTTGGGTCTCTGCCCTTTGCTTTGGAAGGAAAGGTGAGAAACGTGTGCTCATTCTGCTGTGGAACCTACTGTTCTTACTTCTTATTCTGTTACAACACGGAGCGGGGAGAGGGTGAGTGTAGTAGCTGAGCTCTGAATGAGGCCTGGTCTCAACCAACATGTGCAGATGATTGAATATTACTGCACTAATTGCTTAGCTTCTAGTTGGCAGGGAAGCAGTCTTAGTCCTCATTCATTTCCTGTTCGGTATTGCAACTTCCTTCATCACTGAAAGGAGTATAATATATCATCTGATGTTTCCCATCGCTACCTTCTTCTGTCAGCCAGATTGGAACATGACATGTTTGTACATATCTTTGAGACTACTTCTGCACTTAGCTCCCCATGTGCCCCCTTTAAATTCTGGCCAGCCTGTGTGTGAGGTTACAGGGGTGTCAACTTCCATGACTGTGGCTTTCTCCGAGTTTTTAAAGATAGTGTTGTACTGAGAATCATTTTTTTTTTCTCAATACCAAGGGTCCAAAACTACACATAAGAGGATTAGGAACTCTCAGAACAATATGAAAGTATCTTGCAGTTCTTCCCTCTCATGCCCACTTCACCTGCATTGTGACCATGAAAACATGGAGTCAGGTTTTTATATATGTGATGGGTGGCAACTTCTTTTCTTCTTCATAGTCCTTCTTCATCCATTTCTTCATGCCATCCCCTTCCCAGGTCTACATGTCTCATAGGTTTGTTACTGTGAACAGTGATATCCTTCCGGTCCCATACGCCAAAGTAGCCTCTTACTTGGGGATGTTCTGTAGAAAATGTCAGCAGGACACTCAGTGCCTGTGAGACCACTGGTCTTGGGAGGCTGCCCAGCACTGTGAGCACAGGCTTCCTGGGAGATTATGATGGCTCTTTCCCCTGGTTCCTTCACGGGAACCTAGCTGCTCTTTTCTCAGACCAGGAGCATTTGCTGGCAACTGACAAAAGTCTTGGTCTGACGTTGGTGGTGAGTGGTGTGGGATGTAGGGGCAGAAGGCTGTGATGCATGAACAGCAGGCAGGTCCTCACATGTGGACTGCTAAGGACAGAAGGATGAGGCCCCAGAGTCTCAGGCAGGATGACTCCAGTGTTGCATAACTGGGGGCTCTGTGGGGTGACAGGGAAGGTGGGAGAGGTGACACAGCTGGAACACATCAAGGCCAAGGTGGAGTAAGGAGCTGCTGGAGTTCTTATTTCATCAGAGTGCAGTCATGAGAAGAGGCCTTGTCTTAGGTAAGATTTCTACTGTGAGAATGCATTGGAGACCTGTCTTTCCCAGAGCTCAGAGGGTTACAGAGAACAGCTCTGCAACTTAGTTAGCTGTGAAGTTGAAGAGTTATCTTAAGAGTTGAATAAAGCTCCTTCACCTCCTGGATTTATGAAGTGAAAGCTGTGTGTCCTTAGGCAAGTTACTGAGTCTCTGAGCCTGTTCCTTCACCTCTAAGTAAGGATACCACCATCTGTCTCTGAGAGATCCTCCTGATAGGGGTTGAAAGAGCAAGTACACATGGAGAGCCCTGCGTGCCGCCTGACGCTCCCAGCCCCGCTGCTGAAGGCCCTTGTGCCGAGTGGCCCAGGTACATAGCCTCCCTTTTGTTTTCCTGTCCTCCCACCTCATCCCAGCTGACCCATCCACCCTAGAGAACACTGGTCTTCTCCTGCCTTTTTAAGATCTCCTCAGGCTCTCTAGCCCCAGGGGCACTGGTGTGACCTTTCAGTAACACCAAGAATGCACCCTTTCATTTGGAGAGGACAGAGAGGGATTGAAGAAACCAAAGCCTCTCCCACTTGCTGCCTCCAGTCTTTAGCACCATCTCCAGGAGCCTGTGAGCTGGGCTGGTCCTACGCAGCTACCATAGCCAGCATCTGTGTGCCAACCCGTGGGAAGTGGCAAAGTGTGGGGTACAAGCCTGTGATTGGGCAGAGGGACCGGAGAGAACCGTGAGAGAGGAGAACACTGTGTGACACCAGCGGGGCTCCCAGACTGTGTTTGTGGCTGTGTCTCCATGAGAGTCTCCTCTGCTCTGGTGGCGTTGGCTCCAAAGCTTCCCCTTGTCCTAGAATTTTCTTCTCTCATTTTTTCTCTCTGGAGGAGCACTCACAGGGAGCCTGCAAAGGTGGAGCTGATTCCAGGGCCATAGGGGATTGGCCAGCCTGCCTCTTTTTATCCCTTGCAGTAGTGACCTGGACCAGAGAGGAGTTTGTCTTTGAAAACTGTTTTTTGCATTGTCCTCTTTGGAACTTTGGGGGCTTAACCAAAATTAGAGCCTGGGAGACCCTGTCGCTGCTGCCACCGCCACTGCTGCCTTAGTGAGTACCCGCTGCTGCATTCTGCTGCAGAAGCTGTCAGGCCTCCAAGCAGCTGGGAGAGAGCGCAGGGGAGGGTGTGATGGAGTCCTGGCAGGCGGGTGACCAGGCAGCAGTGGGGAGATGCTGGAGCCACCAAAGATGAAGGGCAGTCATCTGACAGAAGACTTGTCAGTAGTAATAAACCCAGACATGTAACATAAGGTTGTTGAGTTTGTTTGTTTGTTTTTTGTTTTTCCCACCTGCTTTCTGGGAACTTGGCTGATAATGCTTAGCTGAGAAGTCATTTTCATTCTGATGGTGTGTGGCATCTCAGGTGAATGGGCTCGGTCTATAGTGATCATCCCAGACAGATTCCTTGTGCAGGTCTTGTTTTGGTGCATAAAGGAAGCTGCACTAGATCAGCAGAAGCTGACTGGCTAGCTGCTGCTTCCCTAGGGGAAGAGTAGAGGGAGCCCTCTTCTGTGGAGAAGCAAATTGTGAACCTGAGGGTTGGGAGACAGGCAGAGGAGGAAGCTGAATCTGCTCCGGGGATTAAGAATAAAGATACCTCCCTTGTTCCTTGCATCTGATGGTCTGCACTCTAGCTAGGTTTGTCCAAGACCCTCTTATGGGCTCATGCTTGTAATTCAGCCATGTCTGTGGTCAGACAAAATTTGGAGGAGTAATATAGGCACGATGCCTACAAACATATGTATAATCTGTTTCCCATTAGCGCCTTTTCTCATTGTGTGGTGTTAACTAGTTTTCTGTTCTAACTGCTGTCCTTAGCCTTTTGCCTCACATGTGACAAAGGGTGCCTTTCCTCTTTCCTGTACATTCCACTGTGTGTATTTGGCCTTTTGCCCACAGCAGTCAAAGCCAGTTTTCCCCAGGACACACTCGCTCAAGTATCTGGGCCTGTCCCAGTTCTTGGGCCCCTTATAGATTGAGTCCCCTCCCAGACTCCTTCCCAGGGAGAAGATTGCTATCATGTCACCTCTTATCCCGCCCCCCACTGCCATCCATTCTTCAGTCTCCTCTTAACGCTGCATTAAGAAATCTTAATTTCTTCTAAGACAAGAGACAGCAAACTTTCTGTAAAAGACTAGATAGTTGATTTGGTTTTTGTTGTTGTTTTTACCAGATAGTATTTTAGGGTTTTGGGGCCATACAGTCTCTGCCACAGCTGCACAAGCAGCCTAGATATAAACACTCATAAACAAATGAGTGTTCGTATAACACTTTATTCACAAAGACAGGCAGCAGACCACATTTGGCTCACAAGCTATAGTTTATGGACCTCTGTATTGATACACCCTCTGTGATTTCATTTTCCTCTACAAAGTAGTAAATTAAAGCTGGATGAACCCCCGCCCTCAGAGCACTGCTCAGTCTGTCTAACGTCTAGTAAGTAAGGGGGCCTTGAGAGTCAGGGCATCCTGGGACTGGAATGAGTGCTAAGGACTGGCTAAACAAGGGCAGATGCCGGCTCTTTTGTTAGCCTGTGACAGATCCCGAGCCCTCCCTGCCCCCTAGCGCCACCACCCTGGAGTGCCCATTCTGTGGCTCTTTTAGAGACCTGAAGGACAGAGGGGTGCCTTGTGGCTCAGTTGGTTGAGCATCCAACTTTGGCTCAGGTCACAAATTCACAGTTACAGGGTTTGAGTCTCACTTTGGACTTTGCACTGACAGCATGGAGCCTGCTTCAAATTCTCTGTCTCCTTCTCTCTCTGCCCCTCCCCAGCTCACACACATATTCTCCCTCTCTGTCAAAGTTAAACATTAAGGAGGGAGGAGGTTGGAAGGGAGGTAGGGAGGGAGGGAGGAAGAAAAATAAAGGAAGAGAGAGGGAGGGAGGGAGGAGCGAGCGAGCAAACGAACGAACCTGAATGACAGAGATGAAGACACCCTGCAGAAACGGCATCTGAGGTCCTTGCATAGGAGGCCATGTGTGACCCTGGGAAAAGCCATGCATGGAGAAGCTGTCAGTCTTCTGAGGAAGGCTGTGACTCATCCATGGCCACACAAGAGCCTGAAGGCAGAATAAAGCATGGCTGCAATCTAGAATTCTTTTTAAACTTTGTAACCAACTTGACAATAAACTATTTGTAAAATAAATAAATAAATAAATAAAAATAAAATAAACTTTGTATTATGGATAATTCCAAATACACTACTAGTGATCAAGTCATGGCTAATCTCATTTCATTTATATCCCCACTCCCTTTCCACTTTCCCCTACCGTCCCCTACACTGGATCTGAACAAATCCCAGTTTCACCAGTGAATACTTCAGGGTATATCTCCAGAGTTATGGTAGAGCCTAAAACTCATATGAGTTTTGAACCCTCTTCTTGGGCTCATTCACTGAGAACAACCCTCGAGTGGAGACCAGCCCTCCTCTGGGTCTCCATGCATATAAATTTTCTATCCTCTAGATTGGCTGCCTCCTTCCTACTCCCAGGTCACAGAGGGTTTCTGTTTCAGAAAATGGAGATGCATGATGAACATGTAGGGGAGTTTCCATTCCCACAGTGGTTGTTGGAGCTTCTGCCTCTACCCTGTTTCCAGCAGGTTTTAAGCAGAACATTTTATTTGTTTTTAAAGGACAAAGCTCCTTGATTTAGCTAAAATTTTTTTTTTTAATATTTTTATTTATTTCTAGGAGAGAGAGAGAGAGAGACAGTGTGAGCAGGGGAGGGTCAGAGAGAGAGGGAGATACAGACTCTGAAATAGGCTCCAGGCTCTGAGCTGGCAGTCAGCACAGAGCCCGACGCGGGGCTCGAACCCACGAACTGCGAGATTATGACCCAAGCGAAAGTCGGACGCTTAACCAACAAAGCCACCCAGGCGTCCCTAGCTAAAATGTTTTTATTGGTTTTTTTTTTTTTTTTAAAGCTTTTTTACTTTCGTGGTTATTTTCCTTAACTACAATGAACTTGTGTTTCTGGTAGACTCACGGTCTAAGAATATGCTAGTCTGAGGACCATTCTCCCCTCCTGCACTGTGACATCATGAGCTGCCTGTGACAGCGTGCCTGTGTGTCCCAAGTTGCTGGAAGTTCAAAGCCTTCTCTGTCCTGTTGAATTCATGGCTCTCCCAGAAAAGCTTAGACTACCCCTGGTTTGTCCTGAACTGGGCTTGCATTTCCCTTGGGTAACCCCGGCCCTTCTGTGATAGGAGAGTGCTGGAAGAGCAGAGCAAGCAGGACTGCCAGCCACTGCGGGCAGGAGAGGCACCTCACAGGGCCCCGACTGAGCAGCAGCACTACGTGGGGGATCTGAGGCAGCGGATCCTAGCAGGACAGATTAGAGCCAAACAGGAACTGAAGTTCGACCAGGAGCACCTCAGCTGGCAAATTAAAGACAGTAGGTGCCCACTGCTCACAGTGTTGCTTCACCTTCTCATCTATTCATTTTCATGCTTCCGCATCCTTCTGTATTCTCTCCTTTGTTTCCTTTATGATTTGATGGAATCTTTGGTATTATGTGTTCTCTCCCCCCTTTTAGAAACCAGGGGCTCTTATGAGGGGCTGGAAGCAAGAATAAGGAAACTGCCTTCCTTATTGCCCCTCAGAGTGATGGACCTCCCGCTTTCTCTTCACGCACACATTTATTCATCCTTTGGCGCCTGTCCCAGCATGTGCTAATCCCTGGGGGCTTCCTTCCCTAGCCCTGTGGTAAGGGGGCCTGGTATCCCTCATCCTGTCACATCACCTTGGCCAGCACTTTCCCTCCATTCAGATCCAACCACAGACAGAGGTGTGTGAGTCTAGGCCACACAGGTAGGGAGAGAGGTGCTGACCTTCTCACAGGATGTCTTTGGTTCCCAGACCATCAGTGGCTGCTTAGAGAAGAGCCCTGGCTGGCTGGCTTGCAGAAGCAGCAGCAGCAGCAGCAAGACCACATAGCAGAGAAAGAACTCAAGGCTTGTGTGCCGCCTGGTGCTTGGCTCCAGACAGATCCTGAGACTCAGCCGCCCCCACTGGTCCGAAGCCAGAAGAAGGAGGTGCGACTGCAGCTTGGGCGCAGGAACGCAGTTCGTGCAGCACAGAGGGACATCCGGCGAAGAAAGGCCTCCTTCCAGCTTGAGAGACTCATCAAGAAGCAGAGGCTGCTCGAGGCCCAGACGGATCTGGAGCAGCCTAAGGCATTGTGTGAGCTCCACAATGACCACACCCAGAAGCCCACATACCGGTTCCCCAGCGCTGACGCCACGGTCCGAGGAGCTCCGCACAGAAGCAGACTGCCACATTGCCGTGCTTTGAGCCTCCAGAGGCTCTGCAGTCAGTATTTGCCTCAGCTACGCAGGTACAGCCAGCCGTGGTCACCTGAAATCATGGGCTTAGGTTTACAGCCTTGTTGCCCAGGCAGTGTTCTTTACTTCCCAGTGCTGCAGTTCCTCGGTCTGTGGAAGGGGAAGATTTGCTTCCTCTCTTTCCCACCACTTTTTCCCTCTTCTTTCTCTCTAGGTGAGATCTTCTAAGATTCAGGCTTTTCCCTTCTCCCACCCTAAGTGGCAACTCTTGCTGCTTTGGTGAGATCTTCCAAGTGAGAATCTCAGCCTCATTTTTCACCTGCTCTTTAGACCTTGGCTGTGCACATACGTTCCTGTGTGTGTCCTCCCACCACCTCCGTCTCCTCTTGCCTCACATCAGACTGTGTTTCCACACGCTTCCTCCTCCTCCTCCCTGCTTCCCACCTGTCCTGCCACCTCAAGTGAGCTTCCTGACCCTACCTTCCTACTGGTGAGCTAATAGAACACTAGCTGACTCCTGCGTCCAATTTGGGATCTTTGTTTTTTCTCCGTCACTCGTTATATTCAGTTAAGGTGAAGGTGGAGTGTGTCTACTTCCCTAGATCCTCCAGGCCTACCCCAGGGTCTTGGATATAGTATGTGTACTCTTCATGCTTTTTAGTTCTGTTTGCTCTGTTTGAAGACTTTTTATTAAAAATTTTCAAACATACACTAAGTCGAGAGAATAGTGTGCCTATCACCCACATTCAGGAGTTTCCAAGATCGACCATGTTTGCTTTAATCTCCTTGCCTTCCTTTTTCTGATGAAGTATTGTTATTTATTTATTTGTTTATTTTGAGAGAGTGTGTGTGAGCACACAACTGGGGGAGGGGCAGAGAGAGGGAGAAGAGAATCCCAAGCAGCCTCCACACCACTAGCGCAGAGCCCAGTGCAGGGCTCAAAATCACGAAACTGTGAGCTCATGGGGCGCCTGGGTGGCTCAGTCGGTTAAGTGGCCGACTTTGGCTCAGGTCATGATCTCACGATTCATGGGTTCGAGCCCTGCGTCGGGCTCTCTGCTGGCAGCTCAGAGCCTGGAGCCTGTTTCAGATTCTGTATCTCCCTCTCTCTCTCTGACCCTCCCCTGCTCAGTGTGGTCTCTCTCTCTCTGAAATTAAAAAAAGAAAAATTAAAAAAAAAAAAAGAAAAGAAAAAGAAACTGTGAGCTCATGACCAGGGCAGAAAACAAGAGTTGGTCACTTCACCAACTGAGCCACTCAGTCTCCCCTCTGATGAAGTATTTTTAAAGCAAATCCTAGATACCATGTCATTTCAATCTTACATCAAGTATACACTTCAAAAAATAATGGCTTTTTCTTAGAACCACATTTTTATTATTCACCTAACAAAATTAACATTAATTATTCAATATAATCCAAAACCTAGGGCATATCTAATTTCTCCAGTTGCCTCAAAAATATGTATTTACAGTTGTTCAAATTAAGATCCAAATAGAATTTACACATTGCATGTGGTGATGTCTTTTAAGTTCCTTTTAATCATTTTTTTGTTTCACTTTTAATCTTCATATCACTGATTTGTTAAAAGTGTATCAGTTCTGTAGAATATGCTGCTTTATAGGTTTGCCTGTTTGATCCCTTGCAGTGTCATTTAGATGGTTCCTTTGTTCCTCACGCTGCCTATTAAATGGAAATTTCCCCTAAAGGTATGATTCCATTTAGATTCAGTTCGATTTTTCTTATAAAGTAAAGAAATTAAGGAACAGAATATACCTGAGTCTCTTTGTAGCCAGGACTATAGTCCAAAGTTGTTTTTTGTACCTTTAGAGCTTTTCTCTGACCTCAAATGCTAGGGGATGGTGACATTGGCCTAATTTTTAACCTCTTTTTGAGAAAACTAAGTGAGACTTTATATACCCTCTGTGAGCATGCAATAGGGACCTTCTACTTTTCTAAGATGGATTTCCTTGTCTCCACAGTATTTTCCTGAATCGAGATCCCTTCACCATGCTACCTCCTTTGCCTGACCCTACTGACCAAATATCAGAGACAGTTCCATCAGAAGAAAATTTGTCCCAGGCTTCTTCTTACCCTCCAAGGACAGGGTGTTTCAGCAAGAATGCCTTCTTTTCCTCAGGCAAGGGGCATCTCTGCAAAGCCAGGGGGGCCTTGGCAAGGAAAGGAGCCACAGCCTCAGGTACCTGTCTCACTGTGAGTTCTGAGTCTCCCAGCATCCAGGAAATGGAGAATGTGGGTAAGCAGCCCTGTTGGATGATGTCCCAGAGCTTAGCATCTCTTGACCATTCAGCTAACAAACTAAAGCCAAGGGACGAGCCAGAAGCACTCAGCCTTTCCACCTATACCAAGAGGGGTAGGGGACTAGCGGACTCTGACCACACACGAGCAGGGTGGCGAAGAGAAGGGAACCTTGGGACCCACAAGACTGCTAAAGGAGCCAGATGCAGTTCCTCACATCCCCGTGGACCCAAACAGGCATCTGGACACGGAAAGGCAGCCAGGACTTTCCGGGTAGAATCCAAACCACCTTCTTCAAGCAAGGCATCAAAAAGGCAGCAGAGGGTGCTAGTAGCCAGGGCCAGAGACATGGCCAGAAAGTCCTCTTGTTTGCCTCATGGCAGCCCTCTGAGGCAGTACAGTGCAGGAGACCCAGACTCCACATCCTCACTCACAGATTGCAGCCCAAGAATGGATCGTGTAAGAGAGAAAGATGGTGACTTATCTGATGCAGATAGCAGTTACTCAGTGGATTCTCTCTCCTGTGTCTATGCCAAAGCCCTAATGGAGCCACTGCAGCCAGAGGACCCTCAGGGGAAGGAACAGGATCTCCCAGAATCAGAGAACTCCGAAAGTGATGACAGCCAAATATCTGAGGACTCGCTGGCTGAGAAAGGGTACGAAAGCCCGCCAGACAGCCCAGGGAGCAGCTATCTCACCAACTGCCACAGCCACCCCAGGGCCAGAGCCAGAGCCCCTGGGAGGGGCTTCACCACGTCCTCAGACAGTGGACTCTTCACCCAAACTTGCAGGAGCTTTTCCTTGGATAGCCTGATTGATGCCAAAGAAGAACTGGGGGAAGATCAGCAAGAGCCTTTCTTCAGTTCGGCTGATGAGATGCCTGCAGAGACATTTTGGCACCTGCAGGCCTCCAGCCTGCCCAGAGTGGAACAGGAGGCAATGTGCAGGCTTGGTCCCATTAACTACAGAACAAGAGCCAGGCTGGATGCCATCCTGCCAGTGAGCAGTTCATTTTACCTTGGTCCCTCACCCCAGCCGCACTGTGAACACCCTGAGTCGGAGGTAGAGGCAAGCTCCTCTGAACAAGCAAACACACTCCAAGGCCGGCAGCTTTCAAGAGGGAGCCCTCTGTTGTCCATGGATTCCTGGTTTTCCTGTGACTCCAAGATCAATTCTAGCAGCCCTTCAGGAATAGTGGGTTCCTTATGTCCAAGTCCTGATGTCCAGGAATTTCAACCCCAAGGTTGTGAGAAGCCTGGACAGTCGCAAAATATGGAAGAACTCAAGCCATCAAGAGCAGAAATACCCCTGCCCTATAGCTCCAAAGTGCCTCAAGGCGGCGCTGAGCTGCCCTGCCATATAAGAGGTGTGTATACAATCCCTGCCTCTGATACGTCCAGCCTGTCATTCTGGGGATCATACAGACTTCTTCAGCCACGAGTTGCTGGCATTTTTCGGGCCAGAGGTACCCCTGACACAGCCCAGCAGGGCAACTTGGAAGCATCCAACACCTCCAGCCTGTCAAGTGTTTTAGCTGCCTCTGCCTCCTCGTTCACTCATGTAGGCAGTGTGCCTGAGAGGGACTGGGCTGCCCTTCAGCAGAAGTACCTCCTTCAACTGTCTCATCCTGCTCTGGAGGCTGTGAGAGAGCCTGGGCCAGCTTTCCCCTCCCTTGAAGAAGATTCTGCTTCCTTGACCCAAGCTTCTGGCAAAGAAACAGATACTCTATTGCTAGTTGGTTCTGGGTTGTCTAGCAGCCTGGATTTCAGCACTTTTCCTCTCCATTTTTCCAAAATTAGGCGTTTGAGAGCAGAGAAAGAACAGGACAGTCTGAGTGCCGAGTTAGAAGGTACTTCAGATTTCTTTACAACTAGAGAGAAAGAGGTGAGTCATAGTGGAACTTACTCAGCAGATGTAGAATCGTTGACTTCTGGAACTATAAATGCACCGGTCTTTGTAGCCGAGAACAAGGTGGCAAATTCCATGCCAGAAGCACGTGAAGGTGATCAGAACAGCTTGGAAGAGTCTTCGCAGAGTGATGGGAAGCCTGGACTGATGACTTCCTCTGATGAATGTTTCTTTCTCAAGAGCCCTTATCACAGTAATGTCACCGTGGCCACTAAAGAAAACCATTGGCCCCAGGGCTGGGCTCCTCTCAGGAAGAATAGTGCAGGCCAGGAGGGACAGTTAAGTCCGAGCAGCTATCTGCCTCTGCAGGAGGAGAGGGTAGACCATCAGGAGAGCTCCAGGGAAGTGGTTGGAAGGCACACGAGTGTTTCATTTCCATCAGGTCCAGAACCGTATCCTGACTCTGCTGCCCAGAAGCCATTCCCATCTTCCTTGGAGCCGCCTCCCTTGGAGACATTCTATGTGACCAAAAGCCGGGATGCCCTGACAGAAACTGCCTTAGAGATTCCGGCTTGCAGAGAATCAAGAGTGCCTTCCCCACCCCCCCGGGAAGCTTGGGGCTTTGGTCATGACCACCAGCTTCTCCAGAACGTTTATGTGAAGGATCATTTGCCAGTGCTGTTACAAAACCAGAATTCCAAGATTGCCTCATCTCAGCAGGTCACAGCAGGGAGGCCAGTTCATCTGAACACCAAGGAAGTTATCAGAGAAATGGGGAAATGCCCTGGAAGTATTGAAGAAGAAAGCCATAAATCAGTTTATCTTTTTGTTGCTCAGAACAGACATTTTCTTTCATCTACTAGCACAAAAGTATGTGAGTGTGAAAATCAAGTTGGAATTTTAAATAAACCCAGTCTTTCAGCACTTAAGGAAGAAGAAAAGGCCACTATACAGTCCTATTGCAGTGTTTCCTCAAACCATTGTAGGTCTAGGAAGCCTCTCCTTGTTTGTGAGTCTGAGACAGATGGGGAAGAAGAGCAGGATCACCAAGTAGTCCTCAGACAGACCCAGGCCTTTAATATGAACAGACAGTTTCCTTCTGGGGCCAAATCTGATTTCATCTATAAAACCATCAATTTAGCCATTGACGAGGACATGCTGGGGGAAACTGCTGTTTCTTTGCAGTCCAGATCAGTATGTCATAGAGTAAACGGCCCAGAGATGGTGGCCCAGGATGAGAGTCCAGTGCACAAGGGTGAGGGGAAGAATGAATCTGGGCCTCTTGGGAAATCTCTCCATTCCAGAGGCAGCTCAAAGGAGCTTAAGCTTCCACAGATGGAGTCTACATATGAAAGATTCCAGTCAGTTATAAGCACTCAGGAAAAAAATCAGAGTGAATGCAAGGGCCCTAGAAGATCACAAGAAACATTAAACCCCAAAGAAGAACCTTCTGGAAGGAAAGAGAATAAAAGAGTTAACAATGCTGATGAAATGGCCAGGCTAATTAGGAGTGTAATGCAGCTGGAAAATGGCATCTTAGAAATTGAATCCAAGCAAAATAAGCAGCTATATGCTTCCCCAACACCGGGAGTCAGTAAGGAGTTTGTGTTCCAGGACCAGAGGGACTGGGAGATGCCTGACTATGTTCTGAGGCCAGGCATCTCTGGTAGCTTGGGAAGTCTTGAGGAACTGGAAACTGTGAAAGGTTTTCAGGAAAGCCAAGTTGCCAAACATAGAAGTAGTTCTAAGAAAAAGGGGCCAAAAGCTCAAGGCGGAGTTGAGGAAATGACTCTGCAAAGGGGAGGGAGCCTACTGGAGGAAGGTAAAATGGTCTCATCGACTCAGAATAGCTCAAGCCCACATTATGTAAGCAGTTCTTTCAGCCAGGAGACTGGCCTATTGCTTAGCCAGTCAGATTCCTCTGTAGCTCCTCACAGAGACCTGAGTGGTACCTTGCCTTTGGATTCCCCAAGGCTACCAAGAAACTATCTTCATGCATGTGATTCTGTATGCATTTCTCCAGTTGACTATGTGCTGGATCCCACAATATTGAAAATGCCTAACAGTCCTTTGGTAACTAGAGCAGGAGATCAGGACCAGACTGGAGAGCCCCAAAGCCATAGCCCTCAGGGAGATGTTAGAGGGGGCTCTTCCTTGGCACACAGTGCTTGGTGTGAGTCCGTGATAGCTATGGCCGTGGCATCTCGTGGTCAGTCCCATGTACCAGAGAGTATTCCCCTGGGTGCAGAGAGCAGGAGATCAGCAAACACCCAAGACCAAAGAGGGAACCTTGGAAACATCTCAGTGGGCTTGATTCCCAGAGAGAGTTTTGCATTTGACGCCAAGGCCGCAATACAAAGAGGATTGGAAAGAGCCAGTCCCCTGAAAAGAGTCTCTAGCCCACTCGAAAACAAGACTAGCTGCCTCTTAGAAGAGGGTAACAGTCAAGGCCAGCAGGCAAAGCAGAAGGCAGAAAAGGAGGCCACGGACCTCAGTCCTACTGCTGGTGCTTTCTCAGCACCTGTGTCCCTGCCGAGGGTGCCTCACTCAGAGCACTGTGCTCATACATCTATGGATCTGGCTGTGTTAGAGGAGATCAGAGAATCAAAGGCCCACGGAAAGCAACTTCATGGCTTAGGGGCTAATGGCAGTGTTCTTTCTTACTATGAGACTTTATTAGAAGCTAAATGTTCTTCAGGGGCCCATCGTAGGCCTCAGTGTCCACAAAGGGACCAGTCAGTGTCAGACAAGACCAGGAATGAGGATGACGCACAAGGATTTTATGTGACATCTCTCTCTACTGAGCCAGAACATCTGTCAACTGATGAAGCCACACCCCTCCCTGTGGACAGCTTTCAACATCTGCCCAACACTGAAACTAAAACAGGGCCACGGCATCCCTCACAGACTTCCTCCCATGAAGCCCCTGCTCCAGGCAAAAGCCATTGTATTGGAGAACTGAGACATTTTCTGGGAGCTGGTGAACAGTTTCTATGTCACTGTAGCTCTTCTGAAATCATAGAGAAAAAGAAAAAAGCAACCAGAACACCTTCCTCTGCTGATCCTGTGAGCTCAGACAGTTTTCCTTCAACAGTGGTAGAGGACAGGAGGGAAAGATCAGAGAAAATAGTGGCTACCTTATCTTGTTGCACCCCTTCTGGTGATCCTGAGATGATTCTATGTGGGGGAAGCCAGTTAGCTCCATGGGAGAGTGCAGAAGGTTCGCGTCCTGGTGGTCAGGAGACCAACCCAGTACATCAAGAACCTAGAATTCTAGATACCACTCATGGAGGAGGTTCAGGGAATTTCTTAGTGGCTACCCAGGGAGGAAAAACAACCTATTCTGAAAGTCAGCTTCTGACATGTGATGTTCAGAATTCTGTCAGCCTCTCAGGATGTACCCAAAACCGTGGCCAATGCCTTGAGACTTCCATTGGGTTAGAGGAAAGGAGGGAAAGTCCCAAACAGGCTGCCATCCTACCTGAAGTTCAGGAAGAGTCCCAGTGTAGACACCCACAGGAAACTTTAGACTGTGTCATCATCTCGGAGAGCATTGAAGGCAACAGGACTCTTAGTCCACCTAGGGAGCAGGAAGACAGCGGAACACCTCCTTGCCAACATCTTTGCAATCCTCAACCCATTGATTCTCGTGCCTGTGCATCCCCACCCTCCACTTTATCATGTTACAGAGACAGTGACCTGAGGAAGGGGAGTTCCAAGGCTGCCCTACGTACTCTCCAGCCACCCTGCATAGTACCTTCCAGAGCCTGTGGAATGGATGAGAGAGGGAAAAGCTATTCTAGGGCACCTGAAGTGCTCTTGGCTTCTGGCCTTGAACCCAAAGGCATTCATGTAGAATTTGGGCCAGCAGATAGCAGCACTTGGGAGCCTTCCACTTCTGCTGTCCTATCTCTGGCTCAAGGGGGCATCTCCCCTTCTGCCCCTGATATGAGGACAGGTTTCTTGAGCCACTCAGTGGCTGATGGAAACTCAAGGTCAGGGGGGGATCCTGAGAAAAAGGTTGCTGAGAAGAAAGCCAGCCTAGAGCCTGAGGTTACCTTTTCCTCTGCAGACCTGTACTCTGAGCCACTGAGGGAGTTTCAGGACAGCTCTGTAGGTGGGCAGAATGCACAGGAGTCTCAAACCAAACGAGAACCACCTTTAACAACTGGGAGACCATACACTCTGAATTTAAGTGAACGGTCTATTGAGAGTGAGATTCTGGGGGAACCTCAGGATGGATGTTTAGAAAATGCCATCCAGTACCTTCCAGAAAAACCACAACTTTCCACTGAGTCCAGAGATCACAGTGGATTGGATCCCCAAGCCAAGTTTGTAGCAAAGTTAAAACACATCTCTAGGCACCAAGCTGACAGTCCCTGGGAGGAGGAAGAGCAGCAGAGAGACGAGGCTTTGGGTGGTGGGAAAGAGCCTGCCCAGGGCAGGAGCTCCCAACCTTCCCCTGAAGGTGGCTTGGACAGCTGTCATATTACAGATGCAGACAGAGAGGAAGCATCTGCAGCCCATCCCTCTGTGTCCAGGATGCTTTCATCAGGCTTTGAAGACTCAGTCTCCATGCCCTTGGGGCACAGTGGAGCCCCATGGCCCACACCCCAGAGCCCTGGCCTGCCTGCCTCTAGGGAGCAGCCAGCTCCCCACCACAGGTGCTCATTTCCTGTGATTGCAGTCTTTTCTGGCCCCAGACACTCCAGGTCCTCCCCCATACCACAGTTCTCTTCCCAGACTCTTCAGGAGCTGAACTTGAGTGTGGAGCCTCCTTCCCCCACAGATGAAGATGCACAGGAGACTAACAGATGGTGGACTCCCCATCCCAGTGATTATTCAAAGGAAAAGTCAGCAGCGAGAACAACTCTGCAAGATGAGGGATGTAATCAGAAAGCCTCATCTAACTGGGACAAGAGCGCTGCTGATCACCAGCCCCCACAACCTGCCAACCCTCCTTACCCAAAGTCCTCAGCTCTTTCTTGCATGCCAACCCCCGACTCCATGACAAGCTGGGTCTCTAGTACCCTGGAAGAGGCCTGGCAGGAAAATCCAGAGGGACCTGGCAGCCAGGCCAGGTCAGAGAAGTGGCACTACACGGCAGACAAAGGAACGATACACTTTGGCTCCAGTGATATCAGTCCCTACATCTTGTCCTCATGTCCAGAGGGGCCTGTGCACGTTGGCTGGAAGCAATATGTGTTTGGCAGTGCAGTGGATGTCTCCTGTAGCCAGACACCCCAGGGCCCAATTCCATCAGACATGGCCAGTTGTTCAGGCATGGATGATGGCCCGGAAGACCAGAACTCTCAGCTCCATTCCCACCTCAGCACTTATGCCAATGCCCTGGGGAGCACACACAGCAGCATTGGAAATGCCAACGTTTCACATGAGGCCTGGGATTCCTCATGGGGTTCCTCGTTTGCTTTGGGGAACCCCCACATCCTGAACAGCAATCCTGAAGCAGCAATCCCCAGTAAGGGTCCTGACAAGAGAGCCCAGATCCCGGGTACCCCTGAAGAAGCAGGCTCTCTGAGGAGTGAGCCCATCTTGGCAGAAGGAAGTGCTGCAGGTGCAGTAGATGAGATTATGCTGCTGTATCCATCAGAGGCATGTGGCCCTGTGGGGCCGCCCAGGACGAACACCTTGGAGCAGGGCACGCAGACCCTGGGCTGCAGTGTCCACTGGAGCTCCACTGACATCTCTACTCAGCCAGAAACCAGTGCAGTGCCAGACTCTGGTCTGGTCTCCTGGACTAGCGTGCACAACCTGTCTCTCCACCTCTCACAGCTGCTACACAGCACCTCGGAGCTGTTGGGGAGTCTCTCCCAGCCAAGTGTGGCCGAAAAGGAGCGGAACATCAAGAGGGCGTCCCCAGATGAGGTGACCCAGGCCCTAATGATGGATGGCTATACTCAGACCACCGTGGATGAGGGCATCCAAACTGACCTGGCCTTGCCACCTCTGTACCTTCCAGCCCCAGAGGCCAACCCTCAGGAGGTCAATGTGGTCCTTGAAGTGCTGGGCTCAGATATCCCCACCATGTCTCAAAAAAACAGAAATGCCACAGGAACCCTTCAGAAGAGAGAATTAGAGGAAACTGCATGGAAAATGGCAGGGCCCTCAGAATCTCAGGAAGAAAGCCTCCACTGCAGGGCCCTGAGCTTTCCAGGAACCCCATCCCATTTGAGGCTTCAGAAAGCCCACTTTGGGCAGAACCTCCTTTCTCTGAGCCCTCGGGCTTCTCCTGATGCCTCCCTGCTTCCCAGCTCCCAGCCAGAGGAGCCCTCCTGCCTGGCTGTCACCAGCCCCAGCCTCAAAGGCTCCCACTCCCCAGGGCCCTGCCCCAGTCCTGCAGAGTCCATGGGGAATCCTAAGGTCCAGAAAGAGCTGGACACCATGGGTACCTTATTGGTGGACAGAGCCTCCTCCCCAATACTCACACTCAGTGCCAGCACCCAGGGATTGGGGCTCTCCCCAGAGTCTTTGTTTCTCATAGCCCCCTCAGCTTGTCCTTTTGAAGGCTACCAGAAACTTGTCTCCAGTCCAAACCTTCCCCTGGATTCCCCCAGGCCTTCAGTGGATAATTATTCTCAAACTGCTAATGAGTCTGGTGGCTCCCAGAGAGTGGAGACTTCATGTGGGAAAGGCAGAAGTCTCTTAGAAAGTAGTGATGGCAGGTCGTTCCTTGAGGTGAGATCCCTGGGCAGTCCACCGCAGAGCCCAAAACTCCAAGTGTGTTTTTTAGAGCAGCCCCCTCAGCAGCTTCAGCCCAAGACCACTACCTTGGTCCAGAGCAGACCACCATTACTCTCACTGAGGAGCCAGAGTCCAGCTGAGGGCTTTGTGCCTGAGGACGTGGCTTCCTTGGACTGTGGCTCACTGAGCAGTAGGGGGCCAACTGAATGGAGGAGCAAGACAGAAAATGAGGGTGAGAGTTCAGCATCTCCAGTGGAGCCACAGCCCACTCTGGACTTTTCAAGGGGAGGCCTCCACCACCTCAGCCCCTGCCCTGTCTCTGAGTTGACTGCTACTGCAGGGCTCCGGGGTTCCACTTTGAGCCCTACCTGCCAATCTGAGGTGCTACTGAGCTCCAGTTCCCAGATATGTGTGGCTGCTGAGCCCCAGCATCATGGCCTGAGGGACTCAGTGCATAACAAAGTCAGTCATTGGAGTGGGGTTCAGGATGGCTCTCCTGGGGAACTAGGTGTGATGGAGTCACTGGGGACCAGGTGTGATCTTAGCTCTGGAAAGCGGGGACAGAAGCCCCTACAGCCTCCTGACAACCAGAAGCAGGATTCTGAGTGGTCCCAGAGGAAGCAGATTCCCTTGCATATTGGGGCTCAGAGTGTCTCACTCAGCACAGAGCTCACAGAAGCGAAGCTGCACCACGGCTTTGGGGAGGCCGATGCCCTGCTGCAGGTGCTGCAAAGTGGGACTGGGGAGGCACTTGCTGCTGAGGAGCCACTGCGGTCCACCTGGGAGGAGCTCTATGCCCGGTAAGTGCCCCCAGCCTGCTGTGGAAGGGCAGGCGCTGTGCTGAAAGAGAACTGCAGAAGGCTAATAGCTAGCTGTTCCTTTCTCCCCTGCTCAGCTCTGGGATCTTCTGGGGATCAGAGAGCTTAAGATGGAGAAGGCCATTCAGGGCCGCTTCAATGAATCCATCACATTTTGTCTCAGGCAAAAACAAACCATTGAGGCTCTCTGGAGAGAGCGAGCTGAACGACTTCAGAACTTACACCACACACGGAACCTCAGCCCCCAGAAACAACTGAGCCTCCTACCCAGCAGGGATCTCCCCATCCGGGACCTTGACCTACCCAGCAGGCGCCGAGAATACCTACAGCAACTGAGGAAAGATGTTGTGGAAACCACCAGGTATGGGCAGACCCAGGGACTCTGCAGAGAGCAGATTGTACATGGAGTGGGAGGGCTGTGGGGGGCTGGGCCTGGAGACTGGGGACTGCAGCTCCCTTTGGACAGGAGTGATTCCAAGAGTGGGTCCTATGCTCCTGTGGGCAAGTGGAGGTGGCTGGGGAAGGCTGGGGGAGAATGGGGTAAAGGGAAAAAGGAAGATGTAGAAGGGAACAGGGTGGTGGGGACAGAGCTCATGGGAGAGAGTGGACAGAGTGGCTGTGACCTTCTGTATAAGACAGCAGTCCTGAACCTCAAAATGGGTTGTAAAACCAAACTGTGGTCAAAAAGAAGATGGGTCCTTCAAGAGGATGGTTGAATAGGTAAGCAGGCCAAGGCCGTCACCCATGCACCTGCCATGGTAGAAGGCGTCTCTCCACCCTGTGGTCTTCCTTAGGAGCCTAGGATCGGCATCACGGTCTTCTCCTGCTTCAGACATAGCACTGATGCTGCAAGAATACCAGCACGCCCGCGAGGAGGCCAAAGTGGAGATTGCCCGGGCCCGGGCCCAGCTGCAGGAGCGGACTGAGCAGGAGAAGTTGAGAATCCGCCAGCAGATCATCTCCCAGCTGCTGAGGGTGGGGTGTGGGGCAAGCCGGTGATTCTGGGTGGGCCTGGAGCCTGGGGCAGATGCCAGACCAGGGCAGCCTTCACCTGGACTGCCTTGGAGTCTTGGGATATAGCCTTTGGAGGAAGGTGTTGGACTACTAGTGCCAGCTTATAGCTGTGCTCGCTCTTTTTACATGTCACCTTCCTCTGACTGGCTTCTGTCCCCAGGCCAAAATCTGGGAGGTGGCAGCTTTGGCTTAGAGAATGGATAGGTACGTGGGGAGGCGTGAGGGTTGGTTTCACGCCGCGGTAGAAGGCACTGGGGAAGTGAGGGGAGTGGTTTCAGGGGCAGAGAGGACGGAGAAGGTGCACCAGCAGCTGGTTGCCAGCTGTCTAACCTCTCAGGAAGAAGAAAAGCTGCACACGCTGGTTGCCTCCAGCTCCCTGTCTACCAGCTCCAATGGAAGCCTCTCCTCTGGTCTTACCTCTGGCTACAACAGCAGCATCGCCTTATTGTCGGACCAGCTCCAGTCCCCAGACAGCGTGGTGAGTGGACAGATGCTAGCAATGAGCCACGGGCCAGAGCCACTGAGGCAGGAGTTGGGGCAGGAAGTTCTGCCTCCTGGAGGCTCTTGCTGACATGAACCCTTCTCGTGGATGACAGATAGGCTTTGGACTCTCCCTTGGTTTTGTCTCCTCCCTGTTTGTTCATTCAGCTTGTGTTCATTTTGTAGGTACTATTTTAGCCACTGGGGATACAGCAGTGAGCAAAACTGTTCTTGTTCTTAAACCATTAGAGGGATACGCACAGCTTATTGTAAGAGTATTTAAGCACTGTTGCAGTCAGCTATGTGAAGAAGGGGTTCTAAGCCAGTATAAAATGGGATCTGACCTGGAAGGTCAGCAAAGTTGCTCTGAAGAGAGTGCGCTTAAAGTGACACCAGAAGTGTGAGAGGCAGTTAATGGAGTAGCAGCTTAGTGTCTGGTGTCAGGAGGGATTGGGGAGGGGGAGCGGTAGGGAGCACAGCCTTCCAAGCAGAGAGCTTGACAAGTGAGCCAGAGGGAGGAAGAATTTGAAGAACTAAAAGAAGGCTAGCATGGCTGGAATATAGTAAGATGGGAGAATGACTTGAGGAAGGACTAGAAAAGTCCAGATCACATGGATTCTGCTACTAATTCTGGCCCCCTTCAGGTCCATAGTACTTCCCAGAAGCTGTTCTAAAGCTTTGAAGCCAGGGGAGCACGATGATGAAGTTATAGGAAGTTATAGGAAAAGGGGGCAGGGCACCCTGTGGCTGGGGCCGGGGATGATCACAGCAAAGCCTGGTGAGAGTCGCCCATTGCCAGGTGTGGGCCCTGCAAATGGCAATGAGCACAAGGGGCCCATGGGGCTGCCCTGGACAGAGCACATCCACAGGACGCAGAGGGAGGAGGAGGGTGGAGTCAGAAACAACACACACTTTTGTCTTGAGCAGCTGACGGGGCAGTTGTGGTGACTGTGAGGCACTGGGAGAGGACAGGTTTTGTGGGGAAGATCAGGAGTCTAGTTTGGGACTTACTGTCTTTGAAGTGTCTGTGAGAAATGCAAAGGGAGCAGCTGGAAACACAGATCTGGAGCTCAAGGTAAGATCTGGCCAGGGATATAAAATTTGAAAATCGCTTTATAGTAAAACTTCATGTAGTAAAAACTAGTTTTCAGACAGTAGCAAAGGACATATGATGCCAAGTTCATTCTTTCAGTCTCCTGTTGCCCTTCCCAGAAGCAATCATCTATCCCAGTATGCTCTGGATTTCTGGAGGTATTCTGAATACATTCTATGTCTTAATATCTATAAGAATGTGCATATTTTTAAAATATTTTTTTCTTTTTTTTTACGTGTTTTTCTATATTTTAACTTTTAAAAATTTCTTTTGTTATATACATATTTATTTTTCTTTTTCCCTTTCTTTTAGATTTTATTTTTAAGTAGTCTCTACAACCCCAGGGTCAAAAGTCACATGCTCTTCTGACTGAGCCTGCCAGGTGTCACATGGTGTTTTTTTTTTTAATCTCTCTTTTTTTTTAGAATGTGTGTTTCTAAAGCACACGAATGGCAGCCACAGTGACCTGCTTTGTCACTTTTCTTCCTTAAGAATGTCTTTTGGACATCATTGCACACCAGCAAATCTGCTGCTGGCTCATTCTTTTTAAGTTAGTGGAGTTTTTTTCTCTTTTATTGCATGGTTTTATTTATTTATTTATTTATTTTGATATGTATATAGATGTAGGTTTTTTTTTTAACAAATAGTTTATTGTCAAATTAGTTTCCACATAACACCNTTTTTGCCCTAATTTTTATTATTTCTCTTCTCCTACTGGGTTTGGGGTGCTCTTGTTGTTCTCCTTTTAGTGCATTTAGGTGTGCTGTTAGATTTTGTGCTTGAGCTATTTCTAATTTCTTGAAATAGGTCTGGATTACAATGTACTTTCCTCTTAGGACTGCCTTTGCTACANAGCGAAAGTTGGACGCTTAACCGACTAAGCCACCCAGGCGCCTCAGTAGGGTGTTTTTTATGGAGGTTTTCCAGACTTTTTCCTGTGGTTGATTTCAAGTTTCATAGCATTGTGATCTGAAAGTGTGCATGGTATGATCTCAGTTCTTTTATATTTATTGAGGGTTGCTTTATGTCCCAGTATGTGATCTGTCTTGGAGAATGTGCCATGTGCATTTGAGAAGAAAGTGAATTCCATGACCTCAGGATGTAGAGTTCTAAATATATGTCAAATCCATTTGCTCCAATGTGTCATTCAAGTCCGTGGTTTCTTTAGTGATATTCTGTCTAGTTGATCTATCCATTGCTGTCAGGGGAGTATCAAAGTCCCCTGCTATCAGCACATTCTTGTCCATAAGATTGTTTCTGTTTGTGATTGTTTTATTTTTTACGGGTGCTCCTGTATTTGGTGTGTAGACATTTATAATTGTTAGGTCTTCCTGATGGATAGACCCTGTAATTATTATATAATGCCCTTCTTCATCCTTTGTTACTGCCTTTACCTTAAAGTCCAGTTTGTCTGATATAAGTATAGCTAGTCCAGCTTTCTTTTGACTTGCAGTAGCATGATATATATTTTCCATCCCCTTACTATCAATCTGAAGGTGTCCTCAGGTCTAAAATGAGTTTCTTGTAGACAGCAAATAAATGGATTTTGTTTTCTTTTTTTTATGCATTCTGCTACCTTATGTCTTTTGATTGGAGCATTTAGTCCATTTACATTCAGTGTTATTATTGAGAAATACAGGTTTTGAGTCATTGTGTTCTTTGTAGGATTCATGCTTGTGGTGGTGTCTCTGGTACCTTGTGTTCCATTTCCCTCACAGAGTCCCCCTCAGGATTTCTTGTAGGTCTGGTTTAGTGGTGACAAATTCTTTCAATTTTTGTTTATGTGGGAAAACCTTTATCTCTCCTTCTATTCTGAAAGACAGGCTTGCTGGATAGAGGATTCTTGACTGTGTATTTTTTCTGCTCATCACATTGAAGATTTCCTGCCATTCCTTTCTAGCACGCCAAGTTTCAGTAGATAGGTCTGTAACCACTCTGATATATATTAGGGCCCTTTTATCCCTAGCTGCTTTCAGAATTTCTCTTTGTCCTTATATTTTGCCAGTTTCACTATGATATGTTGTGCAAAAGATCGATTCAAGTTATGTCTGAGGGGAGTTCTCTGTGCCTCTTGGATTTCAATGTCTTTTTCCTTCCCCAGATTGGAGACGTTCTCTGCTATAATTTTTCAAGGACTCCTTCAGCGCCTTTTCCTCTTTCTTCCTCTTCTGGAATTCCTATGATACAGATATTGTTCTGTTTGATTGTATCGCTCAGCTCTCGAACTCTCCTTTCGTGTTCCTGGATCATTTTCTCTTTTTCTCAGCTTCCAATTTTCTATAATTGTGTCTTCTAACTCATCTATTCTTCTTTCTGCCTCTTCAATCCGTGCATTGGATGCCTCCGTTTCATTATGTGTCTCATTTATAGCACTTTTAAATTCATGACAACTATTTTTAAGATCCATTAGTCTTTGTAGCAGTAGTTTCTCTGATGTTTTTGATTCCTTTTTCAAGCCCTGTGATTAATTTTATGACTATTGTTCTAAATTCTTATTCAGTTATGTTGCTTATATCTGTTTTGAGCAGTTCTTTGGCTGTCATTTCTTCCCGGAATTTCTTTAGAGGATAGTTCTTCCGTTTTGTCGTTTTGGCTAGCTTTCTGTCTCTTGTTAGTTTTAAAAGCTTGTTATGCACTCTGCACCTGCACGTACTGCTGTATTAAAGAAGGCTCTGTGACCGTCCAGACCCTATCCATTGAGGAGTGTTCTTCGAATGGTGTCTTTTGGTCTCTCTTGTTGAGACTTTGGTTATTTTATTTCTCTACTCGTAGTGGTATTTGGGACTCTCCACCATGTGTACTTCGGCTTGTTTCTTGAGGTAGCCCTGGAAAAGAAAACAGACAAACAGGGAACAAAGGCACACAAATGCACAGACAAATCCAACAAGCAAGCAAACTGAAAGGGAAAAAGAAAAAGGGGAAAAAAGGAGGAAAACAAATAATAAAAATAAAAAAGAAGAAAAAAGAAAAAACCCAAAAGACAAAGGACAGTCTAAAGCATAAAACCTGAATTCCCAGCTACAAATAAAGAACAGGGTGTATGCACTGCTGATGGAAGAGCAGATACAAAGAGAGAAATGACAGGGTGAGGAGGAAGCAAAATTGGATAGTAACCAGGCAGAGAGACTCAGAGAGAGAAAGAGGAGAATATGGTAAGAGGCGAGGAGAAAGAAATAAAGATAATGTTACTCAGAGAAAGTATATAGTCTGATGACTCCAGAGAGAGAGAGAGAGAAAGGTAGCGGTGGACGTGTAGAATGTACATCTAGAGAATGGACTAAATGTGACTGTTGAAGCAAACCAATGACCAGAGTGCCCAGTCCAGCAACAGGGGAGGGATATGAATGAGACAAGGGAAAATATATCTGGATAGAAAGAATTGATCTAGAATCAATCATGGCAGTGCATCCATGTTGGTCTTGCCCCGGGATCTGGTAAAAAAAAATATATAAATAAAAGCAGTTCTCTAGTGGGGATGGGAGTGGTTTGGTGTAGGCGGGTCTTAGCCTTCACTGAGTCCTGCAGGCTGCTCCCTGATGTCCCGCCTTGGAGGTTTTGGGGAGAAAAATGGCGGTGCCCGAGTCCCCTCTAGAACCAAGCATTGCAAGTCACTCTTTTGGGTCCAATCTCCCTGTGCCGGGGTTGTAGCCAACGTGGGCTGTGCTGTATGTCCCAAGCCACGCCTCGTTTCCAGATCTTAGTCCGCGCCCCACTGATACCGCCGAAATATAAACCTGCAGGCCGAGTCCTTCTGAGCAGTTTTAAGCCTGCCACTTCCCCACTGGGGATCGAGCCGGAAGAGCGACGGAGCGGTTTCAGGCCGCCGCTTCCCCTCCCGATGGACCTGGAGAGCAGAGGAGCAGTTTCTCTTGGCGCCGCCTGGGACGGGGAGTCCAGCTCAAAGTCAGTTTCACAGCTGGAAACCGATCACTCTCTGTCCCGAGCCAAGGTTTTTGTCTTCTCCACTCCAGGGACAGTTTCTTGAGCAGTTTCAGCTGCTCTTTCTTTTCCCCTCGAATCACTGTGGCTCCCCCCAAAGGGGGCTCCCTCCCCTCCCTCCATGTCTCCCGGTCCCGGCCTGTTTTAATCTTCCCCATTTCGCACTCAGGCACCTATACGGTGGTTTTCTCAGCGGACTCTGTTTCCTTTTCCTCCCAAACTCCCACGATTCTGTAAGGGTTCTTACGGCTTCAGGCCTTCTCTGTTTGAGAGATGGGGCAAGTGAAATATATGGAGCTCCCTACTTCTCTGCCATCTTGCCTCTTCCCAGCCCATTACAATTTTTTTAATTTATTATTTTCTTATTGTAGTAATAAATTTTTTACTCCATGTATTTTTGAGCCACAAAGCATGAATTATTTATATTGGCATGATGTATGAAATGGGTCTCTGATATCATCTTTTTTTTCACGTGGTAGCCAGTTGTGTCATCAGTATTTATTGATTAATCCATGGGTAGTTTTTTTGGGAGTCATCAGTATAGCAGGGGGAGCAGATGGACTCACTTAGGAGTATATAATTGAGTGAGAAAGGAGAGCCTAGGCCTAAGTCTTGAAAGAATCCCAGAATATCAATTTTTGTTTGAGGAGGATGAGCCAACACAGGAGGAGGAGCATTAGCCTGGGGACTCAGGAAGTGAGTATCTCAAGTGAAACGGAGAGGCTGGCCTAGTGGAAGCCCACTGAGAGGTTCAGTAAGGTGGGGACTGGGAGTTGGTGATCAGATCCAACCACACGGGTGTCACAGGGACCTGGTGACTGCTGTTCAGTAGAGCGGTGAGGCAAATGCTACGTTCAAGCAGGTTCAGAAGGGAGTGAGAGGTGGGAGATGACAGATGGTGACAGTTGTTTCAGGAAGCATATGTGTGAATGGTGGGAGAGCAAGGACCCCTGTGAAGGAGTTTTTTAAAGGTAGAAATATTTACATGCTTGAGTGCTTGTAGGAAGGATCCAATGAAGAGGGTGAGGCAGAGGCAACAGTGAAGGAGGAGATGATCAGTAGTAGAAAGGTCCCAAGAAGATGGCACAGGACTTCAATCTGAGACAGACAGACCTGCTTAAAGTATGAGAGACTGTATGTTGAAGCAGAGGAATGGAGGCAAGAATGGGGATAGAACTGTCTGTGTTCATTTCTTCTTGTCTTTAAAGTAGCCATAGGTTAAGAACTAATGATAACGGTAGGGTGGACAGTGCCGGTTAGGTCCAGCAGAAGTTAAGGTCACGTCACTGAGTCGCAGGCTGAAGTAAAGGTGGGAGGACCATATTGCAGATCCAGAGATCATCCTGTCTGGTTCCAAATTAGGACCTTTGACTTAGCTGCTGTACGGGGTGGGGCTGGGTGGGGAGACTTGGGGAGGTTGGGGCCTAGGGTCAAGCTTTTCACAGCTTGTTGCTTTTCCTCCCCCTCCCACCTTCCACTTGGGCTCCAGCCATGGCCACATTACTGTTGGCACATGTTAGATACTCCAAACCCACTGATGTTCCATACCAGCTCCATTCATTCTGATCCCTATTGGAGCTCTCCTCTGAGCAGTCTTTGAGGCTGTGGCTTGGAGCTTAAGGATAGATTGTCCAGGGACTGGTTTCTATTGCTCTTAACTTCTCAGGGACATCCAGCCTCCTGTAATCCCAGTGGAGATTTTTTTTTTTCTAAAGCAGGCTTCATGCACAGCGCAGCACCCAGCACTGAGCTCGAACTCACAACTGTCAGATCAAGACCTGAGCCAAGATTGAGTGGGATGCATAGCTGACTGAGCCACCCAGGCGCCATGGGGAAGATTTTTTTGATAGAACCTCTACATTGGAAATTACTGGGACAGTTCAGAGGCAGAGGAGATAATTCTACACGGGCTATCTGGCCCTCTGCTTTCTCTTTCTCTTCCTTTGCTCTGGTCCTAAACATTGTTTTCCACAGGGAGACACACACTTGCCTGATTCCAATGACTCCTGGATAGGGGATGATCGGGCCCATTCTACAGTGAGGAACAGTCAACTGAGTCTGGCCAGATCCACCTGGAAGAGCTTAGCTTACAGTGAGTGGCGGGGGTGAGGGCACACAGCTACCTGCCCCGTTTGGGGACTTGTGGGGCGGAGGTCTGCCAGATCCTAGAGTCACTAGCCTGAGGTTATCAGCCCCGAGTCACTGTTCCTCAGGAGGCTGTTGCTGCTCTGAAGCCTTGATGCTCATGCTGTCTCACGGCCTCTGCCTGTTCACTGCAGGCCGCAGAACCTCCCTGGGCAGCTGCTGTTGCTCTCCGTCCAGCCTGGGGGCCTGCTTCTCCTCCTCCTATCAGGATTTGGCCAAGCACATCGTGGACATCTCTATCGCTGACGTGAGGAGCGATTCCACTTGTCCCCGTGGTTCCTTTACCAGCCCTCTGCCGGGTGGGGAGGGAGGGGAGGGAAAGAGCAGGGTAGATGAGGGCCAGCTTCCTTCAGATGAGGGTGGGGGCTTCTTCGGTGGCTCTGCATCTTGACAGAAGGGGAATTCAGCAAACACTGGCCTGAGTGGCCGGCCGACTAACCCAGGAGTCTGCTTTGTACTTTGCCCGCTCAGTCGCTCACTCGGGTGTGATCCCTGTGTCCGCAGGTAATGGCTGCCTGCTCAGATAATCTGCACAACCTCTTCAGGTGCCAGCCAGCAGCCGGCTGGAAGTAAGTTTCTTTGCAGCATGTTATCCTAACCTGTTGTCCTCTTTCCTCCTTTACCTTCTGTGCCCTGGCTTGAGTCCTTCCCCCTGACCTGCCCCTCTGTGACCCAGGAACCCAGTCCTCACCTCTTCTTCCTCTTCCTACCCTTGGTGTCCCCAGCTATCAGGGTGAGGAGCAGGAGGTGCAGCTTTACTACAAGGTGTTTTCTTCTACTCGGCATGGCTTCCTGGGGGCAGGCGTGGTTTCCCAGCCACTGTCTCATGTGTGGGCAGCTGTGAGTGACCCCACCCTGTGGCCCCTGTACCATAAGCCCATCCAGACAGCGAGGCTGCATCAGCGGGTGACCAACAGCATCAACCTGGGTGAGCCCAGGGAGGGCTTCCTGGGGGCCCGGGCCAGGGGATGGGGCAGCAACGGCTGGAGGCTGCCCTCTTGGGAGGCCAGGTGCTCAGGCGACCTCTGGGTGGCTCAGGCTAGGTCCGTGTGTCGGGTTGCAGAATGACTGGATATTGGCGGGCATTCCTGGGCTGGGAAGGATTTAGGACTAGGTCTGTCCATGTACCTCCTGACTCTCCCCATTCCTGACCCCCCAGTGTACTTGGTGTGCAATACCGCCCTGTGTGCACTGAAGCAGCCGCGGGATTTCTGTTGTGTCTGCGTGGAAGCTAAAGAGGTGCCTGCCTTGCCTGGGGTAAAGATGCTGTGGGAAGCACTTGGGCTGGAGTGCCATGAAAGGCAGTCACTGTGGGCACCGGGTCCCGTGGGGAAAGGAGGGCGCGTTGGGTGGGGATGAGGATGGCGTGAAGTCTGTCTGGCCGCACTGGAGCCTGTCCCGGTTTGATCCACCTCACTCCCTCTCCCCAGGGGCACCTGTCTGTCATGGCGGCTCAGTCTGTTTATGACACATCCATGCCGAGACCCAGCAGAGACATGGTCCGAGGGGAGATTCTGCCCAGTGCCTGGATCCTGCAGCCTCTCACCGTGGAAGGAAAGGAGATCACCAGAGTCATCTACTTGGTCCAGGTGATCCTCCCTGTGCGGCTGGCACACCTCAGTGTGACCCCACCACCCCATGGGAGTTTTCTATTCAGCCACTCAACACCCTTCAGTGCCCAGGCTCCACGTCCCCAGAGCTGGAGACTCGGGCTTCTTGGGCCACAGTGCAGGGAATCAATCAGTGGGGAACAGAGGGCGGAGGAGGGGAGACAGAGTCAGTCTCCTCTAAAGTTGCTGTTACCAAAGAGCTCAGTGGCCTTTAGACCCTCTGCTGCTGAGTCCTCTGGAGATAGTCACGGTGAGGCAGGAGAGCAGCCTCAGCAGAGGCTTTCTCTGGAAAGCAGGACTCATTCTATTGGTTCTCCACTCCCAGTTCCCCACTGTGACCTTTGTCACCAGGAGGTGAAGCTCATCCTTAGATCTGAACAGCAGAGCCCAGGGGCCTGTACATTTTGGGACTGCAGATAGTCAGAGGAGCTTCTGTCAGACAGCCTTGGGTGGCTACCTGTGGCAGACATGTGACCTGATGTGTTCTCCCTGTCTGTACACACCTTTAACTCTTCCTTCTCTGCTTTATTTCAGGTAGAACTTGGTGCGCCGGGCTTCCCCCCTCGGCTCCTAAGCTCCTTCATCAAACAGCAGCCACTGGTTATAGCCAGACTGGCTTCCTTCCTTGGGAGTTAGCATCTTACTGTCAAGATGGTGCTGCAGAGACACAGGTGCAGGACACGCCAGTGATTCTAGGGTGGCTCTTGTCATTCTCTGCACAGCAGATAGTACAAGGCTACTGGCTGTGGCTGACCAGGCCGACAGCACTCAGACCTGAGTTGCCAGCAAAGTCCTGTCAGTACTTGGGTCACAGCTGGTGCCTCTGCAGAGCGGGAGGACCTGAGCTCCTGCCCCTAGCTGGCCAGCATCAGTGAAGCTCAACTCACCTTTTTGGATTCCTCAACCTTTCTTTTCTCTCCGGGATGCTGTGGCAGATAAGCCACTTGAAGACCAGGACTGGGAGCAGCTGGCAGAGCCAGGAGAGGGCAGTACTCTGGCCCGGCCTCAGGCAAGGAGGGAAGCAAGCAGCGTTGGCCAGGACTGTTCAGAATCTGTCTCCAGCATTCAGTTCCACTGCGGACTGGAGTGCTGCAAAGTGCCAAACTAGAAAAACGGTTTAAAAAAACAACTGCACAAACCATGACAGTGATTCAGAATCGTTTCTCCTTGTATTTTTACAACATGCTTTATTATTAATTTTCACTTTTTCCCCTTCATTTCCCTCACAGGAGAGGACATTTGGGTCTTTGCCTCAGTCAGGAGTATTGAGCAGTGCTCAGTCTTGGAGCCATCACTCCAGAGCCCAGGAGAAAGGGAAAGAGCACTGTAGAAGCAGGTTGGACAGATTTGAGGCCAAGGAGGGGAACTTAGCTCTTTGAGGAGGGGTGGGGTGGGCAGCCCAGTGTTGACTGCTGACAGGGCAAGAGTAATTTCAAAGAGGTGAAAAATTGTTTATTGAAGACTAGAGAGAAGATATGACAACTCTTAGAGGAGGTAAGTGACTTATTAGGAGGAAAACTCAGTTCTGTTCCTTCCCTCCCTCAGAGCCTTGGTGCCAGCCTTCAGTGGTCTCTCGAGCATCTGTGCTGCTGTGGTCGGACGTGCTATTCTAAGTGGGGATGGGGCATGGGCTCGGTGTTCTTGTCCCTTAGCCTGCCTAAACTTGAGCTTTGAGTATTCATTCAGTATGGTTATGTGGAAGTGGTAGGGTGGGAGAGACTCCCAGCTTTCATTCTGGTGCACAATTTTTGGTGGAAGAGGCTGACCATATGGGGATTGAAAAAGGTCAGTTTCTATACTGTACAGCAGAGATTTATTTTTTCTAAAAATGTTTGCAGGATTTTTTTTTTATACCTCAGATTGTTACTTATATGTGATTGGTTGAAGGCATTCTGCTCTTGAACATATATTTCTGGTTAATTTTTTTGGTATATTTAACACCCTATTTATGTCCTCCCTTCCATCTCTTTGCATATAAATCTCCTGACTTTTTCAATCAATAGTCTTAACACTTGCAAATTAAAGGTCCATGGTGTCCTTTTATTTAGTGACCACTGCGGGTTCTTTGAGCTCAGAATTTAGTCTGGAGACTATGATGGCAGCAACAGCCCAGGGCCCAGTTTCAAGCTATACAGTTGACACAAATGTACTGAGTTCTTCCCATGAGCTCAGCACGACCTTGTGTGTAAACAGCAACCAGGTCAGTTGCCCAACTGTAGCCAGCCGCAGCCCAGATACGATCATGAGAAGAGGATTCCAGACCAGTCATTGCCACCACCAACGACCCCATCCCCTGGAATGAAGTTCTTTAACAGGTGAGTACCTCTGGGCTTCTGAAGCAGAGCTGGCAGTGGGAATCTGAACATACGGGTCCCCAGAGGTGATCCTAATCCCCTTCCTACAATAGCCACACACCAGGCCTGAGTCAGCAAGCTAAAGAATATTAACTGAGGCTGATTCTGTATTCAAGATAATCCGGACACCCAGCACTAAATGATCATATGAAGTCAAATTTTGGCTTGGATAGGTGGCTCTCCGACTTCATCAGATCCCCTGAGGAAGCTGTTACACCCCAGAGTTTGAGATGGGGTCAACATATTTGGATGTCTAGTAGGTCCTAGTTGATCCTGAGGCTCCTGGTCCAGGGACCAGCCACACTTTGACCAATGTTTTAGACAATTAGTAGAGATCAGGTATGTAGAAAGGAACCCAATTCACTATTTCATTAGCTGCCTGTAATTCTAAGTTTATCTTAACTGCCTAGAGAGTGAGCCTTTAAGGTTCAGACAGGCCAGTGTGAAGTTTCTGGAGTTGGGCCCAGACTACTTTGAACCGAGTTGGCATTATTAGCCTAGCATCCTTGGGGCTTGCCTCCCATCTCTGCCTGCCTGTCCCACCTACAGGGAGTCAGGTCCCCTGAAATGGCAGCTTACCTCGGGCTCAGCTTCAGAGGACAGTGCTCTCGTTAAGTCACACCTATTGGGTGCAGAAACAAAACATTTCTTAAAACTATTTTAGCTCCCAGGCATTCAGAACTTCCTGCATTTACTGTAGTATAAATGGATTTACAGGACAAATCCTATAGATGAGTATGAAATGGATTTAAAGCACAAAATGCCCTTGAAGTTGAAGAGATTATGGAACAAAAGGTTCAGCTGCAGAAACTTGTGAAAGGAGCAGCTGGGAGGGGCCCTTATTAGGTGCTGAGGGACCTTTCTGTGCAGCTGGCTGTCAGGACTTCCCACCAGCTTTCCTCAGGTGACACAGCAGGCCCCTTGGGTCGGCCTCTTTGACTGCTATGTGCTTTTCCCCCAGGAAAGAAATACACATGGACCCGAAGATAGGATTTTGTGAGACACTCCAAGAGGGTTCCCTGAGTACCCTCTCCTTCCTCTGGCACAGCCTGAATCTGTGTGCGCTGCCGATGTAGGAAAGCCATGAATTTTATAGGCGTGAACTTCATGCGCACTATCAATCAAGGCAGCACTTTTTAGTCAAAAGCAATGATCATTTAGAGACACAAAAAATGCTTTTGTTCTGAGCCAAATCAAACACGCTCAGCCCTAACAAAACAGCACAATAGCTGCCCTGCCATGTAGTTCCTTAGGGCGTAGATGGTACACGGGAACTCTGCATAGCATCCTTAACCTGAACGGGAGTTGTACAGAGACCACCACCACTGGCACGGCTCCACCCTGTCAGTGCCCACCTTCAAGCCCACCTGAGACTTTGCAGCCCTCTCAAGGGAAGAGCCAAGTGAAAAAAACTAGACGTGAAGCCCTCAATAAAGAAAACAAACAGTTTATTTTAAAAAGCTCTATAATGTTCTCCCCTGTGTGCGGCACCTAAATGGAGCTACAGCTGAGTTAGTACCTGCACAGGGCTGAAGGCAGAGAAGGTGCAGGGTAGAAGCTGGGCTCCTGGCAGGTCGGCCTGACCTCATGTACTGTGTGCATTTTTAAGTAGATGGCAGGCAACCCAGCTCCTGGGGGTAAGAAAACGTCCACTCCCCAAGATTCATGTTTTACTTTACTCACGAGTTAAGCAGAAGTCATTTGCCTCTGTCATGATTTCCAAACCACAAAGTTAAAGGGACGCTGGGGTAGCAGCACATAGGGCCCGAGTCCTGTGTCGTCAAGCCCACACACGTCATTTAATAATCTAAGTAATAAATGCCAACTCTTCCGCTCCAGGACTGGAGTCTCCAGGCTTTTGCATCACAATCCTGAATCACGTGAACCCTCCTCCTCCCTCAAGGATGAGGGTGGTGAGCCTGCAGGCGCTGTCGGTTGGATGCCGGCGGCCACAAGCTTCCCTCACATGTGAGCAGGAAGCCTGACTCACAGACTCAGCTGCTCCTGCGTCAGCAAGGGTCAGCAGTGAGCACTCGGAGTGGGGGGCGCGGGGCCGCCTCCTGAGGCACAGTCCGGCCGGGCTCCAGGGTTCTGGTCAGACACCCAAGGCAGGGCCACTCCCCAGCCCTAGCTCTGGGCCAGCACAGTCCCCCGGTTTGTTTGCACCAGCTCACATGCTCTTAGCTGGGGTTCTGGCAGGTGAGGCTCAGCTAGAAATGGGTTGAACAGTGTTGCTAATTCTTCAGAGAAGTCCTGGAATAAGCAGAAAGATGACAGACCAGGCTGACACACAATTCTGGATGGGGAGTCCTTTCGACTAAAACTCAATCTCCAACATCTAGCCTTCGCTAACCGGTGAGTAGACCACCTTATTTTTTTCCCAACTGCTTTCTATACTGAAATGGACATGACACTTTTCCCCCTTTGTCTTCTGGGATGATCCAGTTCCAGCAGGGAGAAGGACATCTGACAGGAGGCACAGAACCATCATCTAGTGAATACTTACCACCAATAGATTTCATCCTGACAAACCCTAGAGGTACACACTATTCTGCCCTAGATCACAATACATTAAGTACCAGCTGAGATTCAAATCTAGGTTATTCTGATTTAAAAAAATCCATACTCACTGTCACACTGTTTTCCAGCTACCTCCCTTCTATCTTCCCTTCCTTCACTGGCACCCTCTTTCACACAATAGCTACTCAATGTGAAAAGGGCGCTCCAGAACAGCCACGCCATTTCAGGGTGGTCCTGAAGATACCTGATAACGTCCACCAAGCTCTGGGAAGATTCTAGGAAAACCTGGGCCCCACCACTTGCCCCATTTCAGGAGAAAAGGGACAGAAGTATGAGGAGATGAGGACTCCTTACCTTTGGCCACTGGGTGTCACGGAGGCTGCCCAGGCAGGCCTCTATCTCTGTCCGTCCCATCAGCCCTTTCTCTACCAGCTCCCGGAGCAGGAACAGCAGGAGGTCCCACTGTAACACACACGGAGGGGGGTCAGCGTGGCTAAGACAGCACAGCGACCCTGACTGATCCAAAGGGCAGAGCTGAGGAGGAGACCTGGAGCCCACAGGAGTGTGTTAAGGAAACGAACACAGCACCAGAAAAAGTATAGAGTAAAGGAAACACACAGCAACTGGCTGAGGGCAGGGTTGATAACAGGAGTGCAGGGAGGTACGGAGCCCGCCTGCCCAGCCCCATGGCTCTGGCTCACCTCCCTCGGCCGAGTGTCCGCCAGAAGCCCCAGGTTTCTTGGGCTCAGCAGCAGCTGCAGTGGAACCGGCACCTGAAAGTCGTCCTTCCACAGAGAAAGCAGCACGTGCAGGAGCCTGCGAGCCTGCCCCCTCTCCAGCCGGTGCTGCGCCGGGGGCCCAAGGACAGGGATCTGGTCTGCAACTTTGGACAAAGAACCAAATCTAGCTTTAAGAAATGGAGCTGGGGTCACCTCGCTGGCCCCTGGGAGGTAGAAAAGAACAAAGCTCTGCATTTCTAATCTTGCTTGTACCCAACCCTGAGATCTGGGGGCTCTGGCAGGAGCGAGAGGTAATGAAAAAGGAGCCATACCAAGGAGGGATGCCAGCTCCACGGAGCACTTTGCCAGATGCTGCTCAGCAGGCGGGCACAGGAACTGTGGGGAAGAGGCAGGAAGACCCTGGACGTTAGCACCATCCTTACAGCAGCAGCCCTGAGCTGCTGCAGCTCTGGTGACGGGCACTGGACAAGGACACAAGCACAGTATCCTGTCAGGTCTCACCTGGCGACACTGCAGTGTCTGGCCCAGCTGGCCCAGGAGCTGCTCCAGATGCTCAGGAGAGACTCCCTCTTCAGGGTCCCGGGGCCCCACAGCCAGAGCAAGCACATCCTGGAGAGAGCACGGGTGGAAACAGAGTGAGACTTCATACCTGGTTGGGACCTAGGAGGCCACAGAGAACGTGGCCTGGGGCAGGGTTCAGCCAGTGGAAAGCAGCAGAAGGAAAAGGAAGACAGGGCCCCTGGATGAAGCGGCCGGGCCAAGGTGCCTTAGACCTGGGGCTTGGGCATAGTTGGGAGAAGCCAACCAAGTGGACAGCAACAGAGGGAATGGATGGAGCAGGTCAGCTGAAGGACAACATGTGGCCTTGAGAGCTCGAGAGCGGTCACTCGTCTTGGGACAAAGCCAAACCCGGCCAATTAGGGAGCCTTATCATGAAAGCATTTGGAACGGTCCTGCTACATGTTGTATTTTCTATCCCCCATGCCCTCTGTTCATCTTCTCGGGAGAGTCTGGTTTCAGTAGAGAAAACCAGTAGCTAATGGCCACTTAGCCTTTTCTTCTCCCCACTATATACTCTCCATTTTTTGTCATTCCTTCTTAGTCCATAGTCATAATCTTTGGCCCCACCAAACAGTAAATGGTTGAGGGTTTGTAGGTTTTAACATCTCTGCCCCAACTACTCAACTCTGCTGCTGTAGCCCCAAAACAGCCCTAGACAATTCATCAGTGAGTAAGTGTGGTTGTGTTGAGCAATAAAACTTGATTTAGAAAAACCAGCAGGAGGCTGGATTTGGTCCATGGGCTGTTTGCTGACCCCTATATAGATGATATCTAAATTTTTAAAATCAAGGGCAGTGGTAGTTTGTTTTTACTGCCTGCAACTAAATAAGCATCACACAGGAGAACATTTCTGAAATCCTGTGCCAACAGCAGGTGACCACCCCCTGTGAAGCTTTCCTACTACAGCAGACAGCTGCTCCCCACTGGCCCCCGTCACTTCCTGTGCAGTACAAGGCCCGTCTGAAACTTTCATATCTGCCTTTTCTCTTTTTCGGTGATTCAGGTACCAGAAGTCAGTGAAAAGCAATTAGGAAAACCGTTCAGGTTCAGCTCTGCCCTACCTAATGCCAGTCAGTAATGAAGGACACCGAACTAGCTGCACAACACAGAAAGCGGCTACACAAAACACTGCAGCTGATGTGAGGAAGGAGGGAGACCAGGAAAAGAGCGGGGAGAAGGGAGAGGAGACGGGCGCAGGGAGGAGGGGAGCTGTGTACTTTGATCTCGGAGATGAGGTGGGAGGGGAGGGGAGCGTGGTGCTCACAGGCTCGGGAGCAGCCCCTCCGCTCCCCCCGGGCAGCTGGTTCAGGACCCTGGGCTCGAAGTGTGCGACTCACTGCCGCCTTCACCTCCCTCCTGATCAGTGCTGCAGGTCAAAGGGAGAACAGAAGAGGGATCACCACACCACGCCGTGCCCATCACTGTTTCCAGCTGGCCTGTGTTCTTCTCCCCCGGCCTCCCACTTTGGCACCAGTCCACTTGTGAAGAGCTTGGTCAGCCACTCCCCTGTCCTGGACCTTACCTGTGATGTTGGCTGACAGCCAGGCACAGGCCTTCTCTGTTGCAAGCCCCACAGCAATGTTCTCTGCACTGCTTAGAACCTGTGACCCAGAAGAACTGCAGTGTTAGGGGTCAGGGGAGGCTTGGGGATGAGAACAAACACCTCAGATGTCCCTGAGGCTAGGACCAACCTATGGACCCATCCACCGCCAGCAGCCTCACAAAGCACCTTCACGCACACGTGACCCACAGCGCACCTCTCCCACCACCGAACACCAGCCCGCAGGCTCCAGGTCTCCTCCCTACTTACAGCTGCTGGGGTCTCCTCGGGAAGCAGTGCCCGAACTGCCCCAGGGCTCTTCTTTTGACAGAACCTGAAAGGAGACAGAGGCTGTCAGTGACAGCTAGAGGTTTTAGGCTGGTTCACAGAAAGGAAGGTTAGGTGCACCAATCACCTGCACTAGGAGGGCTCTACCTTAGGGAGAGGTGGGCAGGTGGGGAAGAGAAGCACTGTCAGCCCTGGGCCCACCCTTAATCCTCGATGCTGGGAGGAATGGGACACCCAACCCCCCCATTCTTCCAATTCAACTTTAGACTTTGGGTCCTAAAGCCCAAGATATGTGCCTACATAGGAAGCCAAAGAAAAAGGGGGTTTCAGAGTGGACATGGAATAAAAGAGAGGAGTTTGTGAGAGAGAAAAAATCAGGAAAATAAAAGTTAAGAGTGGGGAGAAGGGTCTGGCATCTCTTACTCCCGCCCCCGGGTCAATGCCTGGGCCCCATGGGGGCACAGCTGGGAACACAAGATCTCCAACAGCTGGGCTGGATCACCCCCTTCCTGTCCCTGCGTCACCAGCTGCTCCTGAAGAAGCGACTCAGCCTGGCGCACCAGATCTGCCACCAGTGTGGCCCTGCAGTGGGGACAAAAAATCTTGAAGGTAGTTGAGGGAACTGAATCAGAAAGGGGTTGCAAATGCAAGGAAATCTAGTCAGAACTAACCTCAAAAAATGTTAGCAGTTTTAGCCTTCCCACATCCTTCCCCTCAAGCTAACTTTCCTCAGATTGGCAACACAATGTTAAGAGTGGGAAAATGGTAAGGGGAGGAGCCCTGCACCCTCCACGTCTGCTTTCCCAGCCCTCTCAACCCAGGCTCACTTGATGTGTTTGACACAGTTAGAGCCGATTCTCTCAGCCACAAATTCCACAGTCCTGCGCAGGGAAGGCGGCTGGTTGTGGAAAAAGGCTTGGGCCAGCTGTGCCTGTGGGGAGGAGGGAACGGTGCATGAAGAGTTTCCTTTCTCTTCCCCCCTGGATGCCCCTGCCTCTGCCCTGCCCTTACCTGCAGCCCCTGGGTGGTCCGAGGAGGCTGGGCCCCAAGACCGGTGGTGGTGGTGGTGGGAGTGATCTTCCTCACAAAGCCCCCGCTCCTCCCACTGCTGCCTGACACCCATGAAGCGAGCAGTTTTCGGAGCTCTCCTGCATCAGGGAAGCCCAACCGCTTAGTTTCAGAACCACCCCTACCCTCCCCGGTATCTCGGACTTTAAATATTGTAAAGAGGCCGAGGCACGCGGGGAGCGCCTGAGAAGAGAACAACGTATTATGGTATTAGGCCCATGGGAGGCCTTTCAGGTGCTCATGAAGGGACAGGCCAAGGACTGAGGGCCCTGGGTGCCTCACCAATATAGGGGCAGCAGGTGTAGAGCAGGTGCTGGTCCACCACAGGCATGCCATCCTGGGGGAGAAAACAGGCCAGGGTCAGGCAGACAGGCAGGCTTCTCTTCCTTCCCTGTGTGCCAGTTGGGCAAGTCGGGGAAGAGTTACAGAAGAGATCAGTCTCTAGGAACTCCCAAAACGACTTGCCTCCTTTGTTCCTGCCACTCCCACGGCTCTGGCCAGACCGCAACACTTACCAACCCGTGTTCTAAAGTTACTGTATCCACCTCAAAGGTATCCAACTGACCCTCTTCCAGAAAGAACAGGTCCTCTGGGACTGTGGGAATCTGACAAAAGATCAGAGCAGTGCAAGCTCCAGTCAGCACTTCAGAGATTCAACACACAGACCTTGTGGTTCCAGGGTTTGGCTACCAGGTGCAAAACAACCTTGCTCTGAAGCCATGGTAATTCCTACACGCCCTCTAAACCTTCATGTCCTGACCCTGACCTCGTTCAGACTCCAACAGTCTCCCACTCTGCATCTCCACCCACAGTGGACGCCTCCCTTCCCTAGGATGGATCTTCGTCCGCTCACCAACCTGGAAAAGCCAGCCCAGGACAGCAAGCAGCAGCAATTTGTTAAGGAAACACATCTCCCCTTCGCTTTCTTTTGACAAGACCAAGCTCCTAAAAGACACATTTGTATAAAGAAACAGAACAGAATAAAAAAAAGAAAGCTATCATCGGGAAGGTAACTCTCAAAAGCAGACCAAAAGGGGATGGCAGTCGTGCAGGTGAGCAGGATGTCCCCTCTGCCCCTCACCAGATCTATACTCCCTCTCAACTGAGCCACAGTAGGAACAAACAGCTAATAAAAGTGCAAAAAAGTGCCCACGTTCTGTCTCTCCCCTGAGGGTTGGTATGGCTATGGTACTGCAGAGGAAACACAGGGCCGCTCAGCCCTCTTCCCTGACAGCAGCCTCAGCCTCAGCAGCGTTCTCCCAGGCCGCTGGCTTAAGCCTCACCCTTTCTGGACTCACCGATGTAGGTGGAGCAGGAGAGTGAAGATGCTGCGGTAATAGTCCAAGAGTGGCACGATGTGGTCAGCGAGGGAGAGGAACTCCACCAGCCAGGGCACTGTGAGCACGGCGCGGCGGGCCCGCAGCCCCTGCTGCAGCAGCGCCCGCACGTCCAGGGCANAGGGCCAGAATAGAGTCCTGGAGCTCACGGGTCGGGGGCGGCTCAGGCCCCCAGCATGGCAGGAAAGCCACAAAGCCGAGGAATTTAGCCAGAAGCCTCAGGCTGAGCAGAACCATGGCAAACTGCCTCCGTTCACCCTGTAAGGGATCAGGGAAGTAAAAGGTCCTAAGCATAGGGCTTTAAGAGCAACTCTGAATCCATGCAAAGTTCTTAAAAATAGCCCTTCCCTCCTGGGTTGGAACCCTGCTCTCTCCCTCATTCCGCTTTCAAACCTGCCAGTCCACATCTGACTCCCCATCTTCGTCACTAGGCTCAGGCTGTGGCAGCGCAAGGCTATTGAGCTCCCGGATCTTCAAACTCAGACTGTCCATGAGATGCTGATTAAACTGGAAGCTAGTAAGGGGAGGGGGGCGGGAAAAGACACTGGCAGAGGTGTAGAAAGAATTGGAATAGAGAGAAAGTTCATGCAGACAGCAAGGCACAGTGGGGCAGAGAGGGAAGGAGGCTGAGGAGCAGGCACAGGCTACTGGTGTGGGTCAAAGAACAGGAAGGGAAATGGAGGCAGGAAGTGTGAGCTAGAGGAGCCTGGACATCACCCAGTCCCACTCTTACATTCCAGGCAAAAGAGAGAGAACTGTTGCCCTTCTGGAAAGACAAATCTCTCCTGGGCTCAGCCCTAATCCCTGCACCACACAGGGGACCCTTACCTGCTGGCGCTAAGGATAAAGTCCCTGAAGAATCCCTGACAGCCTGGGAAGGTGGGGGGCGGACAGGGCCCCCCGCTGCTCTGAGGGGCCACAAGCCTCTCCTGTAGGCGCCGCAACCGCCCCAGCTTGTCAGCTCCAAGCATACTCAGCACATCCGGAGCCTCACCCAAGACCGTGCCTCCGGCGCCACTGGGACTCTGACACATCTGCGGCAGCGGGAAGAAGAGAAAAGTAAAAAACCAGGAAGTTTTATCTGGAAAGAAGGACTGATCAAAATAGGGTGAAAGTAATGAACATTTCTTCTGGAATACCAGCCCTGTATCAGGTGCCACAGCTCTGTTTTCCAAGGTAAGGATCACAGTGTTTTATAGGTAGAGACTAACCTCGCAAGGTTAACTATTTGCCTCAGTCACTAGAGCCAGGATTTGAAATCGGGTCCTACGACAGGGCTCTCTCTCCCATGGCACAGACCAAGGACAAGGAAGAAGTGAGAGGATGAAGGCAGGCAGGGCGGGCAGGATGTGTGAGGAGGCCCAGGGAGGCAGTGGGTGCAGTGGGTACACGTGACGGAGGCCTCTGGCTCTACTCTGCTGCCACCCCAGGAGCAGAACTCTATTCAAACTCCAGCCTGGGACCTGCGTGGCTGTTCGCCCCATCCCACAGTGCCAGCCATTACCTGGCTGCCTGTAATACCTACTGTCTGCTGTAGATTAATCTCCTGCTGGGGCTCTTACCTGGAGAAGTTGTTTCTGGAAAAGCCGAACGAAATGGCTGTGGCTGCAGGCTGCAGAGAGTTGACCCATCATGGCTCTGAGGTGTAAGAGGCAGGAACAAAATGTTTGAGAGAAGGAGGAATGGGGCCGAAATCTGAGAGAAGGAGCCAATCCTTGGGCCTTTCAGTCCTTTCCCAGGGGCGTGAGCAGACCTCAGCCGGACTTGGCCAGTGCAAGGATGTGGGAAGGTAAGGGACACTTCCCTCAGCACCAAGGTCTCTCACAGCTAGAGATACACTGAACCCAACAAGAGATAAAACCACCCCTAATCTTTAGTCTATACTGGGCTCTATTTCATGTGGAAATAGATCAATGGACAGAAGATATTCTTTCTGCATCTAGCTATGCAAAGTTGTTGGAACTGCTGAACTAGACAATGGAGAAAATGCTGGAAAGGGTCTATCCAGTGACTTGGGCCAAAACTCAAGCAAACTAGAAAAGGGGCTTGGTACTTATCCAAGCATTCTCTGTCATAGAACAAGTCTGAGTCACTTCTGAGTGCAAGGAGCCGGCAATACAAATCCCTCTGAGTAGAGGCAGAGTTGCCAATAACTAGATATTAAAGAGGACAGAAGGTAACAGTGTGGGCTAGAAGTGGGGGAAAAGCCCTCCTCCAATCAGCTCCAGGAGCACCACTAAACTCACTGCTGGCAAGCAGACAGACAAGGTGACCAGTGTGGGAGCACCTACCTGATCCTGCTGCCCAAGCCCTTCTCAAAATCCCAGCCGGGCTCCTCATGCCGATCTTCCCACTCGCGAAGCACCTCAAAAAACACGTCCCTGACAGACACAAGAATGCCTGATCAACCAAGGTGTAGCTGATCTCACTCCCCTGAGTGCTTCTTCCAGCTCCAAAGAATCGAGGACAGGACTATCCATAGCCCCATTCCTTATCCTCTCCCAAGCTCTCTACATGCCGACCACACTGAACACCCAGCAGCAGCATACCACATGCTTCACATACTTCTGTGCACAGGGAAAGCTGATCTGGTTCTCTCTTGCTTGCGAACCAGTGACTAAAGTCATATACCTGTGAGAAGGCTGCTAAGGTCAGAGGTTCAAGTCCATGGGCAGGAAAACAGAATGAAGGTATGTGACCATTATGATGCTTGGCAGGAAGGGTGCAGTGGTGCTAAACTACCACCTATTAGTGACAAATTTCTAGTTTCTAGGAAAACAACACAGGCTGCCTATCCCAGAGAAAATGCTGCCCCACTCCCTCCCAAAAGTTCTCTTCTCTTATCACCTTTGTTTTTTAAAAGTATGAAAGGCTCGGTCACTGGAGAAGTTGGCGCGATTGTCAGTTTCCGGCTGAAAGGAGACAGCGTGAGCAGAGGGTGGCATCGCCAGAGAGACCTAAAATATTGCAGTGACATTAGGGACTGAAACCCTCACAGGTCACACTCAAGAAAGCCTCATCCCCATATTCCTGCCCGGAGTTAGCCCATGTGACACTATAGTGGTGTGTGCTGGGCTACCTAAACTATGAGGCTGGGAAGGGTCAGGTCCAAGCCAGGAGGGGTCCCTACCTTGGCAACACTGCCCTCATAGGCAGCTCGGAGGCGGCCCTGCAGAGCTGGTGAAAAGCACAGCAGCCGCTCGTTCTCAGCCAACAGCTTTAAGGTCCCTTTGTCTAGGTAGGAAAGAACCCTGCAGGGACAACAGCACATGACTGGGAATGGGACATGGACTGCAAACAGGAAGCTGATACCTGCACACCACCGAGAGCATCATCCGGAACATGGAGCACGCATGCAAGGCAAAGTCACGGGCCAAGGATTTAAGATGACAGAAGCAAGGGGGAAGAAATGAGGTCTTAGGGAGCAGGGAAACATTAGAGATAAACCCAAAGATCAGATGCCAAGACCACAGAGGGCAATTTGATTGTTTCAAGAGTTAAATTCACAGCCTTGACCCAAAACTACAGGCTCGTGTAGGAAAAGGCCCAGGGTCATTGCACCTGTGTTAAGCACAAGCATTCACCCCAAGTTGCCAGAGACCAAAGTGAACACTGGGAATAAGGCTCAAATGTCAAAGCTGGGGCAACTCACTGAAACTGATGCTCCAAAACCTGCACTGCAAAAAAGACACAGTCATGGACACTCTGGAACAGTGGGCTTTCCAGGGAATCTAGAAGGATAGTACCAAGCTGTCAGTTAAGAACTGTTCCATCTCCAGACCTCATTTTCCAAAAAGAGGCTCACTCACTGACCTAGTGCTCCTGGAGTCGGCTCAAGGTCACTCTCCTTGGTGGCCACCATCCTCCGAGCAGTAAGGAGTTGAAGGACGAAAAAAAGCTCCAAGAAGAGGTTTGGTACCAGGTTCTCTGGTATAAAATAAAATCTCTTCTTATAAAAAGAAGCCCCAGGGTGTCGGGCACCATCTGGAACCAAGACTCAGTTCTGCTTCCCTTATCATTTCTCCTACCCCAAAGTTCTACAAGTATCTCCACTCGAGCACCCTTTGCTCTCAACTACCTGCGATGCATGAAGAGTAGACGAGGGCTATCAGCTCTAGGCGCTGTCGGGAAGACACTCTGGCAGGGTCAGCAGGCTCAGCTGTGAGGTTTCCTGTCCGGCTGGGGTGGGGAGACCCAGATTCTGAGGTGGGACAGGTGGGAGTAGGTGACTGCTGCAGCTGCTTAGACCTACAGGGACAGAGAGATGTCCTGAGCGGTTTCCCTGGCTTCCCCTCCACAGCCATACTCTGGTTCCTCCACAGCAGACATCCACAGCCCAGAACGCAGACCCTGGGCTCCCAGGGGCCAACCAATCTCAAGGGAGAAGGCCTGCAGATCCCCCACTGGGAGGAAGCTGACAACCCTGGGAGTGGCAAGGTCATACCGCTCCTTCCTGAGCATCTCCCGCTCCTCTTGCAGACTTCTGCACCCTGGGGGAAGGCCATGACCCCAAGGGCTACTGTCCGGGACTGAGGGTTGGGAACTGGGGACACAGTTGATTGGGGGTGAGGTGAAGCAGGTCTTGGGCTTGGAGAGTGACCGCTCTTCGCTCACCGGAGTTGGGTTGATCCTCCGTGAAGGCTTCGTCCTGCTGATTAGCCACAGGTTTTTCTCAAATTCATTATCTTCAAACACCTCCCTCTCCCCCACAACAGCGGGGACCCCTTGCAAAAGACCCCTCATCACTGTGGTTAACTCACCCCCAGTCCTCGGGCCATTCCCCACGCTCAACTGCGGAGCGCCCAGCCCTAATTTACGGATTCCCCTAATACAGCCTTCGTGGACGGGGGCTGATTCTCACCCTGCAGGGCCGGGGGGAATCGAGCCTACGGGAGGGAACTCCTCCAGGTTGCTGAGGTTTGGCGGATCAGAGCGCACGAGGCTGGGGCTGCCGGGGCTGCCAGACCCCTTGGGCCTCCGGCCCCCGGCCCAAGGCGGACTCTCTCCGCTGACCCCCTCCTCCAGGCCCCCGNGGGCCCCCGGGCCTCCCAGGCAGGGCTGCAGAGGAGCCCGGGGCCTTGGCAGGGGTTGGGGGGCCCTGCGGGAGGACGCGGCTGCTCTGCTCCCTCAGGAAGTTCAGCAGGAATGGCACGAATTCCTTCCGCAGTGGCCGGAGGGAGTTCAGCGCGGCCGCCTCCCCGGGTTCATCCTGAGGTAGAAGCGGGCGAGGGGCGAGAGGGTCAGCTGCCAGCCCGGCGCCACGAGCAGCCCGGACCGCAGGGCGCGCTGAGGCGGGCGGCCCGGGCAGCGGCCCCTAGTTGGAGCGCACTCGGCCCGGGCTGACAGCCAGGCACCCCAGAGAAAAGGGACAGGAGGGGTGGTATCTCACGCGGAAAGCAAATTCGGGTCGGGCGTGGGGGCGTGTCGGCGCTGTTACCTCCGAACTCTGGGCGCTGCGCGCGATCCACCTCACCGCGGCTGCGACCGACACCTCCTCTCGCAGCAGCGACTCCAAAACGGCCGCCATCCCGGTCAGGGCACTTGAATGCGATTGCGCAGGCGCTGGCGCGCCACGGGCGGCCTGGGAGAGGCGGGNCGGGGCGGATGGGCGGGGCTGGGGGCGGGGCCGGGGTTTCCCCAGGTTGAGGTTCGGCTCAGGCCTTCGGTCAAGGCCTCGGCTGGGTCAGCGGCTCCCGACAGCAGACAGTTCGCCTGCAAAGTACGGCCGCACCGCGAAGGCTGAGGTCCCGCCCCGGGCTACCCTAGCCCGAAGGGCGACCTGCAGGGACTCAGGAACATGACAGGGGAGACCGAGGGGCCGGGAGAGCGGCTGGACGGTAAAGGTCAACGATTCCCCGGAGAGAGACACCTGCCTTATCTTCTGCGACAAGCACGTTCTTTCCTTTCTAGAGTTTTAAGTTTTCTAGATACAACAGTCGCCACCCTAAAGAAGTTAGGATAAAATCAGTCTAACTTCATATGACCTTATGTTTCTCAAAAGTTGAGTTTTCAGCCCCCTGGCCCGTGCGACGCCCACTGGTTTTCCAACAGTCACCATCAATTGATAGACCATTTAAGATAGTAAGAAACAATTCTTGCAAGGAGGCTTTTTATAATCCTCAGCCCACAACGCTTAAAGTTCCTCAGGCCACGCTGCACACAGAAGCGCTTGTCTGTATCTTTACCTTACACCAGGTTATTATTTAGGCTACTCTGCAGTTGAAATGTTACGAGGCACATTCAGATGTTAATGGCAGCTTGAGTTATTAATTTCTTTAGAAACAGGAGAGAGGCAGCTCTTTAGATGTTGCTAAGAGAAATCAAGAAAGGGAAATCAGGCAGAGAACTAGACAGATGGCAAGAATACTCCAGGCTAAACCACACCAGGTGGGGTGGAGCAGTTTCCATTCGGGTGCCTCCTGAGAGTTCCTCTGGTTCAGAGGAAGGTCGGAGATGGAAAGAAGAGGGTGGTGCGGAGCAGGAATCACTCTAGTGCTACAAAGTCTGTTTCCTGCAGAAAAGGAGAAAGTACCTCCAGCCAGGGATGAAGGACTGGAAGAGAACTCTAAATACTCGCAGCTTTATTTCTTCACCTTCAGTTTTATTACATGGGAAACCACCTCCTCATATCCCTCTCCTGTTTATCTGCAGGGATACTGAATACCTAGCTTCTATTTGGTCCGGCGCTTCATTTTCTAGGTCACTTCTGGACGTGGTACTGCATTTATGGTAACACCTTCTGTTCTCTGTTGATCTTGTAACCTCTGGTGCATTCAATAGCTTTATTAAATTAGAAAAATAATATTTTCCACTTTTGAAAGCAAGCCATCACACAAACAGACCTAGAGTTTGCATGCGGAATGAATATTTTATTACTAGATTATAAAAATAAAATACAAAATAATTTTAAAACAGAACTTAAAACACTGTACAAAGCTTTAATATGATACAAATGGGGAAATTAAATAAATAATTACACTTTTATGTACAGATGGCCTATACAAAAGCACTCTGTGTTTCTGCCAATACTCTTATGTCCTTGTTTGCCTGAGCAAAAATGCATAAAAAGGGCTGGTTGGAGGGAAAAGGACAATACAATACCTTTGGAGGTATTTCAAAGAGCAACTTATCACTGATTTCATGAAGAGGAAAAAGGGAGAAAACTGTGGGATTATTAAAGTCCTCTATTCTAAGTTACTGGTCTTGATCGACAAGAAGATTCTTCTGGCTTGTGGTTCAATCTGATGTAACAGTTGCCAAGAGTTCATAACTTTCAAGAATTGTATCTAGTCAAAACTAGATGTTTCCCCCTCCCTCTTTTTTCCCAAAAGCTGTGAAACTCATAAATAAATGGCCCAAAGAAATCGACACTGGCAATTTTAGGAATGGAGTCAGGAGGGGGACCAGGAATGGTATAGGAGGGAGGGAGTGCATGGGCTCAGTGTGGGTCAACTGTTCTCTTTGTTCAATTCACTCAATCCAATTCCAGAGCCATAGGTGGCACAGTGTTGTGATCTTCCTATTTCTTAATGCTTTTTACCTTAGTGAACTAACTTAACCTATCTTGTGACTCATTTAAAAAGAAAACAGTTTTGAAAAGTCCTCAGGGCTTTCTCTTCCTGGGCTACTCCCTAAAATAAATCACATTCACACTCTAGTACTAAGCCTTGTTTATCCCTTATGGGTGAGTGAAGAATACCCAGATTCCAAAAATGGTGAAGTGCTGTGAATGAACTTTTAAAGATTTAAAAACATGTATTATAAGGTGGGGAGAAAGCATCATATGGCAAGGATAGTTTGTATTAAAAACTTCGGTTTACTCAATGTTTTTAGCTGGGTAAGTGAACACTTCTGTACACAATATGCAACGGTATTAAACTACTGAAAAGAGGTAAAATTGCTATCCATCATTAGTGTGTAAAATTATGTCACTGGCAAATTCTATACTCACAAGATTTGCCTATGGAATCCTACTCTGTAGGTCAAGGAACCCAGAACCACTGGCCCAGGGTATCTAAGAGACATGTCAGCATCAGCAGTGATACATACGTACTCTGTCACTTCCAACTGAAGAGGCAGCTCTGTGAAAGTTTCACAGGGTAATGAAGGAAAAGGCTCTTATTTTACATGTCTCCTTAAGACCAAAGATCCAGCAAAGTGTAAGGAAATCTTCAAATTACTACTGACTAGATGTTACTTTTGGTTGTTCCTTTTTTCGAGATTGTGTATAATAACCACAAAGTGATCTTGATCTTGTCACATACTTTCATTTTCTGATCCAAATTTGCTCAAGGGGAATAATTAAACATCAAGCTTACACTTTAAAAGTCAGAGCAGATAATAACAACTCAATCAGGCAATGTAGTAATGGGCCAGGATGCTAATGTCATTATTTCATGTCCAGCCAGAGATTTCTCAAGGACTGAGGTGTGCAGCATCCAAATTCCCCTTTAAATTAATAGGGATCTTTGTCCCTTGTCCTGGAGTTACTTGAGAACTACAGGAATTCCCCATATGCCTCTTGCAGTTCTCCCTTGCACCGCTGGCAGCAGATTCTGCAGGCTCCCACTTTCAGAGANTTATTTCATGTCCAGCCAGAGATTTCTCAAGGACTGAGGTGTGCAGCATCCAAATTCCCCTTTAAATTAATAGGGATCTTTGTCCCTTGTCCTGGAGTTACTTGAGAACTACAGGAATTCCCCATATGCCTCTTGCAGTTCTCCCTTGCACCGCTGGCAGCAGATTCTGCAGGCTCCCACAACTATGTGGGTTCACTTTCTCCTAATTCCAAAGGGATAGCCAAACTACTGAGAAATCAAATGATAATGATATGACGCTTCCATGCATGAGGTATACACCATAGTTCTATTAGATGAGGACAGGGAAGCGCGATGTCCTAAAAAGCACCTGGCGTTTTCTGTGCACCACATCCTCCTGTCCGGTCTGAGGACTGTAGCTGCCGCACGTTCCCTTCTGTAAGTAAAGGTCTAAATCTGCACCTCTGGATTCAGACTCAGGTAAATATTGACATATGAGGACTACCACCATGGTTACATGCCTTAATCCTGTAATACTTTTTGTGTTAAAACATAGATAACTCTTCTGCAAATAAACTGTACAGACCCAAAACTCAAGAAAGTTAAACAATGCCACTGTCATCAACCATTCTATCTCCTCAGTGCTATAGGTGCCAAAATATGTCTCTCTTTAAGCAACATCCCAAAACATCTGTGGTAAATGCACATAAACAGAAATGGGCAGAATATAAAAGAGTGAATGCAAACAAGTTAATTCCAAAATACATGAACATGACAGGAGAAATGGTTCCCAACATATGCCATGTTCTGATAGATCTAAGGGAATGAAAAAAGTTTTAAAATGTGAAAACTTTGATCTCCAAGACTAAATCTAGACTTATCTACAAATAAATATATTTTCAAATAGCCAGAATAGAATAAGATGCATTTTGTTCCCTAACCCACTAAATTCTGAATTCCGGATCCTGTTTCTCCTATCACCAATTCCTAATGTTAGATTAAGAATATAGTTCCTAGAACAAAGACTCCTCTGGGGGGAAAGCATCTGTTTTTAATTCAAAGCTATCGAGTATAGAAAAACTAATTATAGTTTTAACTATCTGCATATGGGTTTACAAGACATGCACCAATGTACACTTTTTCCTTGTAGATTGAATGCAACCATAGAAACATTTGCATAAAAATCTGTGGCCTGGCAGGAATCTTTGATGATTACCAAAGAAATCAAGTTCCCCTAGTGGCTACGAGCTGAAAGAGATACTGCACAACTAGTCCACTGAATCAGGAAGCAGCTGAGATTTGCTTTGTATTTTAAAGCAAATAATACAAAGTGGATAATGACAACAGTGGGTATCAATGACCATTTTGCTACTTATTTAGAACTGGACGGACCTGGCAACTTTTACAAGAAACATTCACTTCACAACATGCAATTTAAGAAACAGTAAATATGATGGTGCCCTTAGCAAGGCCAGCTTGCATACCAAGTTGGGAATGAGAACGCCTGCGTGAGACTTACCATTTCAAAGATGTTTACAGTCTGTGCTTTAAGCTTATGCTTGATATTATCTGATTTTCCTTTGTTCACTATACATTAAAGTTAAATGCCTTTATGCTGCACAAAAGATTCTCAGGTGAAATTTTAATATTTCAAACAGTCTGTACACCCCAGAGATTTGGCAGCATTATATAAGAAGAATGCTACCTACAGGGAATGAGCTAGTGCTAACCCATTTTCTGCTCCACAAGTAATTCTAGAGCCTAGACATGGCCGTGTAAGGGCAAGTTGCCATTCTGCTGTGAGAGGAAAAACCAGGAGGCACTTGATTTTTCAAAAGAGAATTTTAACTTTTGCTCCATACTACGTTTAGTATAGTCTGGTTTGACTTTAATGGCCACGTCCTTCATCTTAGGTAGAATAACCAAACTGATTTAAAATTGCTTGGTTGATCTATGTTTTTCACTGAGATCTGAAATATGCCAACACTAAAAAACCCCAAAATAAATAAAAAATAAGGAACTAAAAACAACACCAACAAACAAATAACAAACCCATTCCCTATATCATAACCTTAAAATAAAAACAAAAATCCTTGGGCCAAAAATGTTTTGCTCAAGGCTAACTTCTCTTTCTAGCCTGAGACACTGAACATCTAAAAGCAAAAACTATGCTTTTAAAAACCATGAAGTAAATCTCTGTATCAGCTAGTACTTTTAGGTGGACCTATTGATACATAAGCTATAACTAGTCTGTTTTAAAGTATCAGAGCAGAAACATCTTTGGTTAACTCTTTCCTTTACATGCAAAATAGAGTATTCTTATACACCGAGGCTGTTTCTCTCTGGATCTGGAGTTTGTCAGGGCCATTTAGAAAAGGGGGCAACACAGTGGAAAAGTTGGGAGAAAAACAAGAAACCAGAGAGAGAAAACATTCAATCGCCACGCTGCCATCATTGTCTGTTTTGGCCACCGGAAGAGAAATACCAATAAAAAACAACACACACACCACAACTGTTCCTGATAGTCATGACTGGCACATTTCAGATGATAGGGGTCAGGATTTAAAGCTGGCTACTCTTAGCACAATTTAGCTACTACAACGGAACAAAGATAATTCCTTAATTGTAGATTACTCCACTCCCCCACCACCCAAAAAAATTGTGAGATGAAAAGAGGAATGTAGAATGGCAACTTTAAGACATTTTAAAAAAATATCAATTTATGTGAGACCCATGATTATCATCCTAGTTTATCCCCTTAAACCATAAGGATAGAATTATGTGATTAACATGACAAATTTTTGAATCAGTATTATAAGCATGTCCTGGTAATTTTTTCCCCTATTAAAATTTTTTAAAAGTGAAAATTAAATAACCTATCTTGGCTTAAAGGCTGCCAACCCTTGCATTATTACACAAAGAAGGCAAGAAGAATCTGAAGTGTCCCATGCCAAGAACATATTTTCAGAAAATGAAGATAGGCAAGGCCCAAGTGTACGCGAGGCACACAATAAAAAGGAATTTCACCATCTGTGATCTTGAAATTACAAATGGAGAATGAGAAAGAATGAGTTTATATAAGCATATGTTTCTCTATATATTTATAAATATTTATATCATTTACCATGAAGACATGCAAGTAGTGTTATAGCAACTATTATACAATATAATACAGAAGGACTGGTCTTCCAATATTACAGTTGCTGTAGTTAAAGAGCAAATTTGTCTTATCTATTGCATTCCTCTGTAGTGCTTGAAACTGGATAGAAATTAAGATTCCAAACTATGCTACATTTCTTACAGGAGATCATATAGGACTCAATAGTGCTTTGAGTTTCGGGGGTTTTTTGTTTTTGTTTTTGTTTTGTTTTTTTAAAAAAGCTCAACACAGATAAAGAGAACGAGAGAAGTTCAGTGCAGCTTCAGGGCAGCTTTGATGCAGCATTATAATGTATTCACTTGGTGAGGAAATATACTTCTTTTTTTTTTTCTTGTTTTCCAATTCAACCATGTTAAGCTTTGGCAGCAAACACAAGGTCAAAAAGAATGCACAGATGTTTGCTAGAAGGCAAATTTCAACAGCAAGCAGACCAATTGACCTGACCTCAATAAGGTCTTTACAACACAAAACACCTACAGAGTAGAAAAGAGCCCCTTTGAAAAATCTAGCATAATTTACTTTTGCCTGATTCCTGTTACCAGAAGAGTGAAATCAGAGTATGTTCCTCCTCAGAGCTTTATAAATTGAGGTTACAAGGAAATCAGGTCCAAAAGCCCAAATATTGAAACTAAAGCACGAGAGAAGCAGGTAATAAAACATTAGAAGATAAATATTGAGCCTAAATTTATTTCCCCAGATACTCATTCCTTATTGGCTAAATATATAAAATACAAAGTTTGAGGATTATAAGCCTCAACAACGTACCTAATTTCTCTCTATTTTTCTTTCTAAATCTCTAAAAGCATAAAGTCACACTCCACAGCACTGTATTTCCCTGGTATCATCTTGGAGGTTGATATTGGAAATAGCTGGTATCCAGAAGACCTAAGAAAGCAAGGTCTACTCTGGTCGGTCTTCCTTCAACAAGGAGGAAACAGAGGGAAGAGGGTTCTTTCGTCTTGAAGGGTATTAGCCTTATTCTGTCCCTCTCTCCCTAAAGCACTAAAGCCTGGAAAGGAGCTCTATTTAGACTTCTTCCTTTACCTAAGTTTCAGTAGTTCTTTTTCACAATAAAAATATACTAAGAACTACTGCTCCACAGAAAAATATTAGGGGACTAAAAAAAAAACAACTGGATTTGGAATTTTCATCATGTGCTGCTAAAAGCATATTAGAATGTATTGTTAAAGTAAGAGTAGAAAGACTGCATCAGGTCAGATAGACTAACTTTAAAAACTGTGAAATCCAGGGAGGGTAGCAGGCATGAGGCAAAGTAAAGGTGTGAACTCTCAACACACTAGATAAATACACAAACCACATTTGTGTGAGCACTGGCTCTCCAGCAGCAGACTTGTTACAATTCCTAATATCAGAGCAATTCTAATTCTCCAAGGTTGGGAAGTTCGAATAAAAATATTAAAAACAAGAAGTTTCACTTTTTGCTGTATAATCTTTGAGCAATGCCTTAAAAAACAAAACAGGCCCAAACCCCTTAAAATTCTATTCCATCTCCTTCCTTCAACTCTTTTGTTCAAAGGCAGCTACAAAATGAGAGTTCATTTAATCTTCCCCTTGGATTCTGCTGGATTGCCCCTTCCTATGCAAAGGCATTGACTGATTCCTGATCTGCTTGCTGCCTGCCTTAGGTAATTCCTTATTATATATTTATGTCTTCTTATAAATAATTTATCATGTTACTTTCTTTTGCAAGAGAAGATCAACACTGATTTTTTAAATAGACAGTACAGGGACACACATGCATCAGGTTCAGGAGGAAGATCTCACACCTTTTACAGAGATGCAGCCCGGCTCCTATCTGCTGAGTTTAGTGGCTGACTTACTCTTCCCTGGGGGGGCTTTAGTGCTGGCGGAGTGGTGGTGGAGGCTGCTGGATCCTTTCAGGCCATTCTTGCTGGGTTTGCAATGCTCCTGTTGGCAGGACCTCCTGGAGGAGGAAGATCCTGAGTGGCTGGGAGGTGACCTGCTTCTCCCCAGATGCGGGGATGAACTCCTCTGGTCATGGTGGGGCCGTCCAGCCCTCGATGGTGAGGAACTAGATGTGCGAGGCAAGGAAGAGCTTCGAGGAGAGGCACTGGGACTCCTGCGAGGGACAACTGGACTCTTGGGTGGTGTTTTTGGATTGTGAGGGGATCCTGGACTCTTGCACTGAGTAGTGCTCCGGGGTTTCTGAGTTCCATTTTGAAGAATTTGGGCCAGGCGGGAGAAAAGGTCTGAGTCGGAATTACTACTCCCTAGGACTTTGTATCTGCGGAGCCTTAAAGGAACAGAGAAGAATTCTTTTCATTTTAATTCAAATGATCCAGAAAGTCACAATGTCCCAAATGATAATGTCTGATGTGAGTCAAGTAAGCAAACACAGGAAACAGAGTTACTATTTCACACACCACTTGTATGACCCTAGATAAACCTCTCCTAGCTTTTTTTTTTTTAAGTGAAGTATAGTTGACATACAATGTTACATTAATTCCAGGTGATTTGACAAATCTATACCTTACACAATGCTCACCATGATAAGGTTGGTCACCATCTGTCACTATGCAAAGTTATTACAATATGATTGACTAAATTCCCTTTGCTGTACTCCCCCTTCACCTATTTCACCCATCCCTCCAACCCCACCAACTGTTCTTTGTATTTATGAGTATTTGTTTGTTTGTTTGCTTGATTGTTTTTTGTTTTGTTTTGTTTTTTTAGATTTCACATATAAGTGAAATCAGATGATACCTGTCTTTCTCTGAATTATTTCCTTTGGTATAATACCCTCAAGTCCATCTATGTTGTAAATGGCAATCCATGTCCATTCTTTTCTATGGCTGAGCAATATTCTCTCTCTCTCTCTCTCTCTCTCACACACACACACACACACACACACACACACACACACCCTGTATCTTTAACCATTCATCCATCAATGGAAACAGGCTGTGTCCATATCTTATAAACATAGGGGTGCATGTATCTTTTTTTTTTTTAAGGTTTTATTTTTTATTTATTTCTAGGAGAGAGAGAGAGACAGCGTGAGCAGGGGAGGGTCAGAGAGAGAGAGGGAGTCACAGACTGAAACAGGCTCCAGGCTCTGAGCTGGCAGTCAGCACAGAGCCCGACGCGGGGCTCGAACCCACGAACCGCGAGATCATGACCTAAGCGAAAGTCGGACGCTTAACCGACTAAGCCACCCAGGCGCCCCTGCATGTATCTTTTCAAATTAGTGTTTTGTTTGCTGTGGGTAAAATACCCAGCAGTGGAATTACTGGATCATATGGTAGTTCCACTTTTCATTTTTTGAGGAAATTCCATACTGTTTTCAATAGCTGCTGCATAAATCCCATCCTGAGCAGCAGTTCACGTAACCTTTCTTAGCTTTTAATAGGAATGCTATCTACCTCCCAGGATTACTGAGCAGCTAAGAACAGTGGCCCAAGTATTTAGTTGGATGTCTGCCATTCAGAAGCACTTAAATGTTGTTAGTTCCTTTCCTCCTAAGGCATGTTTGCTCTTCAAATTAAAGAAACATTTCTAGCATGTTAGTAAGTGTGAGAGAGAGTAAACCATTTTGTTTAAGGCTCCCATGACAGAAATGTGGCACGTACATATGCAAACATTAAGCCCCACAATGCCAGTCTTCAACATGATCTGTACTCACCAACAGCAGGAAATACAGATAAAAGTATATTTCAACCTCATTAAATACTTTCCAAAAGGAAAGAGTAGTCACTGGTTTCTTGGGGTCTCAGTTTCTGCCCTTGACAACAGTCTTGAGATTCAGGAGAGCTAGGTTTGGGGGATGACTGCCTTGTCTTACTGGCAACTGAGCTTGGGCCTTAGAGTTCTAAATCTAGAAAATATTCATATGAATAGCAGTGTCTTCTCTGACCTAAATGTCTGTCTTGGGCTAAAATCCATTCAGTTAAAAAATAATTTAAACCTTAAACGGCAAACATGTCACTTCCTTATAGATGGAAGTGGGAGAACTTCCAAGGTTGTATGATCACTGGCAGGATGCACGGTCATAAACAGCCATCATCAATCACCATCACGGGTCTGCAACAAGTTACTGACTTTTTGTCTGAATTTTCTCCCCTCTTCCTTTCCCACCATCTACTTATTCTGACATGATGAAACTCACTCTGGTTAAGCCCACCTCATGGATCTTAACGTAAAACTTGAAGAAGGGAGTAAAATAATTCTGTGTCAGGACCCAAGTGGGAAAGTTGAGTTGCTGCTGAGTTCCCAGATAAGTGCAAGCCAGTCAGCTCTGTAGTATGTGGCACAATGCCACATGCTTGGCTTGGTTACCAAGTGCTACTTTTAAGTGACACGTAAAGTACTAAATAATAAATGATAATCAAGATTTGTTTGTTGCAGTCCAATGCATCTCAAGCCACAGACACATCATCTCTATTAATTACGGAGGACAAGCAGAAGAAAGAGGGGACATGTGGCTACTGTTCACGCAATCATGCATTCACCTTTAAAAATGTCTCAAATGACTGTAGTTTAAACATCACCATTCTCCTTGTGGAAGCCTTGTCCCAATGGCACTGCAAATTTAATGTTTAGTGACCCTTGAACATGAAACCTTAGGGCAAATCTAAACTTACCTTAGGGGAGCAAAGTCTTCTGGGTAATGATACAGACAGAACCTCACTTTAATACACTTCAGAATCCATTTAATAGGTGAAGATATACTGCTGTACTACCTATAACAGGCTCTAGTTTTCAGGGAAATGTATTTTGATTTTCTCCTTGTTCTAGGTAAAAGGTCATCCTTTTTCTCTTTCTTCTCCAAGGGTTTAAACCCTTCTAGTCTATGAAAGTGAGTAATGGCTCGAACGAAAACATTGTTAACTGGTTCATTACTTCCCAATATTTCCCTCTCTTCTTTGAAACAGAATCACTCTTGGGGCATCTGGGTGGCTTAATCAGTTAAGCGTCCGACTCTTGATTTCAGCTCAGGTCATGATCTCAAGGTTCAAGGGTCTGAGCCCCTCATCAGGCTTCCACACTGACAGTGCAGAGCTTGCTTGGGATTCTCTCTCTCTCTCTCTCTCTCTCTCTGCCTCTCCCTGGCTTGCGCGCACGCACGCAAACACACACACGCCCACACATGGTCTCTCTCCTCTCTCTCTCAAATTAAATAAACTCAAAAAATATATAATCACTCTGTGGTCAACTATACATAAGAATACTTCAATGAACAAGTATACCATACAGTAAATATTAAAATACAATAAATATTAAAGTGATACTTTTGTAAGGCTATATGTATCATCAGACCTAGGGACACTGCCCAAAGGGTTTTTGTGTTTGTTTAATTCACTATAATCAGGTAAAAAGCACCATTACCAGGACCCATTTATTAAATTATGGACACAGGAGGTGCGTGGGTGGCTTAACTGTTTGAGTGTGCAACTCTTGATTTCGGCTCAGATCATGATACCAGGGTTATGGGATCAAGCCCCACAATGGGCTCCACACTAAGAATGGAGCCTGCTTAAGATCACTCTCTCCCTCTGCTCCTCTCCCCTGCCTGCATGCTCTCTCTCTAATAAAAGAAATTATGGAACAGCCTTTTTCACTAGAATTTGACATCATAATGACATGTTTTATAATGAAGTATCTAGTTAAAATGAACTAGAAGAGAAGTAACCTTCGCTGCATGCTAATTAAGCCCAGTACAATGCTCCACATGTATGCAACCTTATTTTATCCCCCCCAGCCACGAGGCAAATGTAAGACCTATTTCATAGATGCGGAAACTAAGGGTCACACTGCGAGAAAGTGGGAGAGGCATGAATTAATGTGAATCACTATGATCCCGTGTATACACTGAGCTATAAAGCTTGGAAAAGGCAGGGAAGGAAGTAGATGATCAAAAGCAGGCAACGAAGAAATGAAACCACTGATATATCATAATCAAGCAGACACAAATAACACTATACACTTAACACAGAACACACGGAATTACCTGGCTTCTACTCCAGGCCTTGTGGGGGGCTTTCCTGGTGGTGGCCGAGGCAAGAACTGAGCTGAAGTTGCGCTACTAACTTGATCTGTGTTGACCCATGAAACTGGCCTTGGAATTTTGCTCTTTCTGGACTGGGAGATGATGGGTGACAGAAAGCTGTCTTCGGCTGATCTGCTCAGGTGCGAGTCTACAGCCAGTCTTGAAAAGGGAGTGAAGACATCCTCCTCAGAAAAGGGAGCAGGAACAGTAGCTAGTCTCTCCTCTAGCAATTTATCGGAGGCACTTGAGAGGTCCCCAAGGAAAGACTTGAGTTGCCTTTTTTCCACCAGAAGCCTGACGAGGTCTGGCTGATAAGCTTTCTTTTGGAGGAGCTTTTCTTTTGCAGAGACTGGAGAGGATGATTCAAAAGGTGAGTCTATCTCTTGTGCTAAAACAGGGATTCGGCTGTGTCTAGTTACAAATGATGACCTAACCCCATCCTTCCGGGATGGGGGACAATGTTCATTCTCTGAAACACAATGAAGTAATTCTCCATTTCTTGGGGCAATTTTCTCTCTCTCGCCCTCTTGGTGCAAAAAAGTAGACAGGTCTCCCTGATGACCTGGCAAGTCTTCACTCTTGATGTCATCATCCTTAGATATCTTACTTTTTTGCATTGCTGCCACCTGACCTATCTGTCCTTCAACATGTGGGTCAATGACTTGTGGAGAAATTTCTGAAGTTGCAACTGCCAGAATCTTCATTATCTCATGATTTTTGTCTTGATTTGGCACCACACTAAAAGTCTGTGTCTTTGTCACATCAAGAGGTTCAGTAGTAGCTGAGTGATCCCTTTCCACAGTTACCAAGTCTCCTGGAAGAGAGGCGATCTCAATATAATGCTGCCCTTTACTTAGCTTCTCATCTTCATTATCTGATCCTAGAAGAATGCTTTTCTCTTCCGTTTCCCTAGGGAGACTCTCAAATTCTCTCACAGCCAGTCTGTTATGGTCAGTGAGGTCTTTTGGTCCCAGGTCTTGAGATTTGTTACTCTCTCTAATACTGGGTAACAAGTCATGACCAATATGATCTATCTGAAGTCCCAAGTCTGTTCTGCTTCCTCCACTAGGAGGTTCACCCTCTATTACGACTAGGCCAGAGAAGTTCTCCCTTGGAGAGTAAAGTTCTACAGTGGGCTCCACAGGCTGAAGGTCTTTTTTCTCTGGCTGCTGACCATAGTGAAAGCTTCCTGAAGTTGACTGTGTGGATGCCACAGAAGGTCTAGGAATTGTAATCTGGAAACACAGAAGAAAAAAATATAATGCAATAATGTGGAATATTAATAAAGATGCATGATTCGAAATTAACACTTCAAAGTCTAATTTATTAGAGGAACACAGATGTTGACCAGGTCTGTCCAACTCATACTTAAAATGAACAATTCTGAATCAAAATATATGACACCTAAGCTCCCCTACTCAGGAGCTATACAAAACAGTCTCCATCTAGGCTCATTCCTGCCTTTTCTTTAGCCTGCTCTGTGCTCTGGAAGACTGATTTCTACAGACTGCACTATCCAGGCTCCCTTGCCTTCTGATTGCTGACTGGGTTTGACCAACGGGAAGCACCAACAGAGAATCAGAGAATTTGGGGGAGAGAAAGGTCTGGATATTAATTCTCTCTGCTTCCTGCCCAAGAGACAGCAGCACTGGTGGTGACTACATTCTACCACTTCTGGCCACAGCTGCTATCTCAGGGCCCTTCTCCCAGCTTCTGTTCCCTCTTCCTTCTCTTGCAGGACTCAAGATAGAATTGACTCTCTCTACTGATGGTCCTGTTAGTTTTCTTTAGTCTATCTACACATCTGTGAAACGTTCTTTTCATTAAATTCTAAGTCCCCTTCAGTGTGTCAGCTATTTCCTGCCAGAATCCAGATACAGGGTTAAAGGAAAAAATTACTGGCAAATTACTGTAAGTTTAAAAACTCTGGATTTACATGCATTTTGTTTCCCATAAGTCCTTTCAATAAACAATGATAGGAATATTTTATCTTCTCATAAGCAAAGACCTGCAAAGATGTTTCCTAATGTTCCATTAGTTTCTTCAAATTTTTAAGGACAAGCCTATGATAAATCCTTTCATTTAAGTCATTTCAAGTCTATGTGAATGAGATTCAGTATCTAATAAGAATGTCCTTTCTTAAGACTCCTAAAGTTTCTACATTTTCACGTTTGTTAAAAATGACATGTAAAAAAAAAGTGACATGTAAGAAGACAGAAAATATCAACCACATACACTGATAAGGAAAAAAGCCTTTCTGAGAAATCAAGTAAGTCAAATTACTTAATGAAACCAATTATGTTCTAGGAAAACTATGGAAATTGGCCTGAATTCAAAGCAAAATGAATCTGGAGCCGTCGTAGGAGATTTCACTTAGAATCCATCTTAATCCAAAGACATTAAGAATTGGGTGTAGTTCCTAAATCAGAGAAATTATCTGGATTTGTTTCACTGTATGTCAGGAATACAATTAGGTTTAAGAACATGTAAAGCTTGGGGTGCCTGGGTGGCTCAGCTGGCTAAGCGTCTGACTCTTGATTTCAGCTCAGGTCACGGTCACACAGCTTGTGGGTTCGGGCCCCACATCAGGCTCTGTGCCGGCAGAGTCTGCTTGGGATCTCTTTCTCTCTCTCTCTTTCTTTCTACCCCTCCCCTGCTCATTCTCTCTCTCTCTGAAAATAAATAAATAAATAAGCATTAAAAAAAAAAAAAAAAAAAAAAAAGACATGTAAAGCTTGTCCTAAGTCCAGCCCAGGAGAAAACACCTAACAAATGTCCTAAAATAGCTCCTGAATGGAACCAGTGTCCTGAGCATCTGTCTGGTTAATTAAATACAGGCTGTTTAGGTTCAGATGAGAATTCTTACAATAAGACCAGACCTATAATGACCTTCAAGAAAAGGGAGTAAGTTCTAGTGGTGTGTTACCTTTCACTAAGTCACTTTATACTTGTATCTCTGTTTCACTGTTCTAAAATATACATTCAGGCAGATAGCAATTATCTAGTATATTTTAAAAATGATATTGAAACCTAAAATATATATTTACTATTCAAAATGTATTTTTTTAAGACCCGAGAGGGTGATAAGAAAACCAGGTAAGAAGTTACAATAAATGTCAAATAACAAGGGAGATGACTCTACCTACATTCAAAATAAACCAACAGTCACTTCATTATTATATATAATTCCTGAAACACCAGCCAAAATAAACTCAGCAGCGTCTACAAAAATAACAGTCCAATGATCTTCTGAGACTGGAGTTAGGGAATCAATTCACTTGTGAGCTTAACTCAGATTCAGAATATAAATGGATGTGTATATGTGGTATGAAAAAAGGGTGACAATCTTGTACACAGATAGGATACAGGAACATCAGATAGGAGAATTTCTTTTCTTCTAATTTTTTTAAATATTTATTTTTGAGAGCGAGACCTCACTTGAGCAGGGAAGGAGCAGAGAGAGAGAGGGAGATGCAAAATCCGAAGAAGGCTCCAGAATCTGAGCTGTCAGCATAGAGTCCAATGCCAAGCTTGAATCACAAACTGGGAAATCATGACCTGAGCCGAAGTTGGATGCTTAACCAACTAAGCCACCCATGTGCCCTAGGAGAATTTATTTTCTTGAAAAAGGTTCTGAGCAATTATGATAAACTGCATAAAATACTCTCATATAATATTTCTATAGCACCTAAAATTTCTAAAATATTCCTAAAATCATTTTTACAAATTTTGTTTCATAGCTGCCCTGTATTTTCACTAGGTATACTATTTACATAAATTTCACATGAAAAAAAAAAACATGGTCAAAAAAAGTCAGGGATAGGACTTAAGGATTTTGAAATCACGCAAAGCATAGCAAAGCATTCTGACATGCACTACACTCTCAAGTGAAGTCTGGGAAAGAGTCTGCAAAAACATTATCTGAGAAGATAAAAGGAGAAAACCAAAGATCAATAGCTGAAAACAGAGAAAGAAAAGGCTAATTCTAAGTGTAGCTGAAAACATGTTCCTTGACTTAAGACTGTAAGACACAAAAGCAATTCCCATACTTGGGACACTTTACAAATGGACTAAATTGATGATCTGCCAGGAAGGCATATGCATCTTTTATGTCTTTGATTTCTATAATTCACAAACACTTCATTAAGGGATGAATCCAATCAGTTCCTTTCTTCTGTTCTCTATCCGTATAAGGTAAATGCCTTTTTACAGAACTAGAAAATGACCTCAATATTTTCCATGTCTTTCATATTAGTTTTATTAATGCCTGCTACTCAGCTGGACTAATCTCATTCTTGTTACTTTTTATTTCAGATTTTAAAGCAGCCTCATTATTTATAGTTAGCCATGTTTACCACTGGCCACATGGCAAGAGACTGCACACTTATTTACATTTAACTTATAAATAATAAATAATTATTCTTTAACTTTTATCTCATTCAAGGATTATAATGTTATTAAGATAATAAAAACTCTGGGAAATTCAACAATCATACCAAGTAGCCTCTCTTCCAAATAAAAGGTATGTGAAAAAAAAAAAAAAACAAAAGGCATGTGATATATGAAATATCTTGATCTTTATTTTGTTTTTTGACAAATAATTTATGAGATATAGGTAGTAGAATAATTTATTAGTTCCCACTACAGCAAAGAATAACTGAGTTATATGAACATATTCCTGGTCTGTTAAAAAAATTAAATTTTAAACATTCACATTTCTTCAGGCCATTCAAATTCCACTATAGACCTCTTTTGTTTAAAGCATCTTTATGTGATACTTTTTACAAGTGCTGAAACTTATGAATAAAATGAAAACACTATTATCAAACCATATTTTTAATGTATCAAATGTTTATTTCTAAAAAGTGAGTACACAGCAGTGATAACATCTGAATATTAAGAGGCCCTATCTGGGGGCACCTGGGTGACTCAATCAGTTAAGTAAGTGTTCAACTTTGGCTCAGGTCATGATCTCACAGTTTGTGAGATCAAGCCCCACATCGGGCTCTGTGCTAACAGCTCAGAACCTGGAGCCTGTTTAGATTCTGTCTCCTTTCTCTGCCCCTCCTCCGCTTATGCTGTCTCTCTCTGTCTCTTAAAAATAAATAAACATTAAAAAAAAAAAAAGAGGTCCTATCTGCTAGTAGAATGTCCCACCCTCTTACTCTTTATCCCTCTTGCTTAGTCTGACCATGTTTACGTTGGTTACCATTGCTGAAGCTATTGTTTGTTACACTATGGCTTGGCTTATGGATATGGACGCTGACTGGAGGAGGAATGGAGAGAGCAGCAGTGTGCTATACTGGTAGGTAAAACTGAAAACCTGAAGCCTCAAGCCCGAAGTAAACAAAAAGTAAAAGCTGCTTTTTCCCTTCTCGTTACCCACTCCTCAGAGACAGTCACTCATCATTAATAGTTAAAGTATTTTTAGTGGGATTTAAAACCATAAGAATTTTGTGGGGGTATTAAAACTCATAAGCAAGCCACAACCCACACCCAAAGAAGAGAAGTCACAGAAAAGACAGACTGAAATAAAAATATTTTTGGCTAGCCTGTAATTACACATCACATACATGACTACAGCATTTCACAGTCAGTTTTCAAGACTCTTCATGTAATAATGGAAGACACTACAGGGATGAATCTAGTTCAACTATTCCCAACTTACATAACCTACAGATTTCTATCAAAGCATCGATAACACTTGTTTCCCTTTATTAGTTTGAAGACTCTTGAAAGCAGTGAGGAGACTCCCTGAGCTTTGAATTCCTTGATGCCCAGTCCAGTACCTGACACACAGCAAATGCTTGATAATTGGTGAATACAAGACTGAGTCAACCAGTGGCTGCCTGGGCTCATTCCGTGAAGCCTTCCTCAAGTGACAGTCCAGTCTCTTATTGGAACACTTCACAATGGGCTTTCTTTACTTCCCAAATCAGTCCACCCAATTTTTGGTCTATTGTGACTATTCACAAATTGAATTATACTATCATACATAATTTCAGAGAAGTAATCTCATACAGACCAAACTTTTCTGTAATTGCAATGACCAAATTTTCAAGATTAAAAATAGGTATCCATGGTCACAGGACATACAGCCAGTCAATATACATGCAATCAACTCTCCTATAAAATCAGTTTCATGTTAATAGGTGGCAATTAATCCAGAAAGTCTTTGCCTTTTCATATGATTAAAGTATATATCTATTAGTACACTGCTTGGTTCATTCCTTTTTTCAATGGAGGCTCTGAGTAACTCCATGAGGTTCCATATAGTCACTCTAGTTTATTCAAGGGCCCCAAACATTCAGTGGAAAACATTTCACTGGAAATGCCACACGGAAGTATTATTTCAAATAAGTTTTACCACTGAAATGTCTCTCAAGTTTTCACTGCAAATTTCACAGTTCAATCTCATCATCATATTTACTTGGACTAATGCCAAGGTCTCCACCCTGGCTACTGCCCTTGCCCATTCTCCCCTACCTGGATTCTTGACAGCATGTTATTCCTATCCCTCAATCTTGGCACAGTTTTTTGTCTCACAGCCCACACATCTCAGAGGAGCAGGCCAATGCCCTTTATCACCTTACCTTTTGCATTTTATCATCAGCCCCTTTTTTTTGCCCTAAGGAAAGGGCACTTAGACTCTAGATCACTTATTTATATGCTCTGAACTGTGGTCTTCAAGTCTCTATGCCTCTGCACATATTGCGTTCTTTGTCTGATAGCCTGCATCTCCCTCCAACAAACTAATTCATCCTTCAGAGTCCTCTTATTTTTGAAGTGCACCTTAATCTTTCCATAAAAATATCTTTAATTTTTATTCCCTCTCCAATTATATGCTCAAACTTTCATTTAAAAAAATTTTTAATGTTTTCTTATTTATTTCTGAGAGAGAGAGAGAGAGAGAGACAGACAGACAGCGTGAGCAGAGGAGGGTCAGAGAGAGAGGAAGATATAGAATCTGATACAGGGTCCAGGCTCTGAGCTGGCTGTCAGCACAGAGCCTGACGCAGAGCTCAAACCCACGAACCATGAGATCATGACCTGAGCTGAAGTCGGATGCTTAACCGACTAAGCTGCCCAGGCGCCCCCAAACTTTCATTATTTATGGTAAGAAAAATTAGAAAGTAAAGTTTAGAAAGTAAAAACACCCAACACTGTACTCCTCAGTCCTAGGCAGACTGATCTGTGCCCTAATCTGTGCATACAGCTCCACTAGAATCACTTCATGTTGCTGAAGGTAACTGTTAGACGTAGGCCTTCAGTGCCAACCTGGCAGTTTAGTGCCAACTGTTTATCCCTGGAGTAGGGAATAGAGCCCAGAACTCGGGAGACATTGAATAGAACTGAAGGAATGAGAAGAACAGAATTTAGGCAATGCAGTCACTGCTGACATGAATTTTATAGTACTGGTACTGGTACTCCTGTAAATACAGTCAGAGGAATCCTCTTTATAAATGCTGACTACCAGACAAATCACAAAACAATTATGTGACTCCCTTTCTTTTTTTCCTGCTCCCAGTCTGTGCTGTGTTTTACAGCCTCTTTCTTCTTCTCAGTGTCTAAGAAACAAGTCAAAGAGGAAATTCCTTCATATATTGATAATCCCCTGATGTGAGGAATAGAACACACAGGCTACTCCACTAGTGATCTGCCTCTTTACAGATTATCTCCCTTTCCTAGGGCTTGGTGTCATCAGTGCGAAAAAGGACAATAGTTTTCCCTCTGCTTGTTCCATAGAGTTGCTGTTAGAATCAAATATCAAAGTATTCTATGAAATATGGATGTAAGATAATATGATAGCCAGTCTCTATGATGGCCCCCAATGACCTCTGCTCCTGGTATTCATATCCTGGTATAGTCCCTCCCACACTGTAGCAGGGTTGGTCAGTGTGACTAACAGAATAGGACAAGTGATGGCATGCCCCTTCTGAGATTAGGTTATAAAAGGAGTTATAGCTTCTATCATGTTGGAGGCATGTTTGCTCTACCACCTTACCCGTTCCCCTATCTGTCTCTTTCTCTCCTCGCTCAGTGACCAAGTCAGCTCCCGCTCGCTGTGGCCCACGTGGTGAGAAAGCAAAGCCTTTGGCCAACAGCTACTGAGGAAGTGAGGCCTGCCATCAGTCACGTGAGGAGCCTAGAAATGGATCTCCCCATCCTGGTTGAACCTTACAATGATCTCAACCCTAGCTGACAGCTTGACAGCAAACATCATGAACGACCCTGAGCCAGAACCATTAGATTGAGCCACTCCTACATTCCTAACTCTCAGCAAAGCGTGAAATAACTTTGTTGTTTAAAGCGGTTAAATTTGAGGGGCACCTGGGTGGCTCAGTTGAAGTGACTAACTTCAGCTCAGGTCATGAATCATGGTTCATGAGTCTGAGCCCCACATCAGGCTCTCTGCTGTCAGTGCAGAGCCTACTTCAGATTCTCTGTCTCCCTCCCTCTCTCTGCCCCTCTCCACATTCACTTTCACAAAAATAAACATTAAAAAAAACTTTTTTATAAAAAAAATTAAGCTGCTCAATTTGGGATAATTTGTTACACAGCAGCAGGTAACATATTAGTGGTATTATCATTCCTTCCTTCCTTCCCCCGTCTCTCTCTCTCTCACTCTCTTTCATTCTTTCTCTCTAAAATTTTTTTTAATGTTTATTCATTTTTGAGAGATAGAGAGAGACAGAGTGTGAGTAGGGGAGAGGCAGACAGAGAGGGAGACACAGAATCTGAAGCAGGCTCCAGGGGCTGTGCTGCCAGGCTGATATCATCAGTGAGCCTGATGTGAGGCTTGAACCCACGAACCATGATATCATGCCCTGAGATGAAGTGAGACACTTACCTGACTGAGCCACCCAGGTACCCTGAAGCACTGGCTTTCTAAAAGATGATCTAGAACCAAGAGATTATGTGGTACAATATGTCTTGATACTTGGTTTAAGAAATAACTTTTCCACTCCTACAGTACTTTTCAAATCCAACCTCCCTACAAACAGTGATTACCCAGTGTCACCTGGACCAATGGTTTAGATCTCTTTTGGAACCAGTTCATTTTCTTTGTTTTTTCTTCTTTTTTAATGTTTGTTTATTTTTGAAAGAGAGAGAGAGAGAAAGGAAAGGAGCAGAAAGAGGAGACAGAATCAATAACAGATGTTGGTGAGGGTGCAGAGAAAGGGGAACCCTCTTGCACTGTTGGTGGGAATGCACTCTGGTGCAGCCACTCTGGAAAACAGTGTGGAGGTTCCTCAAAAAATTAATAGCCAAATATGAATAGAGCCTACATGTCTATCAACTGATGAATGGATACAGAAGATGTAATATATATATATTCCAGGCACTCCTTGAATTAAATTCAAGTGTACACACACACACACACACACACACACACACACACACACACACATACACATATACACGACAGAATACTACTTGGTGATAAGAGAATGAAGAGAAGGGAAGGGAAGAAAAAGTTTTATTTAAAGATCTGAAAATAAGGCCAAAGTTATAATGTCAAGTATATGAATGCAAGTCTTTCAACAACTCAACAGAGAAAATTCTGCACACAGTGTAAGAGAAGCATGTGGACAATCCTTGTGGATAAAACAGTATTGATGAGAGACATCAATACTATGAGAAATGGAGCCAAGGCTTTAGAAAATTTTTGAAGGGAAGTGCACCAGAATGCTTGAGCGACAGGCAAGTGCACAGCATGACAGAATCCAAGAAAAGAATAAACTGAAGATGAAAGAGGAATGAATGGAAAGAGGGAAGGTGGGTGGAAAAGGGGATAAGGGGAAGGAGGGAGGTGACTGGATTTTCCTCTAGCCCATAGGTCATTGTGTACAATTTGAAAAAAGATGCTTCCTCAGAAAGGAAAGAGACCTACACAAAATGCACAGTTTGGTTAGTGAAGTTTGGGCTAGGTTTCAGCCCCTACTTGCTTCCTTAGCCACTTTATTTAGTGAACCTGTGTAACTGTATAAAGTAGTCCTGGAAAAGAAGGAAAAACAAACTAACTCTGATGCAGAAAGAGGCAGGCATTGATTTTCCTATGGTGAAGTGCAGGTCCATTCCTACAGAGCTGTACACAAAAGCAAATTTTGTTATCTTTTCTCACTGTTTTACACCAGCATTTGGAAATGAGTTCTCACAGAAAAATTTCAGTTTGGGGAACAATGTTGTTTCTGATGAGTTAGAAAAGATGGCTGCTAGATGACTAGGGAATTTGAGAAAACCTGGCACTCCCACCCATGTAAGGACAGATGTATCTGTCCTCAGGCTGGTGCCAAAGATCTGTGTACACAGTTCCTTACTGCTTCCGTATTTGACTGTTCTCACAGTCATCGGGGCAACACTGCTTACTGATAACCACAGGGGAACAGGCGTCTCCAGCTGAATGCCCAAACTGAGGGTAAATAGGACAGTTTCTTCAAAACGTTCTCTTGCAGAAGATCTGTGTCACAAATGCTTTCAGCTACTTGGTAAAATGCAGACTCTTGGGCTGACTCTCTCTCAGACCTACTGAAGGAGAAGCTCTGAAAGTGAAGCTGCGACTCTGTATTTTAAACAATGGACATCAAAGCTGACAGACTACTATTTAAGAGTAATGTAAAATATGAGAAATGTCTGTGTGGAGATTACAAAAAAGAACAGAACAAAAAGAATCAAACCCAGCCAAGTGTACACTATACAGCATAAATTATACATGCCTTCCTCACCAGATTTATAAGGCAGAGATTCAAAATCTTTAGAATTACAAATTTTTTAAAAGTTGTATCTAAACACACAGCTCTTGTGGACTAATTAGAATGTTATTCTGAAATTGGGTTATAATGACACTTCATGTGTCATTATATCCTGACAGGAAACCTTCACTTGTTTTGAGAAATTTCATACTGGATGACTGACTATACAACTTAGTCCAGACATCACTCCCTACCTCCAAAATTAGGCGTCTGCTGATCAATCTCAGTTGCTTGCTAGGTGACCTGGTTCGTTCTTATTTAACAGCACCTTGAGTGGATAGCAGGGAAAGGTAATAGGAACAAATCTCTTACCGCAGTGAGGGGTCCTTCAGCTTGCGCCTCCATCGGACTCGTGGGTGTCACTGCAATAAAGTGACTAGCAGCTCCAGCCTGGAGCTCTAGCCTATCTGTATACTGCTCTGGAGCGGCAGTGGCAGGACACTCTCCAGAAAGTGCTAAGACCACACCTGAGGTTTCTTTCTTTAAATGATCACTTTCTGCCCAAGGACCAAGTAGGAGCTTTTCATCTTGAGGCGATTCCTCCAGGACTTGAAGTACTTCAGGCTCCTCATCAGAAGGGCTTCCAGTTGTTTTATGGCCTAAAGCCTCATTTGTCCTGAAATCCCGAAGGTCCTGCTCCTTGTCCACAATCACCCATTCTTTGGAATCAACCTCCTGCTTGCAGGAGCTCAAGTTAACTGCTATAAATCCATTGCTGGCACCTCCATCCACCTGTTCAGGGGTGTTGGCAGAGGCAGGCTTAGAAGCGTCTGGAAGATATTCTTCATCATAGTGCCAGATGTGGTCAGTACGGGACACAGCAGGAACACAAGGCTTATGAAGCAGAGCAGGGAGAATAGATTCCTTTCCTGCACTGGAATCTTTCTGCATTTTCTCCAGGCTTAAGAAAACAGAGAGAAGTTACTCAACTGTCCTAGGAAAATATTTATTACATAACCTATAAGCTCTATATAGAACTAACATTTCACACACCAGTTACAGAAAAAAATATAAATAAAGCCTAAGGAAAGATCCACAGGCCGATAAAGTTCTGCTTCATTTGTCATAATCCTGTTTGGGAAGATGGAGCCTGTGGGAGGAAGATGGCTCTCCTGCTGCAGAGCAGAAGAGAAGCCTAACCAGTTTGACTTACATGATCTATTTCACCTTGTCTTTGCAAATTCAATCACACTGCCCTCTTTCTGGGAGACTGAGGAACAATTTAGCTGAGAAGCTTTTGCCTCACCAGAGGCCCTACAAAAGGAAATGAAGAAGCTAGTATACATTAGGCAAATAATTGATGTGTTTATTCTTCAGAGATATATGTAAATGTACTCTTTCAAGTAAATACCACAGGCAGAACTTTTAAAAAGAAAAGCTGCTATGCCTGCTCAAGTATGCCAGTCCACTGCATATCTGCATATACAGTTGTGCACACAGTGGTGAGGGGTGTGGAGGGGGGAAGCTTCAAGGTATATTGTCAGTTTGGGTGGATTAAAAGGCAGTTGGCACTGTACAGAATCTCTCTGCTGGCTGAGAGGCAGGCAATGGTGTGACGATTTGGCTGCACTTGCTTCTAAGAACTGATCTCATCTTCAGGGAAGCAGTTTAAGCAATACACTTTTTGCTTTCCAAGTCTGTAATTAGGTGCTTCAATTCCTTCAACTGTTCCCTTTTCATTCTAGCCTCTGGCTTGAGTTCATTTTCTAGGATTGCTTGTCTTAACTCCATCTTATTTCTCAGCTCTTCCTTCAACATGGACTCTCCTTGGTTTCATTCTTTTGTTAAACTAATTCTTTATCAAACTAAGCTTTTATCCCTATTGCATTTAGGTCTTTATTCCCAGTCGTAGCCATAACTCAAAATGTTTAAGCACTGCCCCAACTCAAATCCATCCTTTTGATCATATTAATGTACAGAAACAGCTTCTATCACATAGCTGTAAGACTGAATGATTACCATGTAAGGAAGAATACACATATATGAAGGACTGTTGAAAATGGAAGCTAGATTAGACTAGGCCAGAAGTGGCTTAACTGTCTTTAAACACAGTAAATACCATATTAGTCAATTACATGGTCCTGACCTAACAATTCATTGCCAATAGCAGCCACTGGGACTGTACATTGAAGGGCATGTAACTATTGCTAGTCACTTCGCTCTTAATATTACTGCAGTCTTCTTTAATTCATATATAACAATCCTTCTGTTAGCAAAATTTAGGGATAACTGGACTTCTAACCATGAACTATAGTTATAACCTATGTATAGCTAGCTCTCTTAAGTTCTACCTTTCCTTCTTTCTAGGAAAAACTTATTCATGTCTATTTTTCCTACAGTACTTACTCATAGAAGGCCTTCATTAAATTGAATTGAACTGCCTGTTACATATGTATAATTTACTTGTTTCCCTCCTTCGAGAACTCCCCTTCTTCCTGAACAATACCTTCTTTATCTTGTTCATTCCAACTCTACACTACATCTTCTCACTGCAATAAATGAGAACTTACCTTCTAAACAAGGTAAGTTCAAAATGTTTTCAACTTGTGCCTGGTGTTATGAAATTAACAGCTCCCAGTGCTCAACTTGTAAAGTCAAAGGCTGTGTTACAGAACTTGTAACAATATTATAAGACAATTCACATTAAGAATCACAATAATTAAAAACATGGATGGAGATGAGAGCTTAATCAGTACTACAAAAATGCAAATATTTATTTGAAAGACTTTACATAATAGAAATTAATAATGATGATGAAGATAACTATAGCATCTCTCTTAGTAGCTTTCTTTTTAAAATTTTTAATGTTTTTTATTAATTTCTGAGAGAGAGAGAGATAGTGTGAGCAGGGGAGGGCCAGAGAGATAGGGAGACACANGTGCACACAGTGGTGAGGGGTGTGGAGGGGGGAAGCTTCAAGGTATATTGTCAGTTTGGGTGGATTAAAAGGCAGTTGGCACTGTACAGAATCTCTCTGCTGGCTGAGAGGCAGGCAATGGTGTGACGATTTGGCTGCACTTGCTTCTAAGAACTGATCTCATCTTCAGGGAAGCAGTTTAAGCAATACACTTTTTGCTTTCCAAGTCTGTAATTAGGTGCTTCAATTCCTTCAACTGTTCCCTTTTCATTCTAGCCTCTGGCTTGAGTTCATTTTCTAGGATTGCTTGTCTTAACTCCATCTTATTTCTCAGCTCTTCCTTCAACATGGACTCTCCTTGGTTTCATTCTTTTGTTAAACTAATTCTTTATCAAACTAAGCTTTTATCCCTATTGCATTTAGGTCTTTATTCCCAGTCGTAGCCATAACTCAAAATGTTTAAGCACTGCCCCAACTCAAATCCATCCTTTTGATCATATTAATGTACAGAAACAGCTTCTATCACATAGCTGTAAGACTGAATGATTACCATGTAAGGAAGAATACACATATATGAAGGACTGTTGAAAATGGAAGCTAGATTAGACTAGGCCAGAAGTGGCTTAACTGTCTTTAAACACAGTAAATACCATATTAGTCAATTACATGGTCCTGACCTAACAATTCATTGCCAATAGCAGCCACTGGGACTGTACATTGAAGGGCATGTAACTATTGCTAGTCACTTCGCTCTTAATATTACTGCAGTCTTCTTTAATTCATATATAACAATCCTTCTGTTAGCAAAATTTAGGGATAACTGGACTTCTAACCATGAACTATAGTTATAACCTATGTATAGCTAGCTCTCTTAAGTTCTACCTTTCCTTCTTTCTAGGAAAAACTTATTCATGTCTATTTTTCCTACAGTACTTACTCATAGAAGGCCTTCATTAAATTGAATTGAACTGCCTGTTACATATGTATAATTTACTTGTTTCCCTCCTTCGAGAACTCCCCTTCTTCCTGAACAATACCTTCTTTATCTTGTTCATTCCAACTCTACACTACATCTTCTCACTGCAATAAATGAGAACTTACCTTCTAAACAAGGTAAGTTCAAAATGTTTTCAACTTGTGCCTGGTGTTATGAAATTAACAGCTCCCAGTGCTCAACTTGTAAAGTCAAAGGCTGTGTTACAGAACTTGTAACAATATTATAAGACAATTCACATTAAGAATCACAATAATTAAAAACATGGATGGAGATGAGAGCTTAATCAGTACTACAAAAATGCAAATATTTATTTGAAAGACTTTACATAATAGAAATTAATAATGATGATGAAGATAACTATAGCATCTCTCTTAGTAGCTTTCTTTTTAAAATTTTTAATGTTTTTTATTAATTTCTGAGAGAGAGAGAGATAGTGTGAGCAGGGGAGGGCCAGAGAGATAGGGAGACACAGAATCTGAAGCAGACTCCAGGTTCTGAGCTAGCTGTCAGCACAGAGCCCAACATGGGGCTCGAACCCACGAACCATGAGATCATGACTTGAGCCAAAGTCAGACGCTTAACCGACTGAGCCACCCGGGCACCCCTCCTTAGTAGTTTTAAAAAAAAGAAAAACTATCTCATACCAGGTCTCAAGAAACTTGTCAGTATCTGGCTTTGGCTCCAGTGTTAAACGTTTTTCCAGCTCAAAGCTGTGGATAGAACGTAACTTCCGCACCAATGGAACATCTCTGTCTGGCTGAGTAATCTCTGAGCGGACACGAATTGGTGAACCAAGGCTTGGAGCATTCAGAATACCATTTACTTGACCATGGCTGTTCTCTTCTTCAGTAGCAGCCTAGACAAAATATAAAAGAAAATCATGAAAAACATTCAGATGACTATATGTATAGGAATCATTGATTCCTTTCAAAATATATAAGCAAATTCCTGGGATGTGTTTTCAGAAATCAGGATATTTTGGATAGTTGACATCATTAAATACTTGTCTATTAACACTTTATAAAATGAATTTTTTCTTACTTTATTCTCAGTTTCAGTATTATTTTAGTTTTTTTATGTTTTTGGTACAAAAATAAAGTCTAAAAATGTTTAGCCACCTTGGCTTTTTGTATTATATCTTACAAGATGCTTGCAGGTCTCCACTCCACTAAACTAAAAATAAAACTGAGGGGCACCTGGGTGGCTCAGTCGGTTGAGCATCCGACTTTGGCTCAGGTCATGATCTCACGGTTCATGGGTTTGAGCCCCGTGTTGGGCTCTGTGCTGACAGCTCAGAGTCTGGATGGAGACAGTTTTGGATTCTGTGTCTCCCTCTCTCTCTGACCCTCCCCTGCTCACACTCTCTCTCTCTCAGAAATAAATAAAAACCATTAAAAAATTATAAATAAAACCTGGAAAGGATATTTTCTTTGAGCCACAGGTGGTCTCACAAGAGGTAGAGAGGTTGCTGAACATAAATATCCCCTCTTGCTCCTTCTCTAAAAACCAAGTGAAAAACCAAAAAAAAAAAAAAAAAAAAAAAACAATAAGAAAACTTGCAGCTAGAATAATAAGGAGCTGGACAGAGCAGAAGGTTGAACATGACACAGCTCAGAGCAGTGGGGCTATCTGAGGACAGATGCCCACACTTACCAGGGAAATTAAGCCTGACTCCAGGAAGTGGGGTGACAGAGGGAGGTCTGGTATGTCTTTTCTGATTGGAGACTCTCAAAAAAGACGCCCAATTGGTCTGCTGGCTACCAGCAGAAGCAGAAGACAATCTTCTCTGAAGTAAGAGTTCTTCTGAAGTTAGGCTACAGGACAGCCATCAATGATTAATCAAACACATGGGAAGGAATGCCACCATGACTAAGAGCAGAAATAATAATTTTTAGAAAAACATTTAAAACTCTCAAAGACATCAGATATTAAACTTGTTAAAATAGAGGATATATAGGAGAGAGAGTTAAGATGGTGTAGAAGTTGGGGTACCCTGGGCTTTCCTTGTCCCTCAAATACAGCTGTACTGAGGTCAGATTACTTGCAACACCCAGGATAGAGGTCTTCAGAGCAATAGAATGATCTCCACAGTTCGAAGGAGACAGCTTGGCAGATGTGAGGTGTGTGGATGTAAACTGGGGGAGAGAAAAACAGTGGAGCCACAGACAGGAGGGAACACTTTCTGTGCAGAGACAAAAAGGAGGGAAAGAGAGAAGGGCTGAGAAAGTGTGGCATCAATTTAGCACAAGAGGAAAACCTCTTTGGACCATGAACTGGGGAGTTGAGAAGTACTGAGTGTCCCAGTTCTGTATTGCAAATAGCTTTTGGAGCTCTCACTCTGAGGTTTTGGAAGTATGTGACTTTCTCCTGAGCAGAACTGTGAACATGCTCCTGATGAGGAGGGAGCTGGCCCCTGCACAGTGTGGTGTAGACATATCCAGGGTGCTCTGGAAGAGAACAGTTCCCGCCCTGGAGTATTCTGGAGGAGGGTTTATTGCCTCGCCAAGAACAAAAGACCCTGCAGGTGACAGTCAAAGGTCTTTCATCAGCAGGGTAGGGAGGTTCTAGTCTGGAGGAGGGGAGCAGGTCCTTTAAGATTCTGGGTTTTGAATCCCATCTGCACACCAAGGAGAAGGTGCAGGATAGTTGTGGTTCAGGTCAAGGTGACTGCCCTCACTATTCTGTAAGGGCTGCCTGAACAGTGGGAGTTGAGATCCCTAGTCTGGGGATGAAAGACTCCGGTGATGCCATTTCTCCCCCAATACAACACAGCGGGACTTCACAGAGCAGCATTGTGGCCCCCAGTGGCGGTGGGCCCTGCTTACACCATACTCTGTCCCTTCATGCCTAGTAACTGCTTATCTACTGGAGGAAGACTGACTGAGCCAATGCAGCTGGCCTCTCCTCCAGACCAGCACAGCCAAGCACCCTTCAAGTACCAAAGACAACTCTTTTTTAGTCAACTCTTTTTTAGTTTTCTTCTCTTTTCTTTTTCTACTTTTTGAATAAGGCTCATAGTTTCTGATTTATTTTTTTGTCATTTCCTTTTATCTTTTTTAAATAAAGCTTTTTAATTTTCTTTTTCTTTCTTTTCTCTTTTCTTCTGCTTTTTTTCACCTTTCTTTTTCTTTGCAATCAGACTTACAGTTTTTTGATTCTCTCTTTTGTTTTGTTTTTGTTCCCTCTCTTTTTCTCTTTTTATGGGATCAGCCTTCCCCCTGCCTTTTCCTTTTTTCCCCAGGATTACTTGAACAAAAAAAAAAAAAATCAAAGCACAACTGGTTGAAGGTTGGAACACTCCACCACTATAAGAAAGAAGGAGCTTTGTAGAGGACTGATCAGTGGGAAATAGCAGCCAAAATGCAACATCAGAGTGCATACAGCATACACCAGAAACACATCATGGAGTGACAGGTCCTGGACAGGGTATGATCCCTTTTTTTTAATAGTTTATTGTCAAGTTGGTTTCCATATAACACTCAGTGCTCATCTCCACAAGTGCCCTCCTCCATGCCCATCACCCCCTTTTCCCTTCTCCCCACCCACATCAGTCCTCAGTTTGTTCTCAGCATTCAAGAGTCTCTCGTGGTTTGCCTCCCTCCCTCTCCCCCACTATTTTTCCCCTTTGTCTCCCCCATGGTCCTCCATTAAGTTCCTCCTAATCCTCCTATGCGTGCAAACATATGGTATCTATCCTTCTCTGCCTGACTTATTTCGCTCAGCATTACACCCTCAAGTTCCATTCATGTTGCTACACATGGCCAGATTTCATTGTTTCTCATTGCCATGTAGTATTCCACTGTATAGATAAACCACATCTTCTTGATCCATTCATCAGTTGATGGACACTTAGGCTCTTTCCATGTTTTGGCTATTGTTGAGAGTGCTGCAATGAACATTGGGGTACATATGCCCCTATACATCAGCACTCCTGTTTTGATCCCTTTTTAATATAGTAGTATTCTCAGGTGTAGGAAACATAACAAGTTTTTAAAACATGCAAAAGACAGAAACTTAGCCAAAATGACAAGATGGAGGAATTCTCCCCAAAAGAAAAGTCAAGAAGAAATCACAGCCAGGGACTTGCTCAAAACAGATATAAACAATATACCTGAACAAGAATTTAGAACAACAGTCATAAATACTATCTGGGCTTGAAAAAAGCATAGAAGACACCAGAGAAACCCTTGCTGCAGAGATCAAAGACCTAAGAACTAGCCAGGATGAATTAAAAATGCTATAACCGAGATGCAAAATAAACTAGATATGGAGAAATGAGAATTAAAGAAGCAGAGGAGAGAATAGGTGAAATAGAAGAAAAAATCATGGAAAATCATAAAGCTGAAAAAGAGAAGGAAAGGAAATTACTAGATGACAAGGTGACACTTAGAGAACTGATTACAAGAAATTAGACAATATCCATATCATAGGAGTCTCAGAAGAAGAGAAAGAAAAAGAGGGAGAAGGTTTATTTGAACATATCATAGTAGAGACTTCCCTAATCTGGGGAAGGAAACAGGCATCCAAGTCCATGAGGCACAGAAAACTCCTTTCAAATTAACAAAAATAGGTCAACACTACAATGTATCATAGTGAAACCTGCAAAATACAAGGCTAAAGACAGAATTCTGAAAGCAGCTATGAATGAAAGGTCTTCAGTCTATAAGAGTAGATATGTAAGGTTAGTAGCAGACCTTTCCAGTAAGCTTGGCAGGCCAGAAGGGAGTAGCAGGAAATAGTCAATGTGCTGAACAAGAAAAATGTGCAGTCAAGAATCCTTTATCCATCATATTCTGTCATTCAGCATAGAAGGAGAGAAGACAAACAAAACTAAAGGAGAATGTGACCACTAAATCAGCCTTGCAAGAAATTTTAAGGGGGACTCTGAGTACGGGGGGCAGGGACCAAAGCAGCAAAGACTACAAAGGATCAGAGAACATCATCAGAAACACCAAATCGACAGACAACACAATGGCACGAAATTCATATCCTTTTTTTATTTTAATGTTTTATTTATTTCTGAGAGAGAGAGAGAGAGAGAGAGAGACAGCGTGAGCAGGGGAGGGTCAGAGAGAGAGAGGGAGATACAGAATCTGAAGCAGGCTCCAGGCTCTGAGCTAGCTGTCAGTACAGAGCCCGACGCGGGGCTCGAACCCACAAACCGTGAGATCATGACCTAAGCCAAAGTCGGACACTTAACTGACTGAGCCACCCAGGCGCCCCTAAATTCATATCTTTCAATAATCATTCTGAATATAAATAAACTAAATGCTCCAATAAAAAAACACAGAGTATCAGACGGATTAAAAAATAAGATCCATCTATATGCTGCCTACAGCAGACTTATTTTAGACCATAGGACACCCTCAGACTAAAAGTGAGGGGATGGAGAACAACTATCATGCTAATGGAGGTCAAAAGGAACCTGGAGTAGCCATACTTGTATCAGAAAAACTAGATTTTAGAACAAAGACTGTAACAAGAGATGAAGAAGGGCATTATGTCATAATTAGGGGTCTATATATACATCATGAAGATTCAACAATTGTAAATATTTATGCCCCCAACTTGATAGCACTCAAATATATAAATTGATTAATTAAAAACATAAAAAAAACTCATTAATAATGATACCATAATAGTAGGAGACTTCAACACCCCACTGACAGCAATGGACAGATCATCTAAGCAGAAAATCAACAAGGAAGCAATGGCTTTGAATGAAACACTGGACCAGATGGTCTTAACAGATATATTCAGAATATTTCATCCTAAAGTAGCAGAAACACATTCTTACTGACCGTACATAGAACATTTTCCAGAAAAGATCACATACTGGGTCACAAATCAGCCCTCAAGAGGTACAAAAAGGTCCAGATCATACCATACATATTTTCAGGTCACAACACTATGAAACTTGAAATGAAGCACAAGAAAAACTTTGGTGGTGTTATTTTTTATTTATTTCTAGGAGAGAGAGAGAGAGAGAGAGAGACAGCGTGAGCAGGGGAGGGTCAGAGAGAGAGAGGGAGACACAGACTCTGAAACAGGCTCCAGGCTCTGAGCTGGCAGTCAGCACAGAGCCCGACGCGGGGCTTGAACCCACGAACAGCGAGATCATGACCTAAGTGAAAGTCAGACACTTAACCGACTAAGCCACCCAGGCGCCCCAAAATTTGATGGTTTTAATATCCATGTATAAGTACATGGAGATTAAAGAATCCTACTGAAGAAAAAACGGATTAATCAAGAAATTAAAGAAGAAATTAAAAAATACAAGAAAGCAAATGAAAATGAAAACGCCACAATCCAAACTCTTTCAGATGCAGCAAAGGCAGTCCTAAGAGGAAAGTACACTGCAATTCAAGCTTATCTCAAGAAGCAAGGAGAGTCCCAAATAACAACCTAAACTTACACCTAAAGGAGCTAGAAAAGGAGCAGCAAATAAAGCCCAAAGCCAGCAGAAGAAGAAAATAATAAAGATTAGAGCAGAAATAAATGATATAGAAACAAACAAACAAACAAACAAAACTCTAGTAGAACAGTGTCTACCCCTGTAGGTTAAGGCCTGTTTGTTCCTAGCTGCTTTCAGAAAAACAGTAGAACACATCAATGAATCTAAGAGCTATTTTAAAAAAAAAATAAACAAAATTGATAACCTCCTAGCTAGACTCATCAGAAAGAAAAGAGGGAAGACCCAAGTAGATAAAATCATGAATGAAAGAGGAGAGATCACAGGGCACCTGGGTGGTTCAATTGGATAAACATCCAACTTCAGCTTAGGTCATGATCTCACGGTTCGCAAGTTTGAGGCCCATATCAGTGCAGAGCCCACTTTGGATCCTCTGTCCCCCTTCTGTTCTGCCCTGACTTGTGCATGTGCACGCTCTCTCAAAAAACCTAAATAAACATTTGAAAAAAAAAATAAAGAAGAAAGATCACAACCAATACCACAGAAATATAAACAATTAGAATACTATAAAAAATTATATGCTAACAAACTGGATAATCCGGAAGAAATGGACAAATTCCTAGACACACACTACCAAAACTCAAACAGGAAAATATAGAAAATTTGCAGAGGATCATAACCAGCAAAGAAATTGAATCAGTATCAAAAATCTCCAAACAAATAGGAGTCCTGGGCCAGATAGCTTCCCAGGGAAATTCTACCAGACATTTAAAGAAGAATTAATACCTATTCTTCTCAAACTAATTCAAAATATAGAAATGGAAGGAAAGCTTCCAAACTCATTCTATGGAGCCAGCATTACCCTGATTCCAAAACCAGACAAAGACCCACTAAAAGGGAGAATTATAGGCCAATATCCTTGATAAATCTGGATGCAAAAATTCTTAACAAGATACATGGACTAGCAAATAGAATTCAACAATACGTTAAAAGAATTCTTAACCATGATCATCTGGAATTTATTCCTGTTCTGCAGAGCTGGTTCAATATGCCATATTGTTTTATTAACAAAAGGAAAGAACCATATGATTCTCTATATGCAGAAAAAGCATTTGACAAAACCCAGCATCCTTTCTTGATAAAGACCTTCAAGAAAGTAGAGATAGAAGGAACATAACTCAACATCATAAAAGGCATATATGAAAGGCCCATCACTAATATCACCCTTAATGGGGAAAAACTGAGAGCTTCACCCCTAAAGTCAGGAACACAATAGGGATGTCCACTCTCACACTGTTGTTCAATATAGTACTAGAAGTCCTAGCCTCAGCAATCAGACAACAAAAAGAAATAAAACAGCATCCAAACTGACAAAGAAGTCAAAACTTCCACTCTTCACAGATAACATGATACTCTACATAGAAAATGGCAAAGGCTCGACCAAAAAACTGCCAGAACTGATACGTGAATTCAGCAAAGTCACAGGATATAAAATCAATGTACAGAAATCGGTTACATTTCTATATACCAATAATGAAGCAGCAGAAAGAGAAATCAAGGAATCGACCTCATTCATAACTGTACCAAAAAACCATAAAATACCTAGGAATAAGCCTAGCCAAAGAGGTAAAAGATCTGTACACTAAAAACTATACAAAGCTTATGAAAGAAATTGAAGACACAAAGAAATGAAAAAAGATTCCATGTTCATGAACTGAAAGAACAAATATTGTTAAAATGCCTATCTATACTACCCAAAGCAATCTAACACATTCAATGCAATCCCTATCAAACACTCACATTCTTCACAGAGCTAGAACAAACAATCCTAAAATTTGTCTGGACCCATAAAAGACCCCGAATAACCAAAGCAATCCTGAAAAAGAAAACCAGAGCTGGAGGCATCAAAATTCCAGACTTCAAGATGTATTACAGGGGCACCCGAGTGGCTCAGTTGGCTAGGCGACCGACTTCGCTCAGGTCATGATCTCGCAGTCCGTGAGTTCCAGCCCTGCATCAGGCTCTGTGCTGAAAGCTCAGAACCTGGAGCCTACTTTGGATTCTGTGTCTCCCTCTCTCTCTGCCCTCTACTGTTCACTTTCTGTCTCTCTCTCTCAAAATTAAATAAATATTAAAAAAAATTTTTTTTAAGATGTATTACAAAGCTGTAATCAAGATAGTATGGTACTGGCACAAAAACAGACACATAGATCAATGGAACAGAATAGAGAATCCAGAAATTGACCCACAAATGTATGGCCAACTAATCTTGAACAAAGGAGGAAAGACTATCCAATGGGGGGTGGGGGTGGGGGAACCAGTCTCATCAGTAAATGGTGCTGGGAAAACTGGACAGCGACATGCAGAAGAATGAAACCAGACCACTTTCTTACAACATACACAAAAATAAATTCAAAATGGATGAAAGACCTAACTGTGAGACAGGACACCATCAAAATCCTACAGGAGAAAACAGGCAGCAATCTCTTTGACCTAGGCTACAGCAACTTCTTGACATGTCTCCGGAGGCAAGGGAAATAAAAGCGAAAATGAACTATTAGGACCTCATCAAGATAAAAAGGTTCTGTATAATAAAGGAAACAATCAGCAAAACTAAAAGGTAACCAATGGGATGGGAAAAGATACGTGCAAATGACATCTCAGATAAAAGGTTAGTATCCAAAATCTATAAAGAACTTATCGAATTCCACACTCAAAAAGCAAATAACCCAGTGAAGAAATGGGAAGAAGACATGAATAGACACGTTTCCAAAGAAGACATCCAGATGGCCAACAGACACATGAAAAGATGCTCAACACCACTCACCAGCAGGGAAATACAAAATCAAAACCACAAGGAGATACCACCTCATACCTGTCAGAATGGGTAAAATTAACAACTCAGGAAATAACAGATGTTGGTGAGGGTGCAGAGAAAAGGGAACCCTCTTGCACTGTTGGTGGGAATGCACACTGGTGCAGCCACTCTGGAAAACAGCATGGAGGTTCCTCAAAGAGTTAAAAATAGAACTATCCTATGATTCAGCAATTGCACTAGTATGTATTTACTGGAAGGATACAAAAATGCTGATTTGAAGGGGCACATGCACCTCAGTGTTTATAGCAGCACAATCAACAACAGCCAAATTATGTCCATTGACTGATGGATGGATAAGAAGATGAAAAGCACCCAAATGTCCACTGAGTGATAAATGGATAAAGAAGATGTGGGCATGTATATAATGAAATACTTGGTGATAAAAAAGAGTGAAATCTTGCCATTTTCAACAACACAGATGGAACTAGAGTATATTATGCTAAGCAAAATAAGTTAGAGAAAGACAAATATCATATGATTTCACTCATATGTTTAATTTGAGAAACTCAACAGAGGAACATTATGGGAAGGGAAGGAAAATGAGATAAAAACAGAGATGGTGGCAAACCATAAGAGACTCTTAAATATAGAGAACTGAGGGTTGCTGCAGGGCAAGGTGGGTAGGGGATGGGCTAAATGGGTGATGGGCATAAAGGAGGGCACTTGTCTGGATGAGCACTGGGTGTTATATGAAAGTGATGAATCACAGGGTTTTACTCCTGAAACCAATACTATAGTATATGTTAATTAACTTGAAGTTAAATAAATTAAATTTTTAAAAAAGATACAGGATATATAACTGTTATATATCCTAAATGTTTATATAGCCTAAAATGTTTAAATAAATAAAAGTCATTATCACAAACATCAAGGGATTATTTGAAATTAACTGATGAATTTAATATTAAATATTCAATTAACAAGTTAAGCATCAAATTACCATAAAAAGCCAAAGTTTTTAATCAGTGAACTAGAAGACATAGCAAAAGAAATTACCTGGAATGAAGCACAATAAGATGAGAAGGAAAATATGAAAAAAGATGTTAAGAGATTATGTAACACAATAAAAAAGCATAATATATGTTTAATTGGAGTCCCAGAATGAGAGAAGAGAAAAAAATGAATTACTGGCAATGTTTTGGTAGGGAATGGCTATACATCTCCTAGAAATGATACAAAATTATGAATCAAAGACTCAGGAAACCTAAGATACCCCACCAGGATAAATATAAAGAAATATAAGCCTAGACACACTGTAGTTAAAATGTAGAACACCAAAGACAAAGAGGAAAGCTAAAAAGTAACCAGGGAGCAAAGATGGGGGTAATGGAACATCTAACAAAAAAAAAAAAAAAAAAAAAAAAAAAAAAGAGGGACAAATTTT
>NW_027530019.1:10700538-10742701 GCF_008692635.1 Crocuta crocuta | reverse complement strand
GAACACCAATATAGAAGCCAGAGGAAAAATAATGGTGAATCAAAAACTTTGAAGCTTGCATAAGCTCTCTTTAAAACTGAGGCTAAAATAAATGTATTTACAACTAAGTAAAAACTGAAAGTCTTTCCAAAAGACCTCAACTAAAGGAACTTGTAATGGAAATACTTTAGGAAGAAAGAAGATGAGTCTGGTAACTCTAAAAAATGCAAGGAAATGGTAAATATCTTTGAAAAATCCACATAAACACTACTGATATAAAAGAATAACAACACTAATAATCTAATTTGAGTAATGTTTTGAGAAAGAAGGAATTAAAAAATGGAACAGAATTACAGATTAAATATGATGATGGGTGAAAGACAGAAGCTACACTAAGTATGTTCTATGTCAAGTACCATACTTGACATAGTACTTCATACTCTTATATACAGAGATACCCATGTGGGTTGGCAACTAAGAATGTCATTAGAGATTTTTAACTCTAATAACAGTTTGCTTCTGGTACAATAAAGACATCTGACACTGACACCTTGATGACTTAATACTTCTTATTCCTGATTATTAATAGCTCAGATAGGGCTTATTCAAAAGCCAGACCACAGTACAGCATATCACATCTATGCAGAGAATAGTTTTACAAATGACTCCTGTGACTGAATATACATACTGTTAATTTTTTAAATTATAAAGTTTAACAATATAGTATTGTCCCAGAGACAGGCCAAGCTCCTCACAAGGGACCATGGAAGATTTTTTTCAAAATACATTTCATAAAGCATGACTAGCCTATTTTCTATCAGTCATGTTAACAAGTATGAGCCCACGGTCTCATTTCACACCTATAACATTTAACCACTATCCCAACTAAACCTTTATAAAAACATAAGAAGCACCAAACACTAACTGGTACATAATTCACTGCTCCTTCATTCCCATTAATCTTCATTTTATCTTCTATGAAACTGGAAATGACAAGGAACAGTAAAATCAAAAAGAAATTTGGAGATAATCTGCTCCATGGTAATTAAAGATCAACCATTTAATCTCTCCCCATACTTAAAGGCAGTCCTGTTTACAATCTTAAGGAAGAAAAAATCACGTCGATTATTCAACATCCACTATGCTGCCTCATGGTCAGTTCAATGCTTTCCATTCCCAACCCTCACTTCCCTACCTCCACTTGGAGCAATTTTCAGAATGGGTACTCCTAGTTCCCTAGGTCCACACTAAAGAAGGGGCTCAGAGTCTTGTCACATTTTTTAGAAAGGCTATTACTTCTTTTCTAGAGATGTCTCTTCTTTTAGTCTCTGTGTCTGGTTATTTTTTTAAAAATCCCTTCATCTGTTTCACAAAATACAAGATAAAGATTAGTGTTTAGTGTCTATACCTGAGTACGAGGGGGAAAATTAGCCACGATGTTGCAATTACAAATATATAAGTCACCAGCAATACAATGTTCCAGTTCTCATTCAAAGTTAAGAATCTTGATACTTTGCTACATCAACAGAAGAAAAATATTAAGCCTATAGAAAGATATTACTTCCTGTGCAAGAAATACTAACCTTACAAATCCCAAGCTTTATCTTGTTCCTGTTGGCATCCATCTCTTCCCAGACATCCTTCTCCTGGGGACGTGGGTGCCCCAAAGATCCAGGCAATTTATCTGGTGACACACCAACAGGGATGCCATTCTCCCCATCACTAAGCTGTTCATCTGGAAACACCTCATCTGTATTTTCTCGAAGCAAGTCTCCTGGGATGGGAGTGGCATTGGCAATTCTAAAAATGTGGAGTGAAAAAAAGGTAGAACTTAAAAACACCAGAACCAAAAGTTACTGTAAGACTATCCTACATTTTGTTTTTGGGCTTAAATAATGAAGTCTATACATAATTAAAAGAGTAATACACAAAACAAAACCAAAAACCTCAGAAACTTAGGCCCTGCCAGTTGTACAAAATAAAACTGCTTCTGATCAGTAAAATTTTCTGGCTGATCTAAAAACAGAAATGTTAACAATAACTCACTGATTTAACAATCACTTTACAGGTTAGAGATATTTGGTCTATTTTCTAATAAGTCCTTGTCAATTTTAGGGTTTTCTACTCTTTACCCATTTTTTTGGTTTAGAGAATAACAAAAACTATAAGCAGAAAAATACTGTCAAATAAGCAGGTATGCAACCATTATATTTTTTAATAGTGTAAAATGTACCTAGGCTTCTTCATTTACAGACTTTTTGCTAAGTATCTACTATATTGAAGGATACAGGGAAATAAAGAGGAGAAAAGAAATTCTTTCCCCTCTGGGTGAAACTAGAAAATTCTGTAATTATACAGTTCTGCATGAACTGATCAGGAACAAAATAAAAAAATATTGACACTTGTCAATATATTCTTTCAAAGTAATTTCATGTCCTATTTATATGGCAGGTCATCTCTCCCTTAGATTTCTGGCCCACGAAGGGCTTTTCTAGTTCTTAGCTATCACTCATTAAGCTATCAGATCCTTGTCTGCTCTTATGTTCTAGAACTATGCTCTGTACACTAGTTTGTATTTTAATTTATTTTTTTTAAGTAGGCTTCACGCCCAGTATGGAACCCAATGTGGGGCTTGAACTCATGACCCTAAGATCAAGACCTGAGCCAAGATCAAGAGTCGGACGCTTAACCAATTGAGCCACCCAGGTACCCAGTTTGTTTTGTTTTGAAATATTGCCGACTGAACACAATATTTACCACACAGTGAAACCTTTTCTTAAAAGTGATGTAGAATGTCTAAAAATAGAAAAAAACAGTCTTCAGTCAACTAACTATACCAACACATACAATTATTATGAGTGATAAAATAGGCATCTTCTCAGTGAACCACTCCAACTGTGACTATGCCCTGGCCCAGGTGTCATCAATATGAAATGCTATGAGAACAAAGATCAGTCATTTCTCAGGGACTTGTTCCACCTAAGCTGACCTTCACTACCACCTCTCCTTACTAGGGCCAATAGGAGAAGATGAATCTCTTTATCAATATGTTATAGGTTTATAATTAGAAAAGCACTGATAATAGCTCCCAGGAAAAAAAACCTTACAGGCCTGTAAAGTAGTTCTTATAGTTCTGACACTGGGAACATACTGAAAAAAGTAGTTTGGCCTAAAATAGCTCATATGAAAGTACTTATGATAAAAATAAAGTTCAAAAGTAAATAAAGTTCATAAATTGACTACTAAAAGATTTTTCAGATATAAGTTCAATATACTGATTGATGCTAGACATTACAACAGACACTAACATATATGTGCTATGTGGTAATCCAAATGTTTATTGAAAGAATTCCCTGTTTTCCCAAAGAAAGGGAATGGCAAAAGAATCAGTATTTGAATTCAGGTAGGTCAGTCTACTAGCCCCACAAATTTTTTCCCATTTTTAAATCACATAGTATTCTTCTAATCCTTTCTTCCCTATGCCTAGCTACTATTCTGCTTCTTTCCAACCACCCAATTCTTTTGGGATTCCTTCTCCACTCCTGAGGAAACAAAGCATACCTCCACCTACAAATTGCTTCTAATTTTATTCTATCCCAGTTTCCCTCTTCTCTCGTATGCTGTGGTCTAATTCCACTTTGAGGGGTTCTCACATCTTCCCCCACATAGGGGAAGCCCACATGGGCTCTCTTGCACATGACTTAGGTTCCTCTCTGCATTTATTCCCCATTTTCAATCCTTACATAATTACTAGTTTCTTCATTCTCCTATAACTCTGATCCAAACCTAGAGTTTGAGATACAGAAAGAAATTCCTTCCCAGAAAAATTATATTACATTGAGGAGGTGAAGAGTACGAGAGTATATTATTAGCACATGGTGTGTGTTTGTGGGCAAGGTATAAATTACAGAAACAGATTAAGGGAAAAAAGGTAAGGATGTGTATGGAAGAAATGGACAGATGTCAAGAAAAGTACTAAGAAGAGACATCCTTTTCACACTTCCTTCCTCATAATCTAAGGCAGACGTAGGCCCACTAGGGCTGTGGGCCAAATCTGGCCTGTTCACCTATTTTTGTCAATCAAGTGTTGTGGCACAGAGTCATGCTCATTCATTTACATATTGTATGTGGCTGCTTTAGCACTCTAAAGGCAGCAGTAGTGGTGACAGAGACAGCACAGCCCACAGATATTTATCTGGCCTTAACAGATAAGGTTTCATGAAAAATCAGTATTTTAACTCAGAGGTCAGCAAATTCAGTCACTTCTTAAAGGGCCACATAAATGGTAGACCTGTAAGCATAATGCTTTTCAGGCAAGATTCACTGATGGATGCTAAAGCTTGTGGGACAAAGTATGGTGAAAAACAGATTTTGGGGTACCTGGATGACTCTGTGGGTTGAGTCCACTCTTCTTTATGCCCTTTATAATTTTCTCACTTATTCTTTAAAGTTTATTTTACTTATTTGAGAGAGAGAGAGAAAGAGTGTGGGAAGGGCAGAAAGAAAGGGAGAGAGAGAGAATCCCAAGTAGGCTCTACTCTGCCAGTGTGGAGCCCAATGCGGGGCTCGAACTCACAGACCATGATATCATGACCTGAGCTGAGATCAAGAGTCAGACACTTAATCGACTGAGCCACCCAGGTGCCTCTAATTTTTTCACTTCTAAGACACCTTTTTTCCATTTCTTTACTGAGTTCAATCAACTCTCATTTCTTCCTTTGTCTTTCTTCACCTTTTCCTTTTTCTCCCATCCTCTTCTACTTTGTGGTTCTATTTTTGTTCTTTGTTTTTAAATTTCCAATTCAAGGTGATTATACCTATCTTCAAATATACAGGTATATTTACTTCCATTTGGAGTCTTAGAGTTTTCTTCTTCTTCATGGTTGCTTCTCTGAGAGGAAATTTCCTTAGTAATAATTAGATTTTCTCTCTGATTTTTTTCAATAACACTTAATGGACCTTCAAAATCTCTCTCTTGTTCATTTTTGTGGTACTGGAGTAGTTCATGAGATTTTTAGTTTATTTGGTGCCTTCTTCTATCAATATAGCAAAGTCCAAATATGTTAGTGGATTTTTACTTGTTTTTATGGTCAGAGAGATACAGTATTCTGATTTTACAGTTTTCCTTTTCGTAGTAAATTTTATTTCCCCTTTGCCCTTTTGCAATTATTGATGTACTGCTTTTAACTTAAAATTCAACTTTTCACCTGCTGTGTGAAAGTGGATCTGAGCCCTTGGAATATTTTCCTTTGCCAGCTGGCACTGGGGCTTGTGTCACTAGAGGGCACTGGAGAGACACTGCAAGAGGAAAGTGTTCCATCAAGAGCTCCCGTGGGCAGCTTGGCAAGTCTCTTCAGTGTGTGTGGCTCTCCCCAGCACAAGGATCCTGCCACTTCCCAGCATCTTCAGCACCCATCTTCTGCAGCACAAAGAGCATAGCAACCAGCAGCTTCCCTGAGCAATCCCCACTACCTAGCAGTTTTATGGCACAGTGTCCCTGGTGAGATATGTTAGCAAATAGCTTTCTCTGACGCCTGAGAAAACAGATTTCCATCAAGTTCCAGAGGGCAGATTCTCAGCAAATTCTACCAGGCATCAGAGTGACTTCCTGGCCATTCAGTGACCAACAGACATACCCTCTCCAACAAGGTCAGGAGCTCAGCCCTGTGGTCAGGGCTGGGGGAAGACTTCCTTGGATGTTTCATCTCAGCACTAACAGTAGGAGCTACACTTTGTATTTGCTAGCCCTGTATTTTCTACTTCCTACTAGTCTATGCCACATTGTTCCAATTCTGTGTTATAGGTAATAACCCCTTGTATCATCTTTCCCTGCTCTTTCCCTGCTCAAATTACTGTGTAGTTTCTCTCTCCTCATCGAACCCTTTACCACTCAACTGATAAAAGTCTCCTTTCTGTTTTGTCTCTTTTCTTCTTTCTTTCTTCCAGAAGCTATGTATTTTGAATCATGCCTACTTTTACCTCCCCATAGTTCATTACCTTATCTACCTGGACACTTTCTAATAATTACATTTGTATGATGGGTTCAGTTTTTCTGGTGTTGATGTAAAATCAACCTTAAGTCTTGCTAATTTTGCTCCTCCCCACAGTTTTTAGTGATCTGCCTTTATAAAGCCTGGAGGCAGAGTTGAGTGAGATAGGAGCATAAGAGAGTTGGCAGTTTTTTCTTTCTCTTTATTTATTTTGCAGTTTAAGCTAGGCATCTTTTGTCTTCAAATTATGTTGAGGACATGGTTGTGTGTAGTTTTATATTTTCTTTCTTGTTATTCTGTCTTATTTTAGGAGGAAACATTGGGAGATGGGAACTTAAACTGCCTTCACTGACTTCAGCTACCCTGAAGTCCTATCACCTGGATTTTTGCAAGTTTGAGACTTATCTACTTCTAACAACAATCAAAGGAGGAGGACAAAGGCATTAAAACAAGAATCAAAATTTTTAGACTGGCTCCAGCTCTGTTGCTAATATTTACCTAAATTTGGATGACTGATTCAGTTAGTGTTGGGATTATATCCTCATTTGTAAAAGGGAGTGGCTGGACTAGGGTGGTGGGTTCTAAACTCAGAAAAGCAAGAGAAACATTCTGTGCCACACCCCTAGGACATTTTGATTCAGTAAGTCTGGGAAGACTCCTATGAATGGTACTTTAAACAAACATCTGTGATGATTCTAATGTAGCTAGTCAGGGTGCCCCACTTAAGAACTCTCAGACTAGCTAATCAAAGATAGCATCTCCAGGGGTGCCTGGGTGGCTCAGTCAGTTAAGTGTCTGACTTTGGCTCTGGTCACGATTTCACGGTCCATGGGTCCAAGCCCCATGTCGGACCCTGTGCTGACAGCTCAGAGCCTGGAGCCTGCTTCAGATTCTGCGTCTCCCTCTCTCTCTCTGCCTCTCCCCTGCTCATGTTTTGTCTCTCTCTCTCTCTCTCAAAAAATAAATAAATAAATAAACATTAGGGGAAAAAAAAGATATAATTTCCAGTTATATGAGTCCATGGAAGCTCTTCTGATTCAAAAAGCTCTGGTGACCCCATCTTTCAATATAAAATCAAAACAATGGATTAGTGAAAAACTATCGCAATTAGCTCCCTTTACATGATTATTTTTCCCTATATACTTTTCTCGTTGTTAACTAAATAGTTGAAAGCAACCAGAGCAGGTAAAAATGGGTCAGGAAAAAAAAGGACAACCCCGCCACCCAATTTTAAAAATATCAAACAAAACCAACTGTATTTAATACACGTAAAGGAGAAAACAAATAAAACAAAGATGATGAAAATACAGCATCAACTGTTCCTCATATACTTTGTAAATGAAATCACTTTCCTAAAGACGAACAAGCTACAAATTTTGTTCACACTAAACTTAAGTACAGTACAGTTAGGTATAATTGTGGCTCATTCTTTCCAGGCTCCTATATATTCTTTAGAACTAAAATCAAACAATTCCTTCTCATTATAAAGAATACCCATTGTCAATCTGACATCAACAAGTCATACCACCTCAAAGCTCCCAATTCACAGTATGACCTATAAATACTTTTTAAGAAAAGTAAATCTGAACGGACATACATTAGAGTCTTATTAATTCAAGGAGCTCCATAGGCTTTCTCCTATGTCTTAGCATTTTGTCATCTGAAGGGATATGGATGAAATAAAAGACATTTCTGCTAATATAGTGCACCCAAGAAAGCCATTGCTAAATAATCTGTTTAGGACATACCCAATTGCTGCAGGGGTCAGACGAGTATGCAATTGAGGGGTGGTAGAAGTAGTGGTGGTTGTTAGGGAGCCATCAGTTCCAGTCTTCTCCCAGTCAAAAGGATCACTCTCAATTACTCCAAAGGTCTTAATGCTGTTGTCAAAGACGGATGTCAGAAGCTAAACCATAAAGAAAAAAAAACTAGAGTAAGCTAACAATAAGCATCATTGCTTTACTCTTTGAGAAAGCTGCCAGACTCACAATTAATTTTGTAGTAAGATTAAAAAAAAAACCAACAATGGTACAAATGGGGGAATTTGAATAAGGACTATATGTTGATGATTATATTGAATTAATACAGATTTTTCTCAATTGAGGTACAGGAAAATGTCTTTGTTTTTAGAAGATACATAATTAAGCATCTTATCTAAAATCTACTTTCAGTTTGGCAAAAGGACATTTGTGTTGTATGTACATACATATGTGTTTAGTTTTAACCATCAAGGTGTGATCATTTTTTGTCAAATGGGCATTTTTATATGCTGTGACTTAAGTGAACAGTTAACAGTTGGTATATCTAGGTATACAGAAGTTCATTGCACTTCCTTACAATTTTGGGGTGGGGCTGAAAAATTCTTCAGCTGTTTGTGGGTGTGGATATATATACACAAATTATCACAAAGAAATCTGCCTCTTTATTTGGTTTATATTATATATTTCAGTTTTTTGTCTTTAGTTTTTCAAGATTTTCTTTCTTTTTCTTTCTTTTTAATTTTTTAGTAGGCTCCATGCCAACCATGGAGCTCAATGTGAAGCTTGAAATTGCCACCCTGACATCAAGACCTGACCTGACAGGGCACCNTAAAAAAAAAAAAAAAAAAAAAAAAAAAAAAAAAAAAAAAGACCTGACCTGAGATCAAGAGTTGGATGCTTAACTGAATGAGCCACCCAGGTGTCCCTAGATTTTATTATTTAGTAATCTCTACAACTAACATGGGGCTCAAACGCACAACCCCAAGATCAAGAGTTGCATGATCTACCAACTGAACTAGCCAGGCACCCCTCATTTTTTTGTCTTTAGATTCCAAAACTCTGATGTGACCTAGAGATCTCACAAAGATCATCCTTTATTAGAGTCTGAGGATTGGGATACTGAAAGTTTTAGGGAGGAATAGGGTATATAGATACAAATTTGAGAGTCATTAGCATATAGACATGAAAAGGTATTATTTAAAGCCACTGGACTGGATGGTATCATCTAAGGAGAGTAGGTAGCAAGGGGTCAAAGGGGAAAGGCCTAGGGCACTCCACCATTTAGTTAGAAAGAAGACTCAGCAAAGGAAACCAAGAAGGAATGGGCAATGAGATAGGAAACCCAAGAGTATGCTGTTTTTGATGCCTGCTGAAGAAAACATCTCAACAAGGTGACCAAATGCTATCAAATATAGATTTATAGTTATTTCTGATTATTTAATTGGTTTCTCTCTTTCATCCAGACTGTAAGCTCGAAGAGGCTGGAGCATGTCTGATCTTGTTCATCACCAGTATCTGACACAATACCTTATATATGAGAGCAGTGTTGTGATTTATAAGATATGTCTGGTCAATCACATGACCAGAATATATTTCTTATATATATCTGGCCTTTGTCCATAGTTCCTAGCTCACAGCTCCCCAAACCCTTGAAATTTTCTGAGAGAAAAGAGCAATAAGAGCATCTTTTGTTACAATAATATTTGATCTATAGTCCTCAGCTCCTGAACATGAAATGACTGTCTTATTATTCATAACAACCCCCTTCCCACCACAACTGGGTTTTTGTTAATGAGGTGGCTTTTTGAAAGCTCTGTGGATAGGAACTGCCAATCATGTGATTAGATTTGTAACTTTCAGTCCTATCCCTTGGCCTCCAGGAAACAAGAGAGGGGCTAGAAGGTGAATCAATCAACAACGGTAAATGATTTAATCAATCATGCCTACATAATGAAGTCTCCATAAAAACTAAAAAAGATGGGGGTTGGAGAGCTCTTGGGTTGGTAAACATAATGCAGGTGCTAAGAGAGTGGTGCCCTCAGAGAGGGCATGGAGGCCCCACACCTTTTCCTCATAGCTTGCTCTATGCATCTCTTCCTCTGGCTCTTTCGAAGTTATATGCTTTGTAATATGCCAGTAATCTAGTGAGAAAACTGGTTTCCAAAGGCCTGTGAACTACTCTAGGAAGTTAACCAGGCCCAAGGAAGGGGTTGTAGGAACCTCTGGTTTATAGTCATAGGTCAGTCAGAAGTACAGTTGACAACCAGGACTTGCGAATGGCATCTGAAGCGGAGGGCAGTCTTCTGGGACTGAGTCCTTAACCTGTGGAATCTGATGCCATCTATCTCTGGGTAGATAGTGTCAAAAGTGAGTTGAATTATAGGACACCTAGCTGGCGCCAGAGAATTGCCAGGTTGGGAAGGGCATGGGGAGAGAAACCCATGTTGGAATTATGAGTCCAGAACCTTTAAATAGTTACTCTCAAAACACTTCGAGAACAAATACTTGTGATAATATTAACTAAGAGTCACATAACCCTACCTTTCACTTAAATCCCGAAGGGAAAATAATGTATGTAGAAAAGGAAACTAAAAACATAAAAGGAACTGGAAAAGGCATGGTTATAAAAGTTCAGAAATTTTATTTGGTCATAATTTTGCTGACTTAAGTTACCTATGTTATAGCTTAGACTTCCCCAAATTGTCAGGATTAGAGAGCTACAGAAAACAAAGAAGGAAGATGAATTGGGAACAGAAGTGGCAGACCCTGGACTTCTCCCTTGACTCTGGAATGCGAGGTTCTCACAGGGGGAGCTGCATGCCTCATGAAAACGGAGTCCCTATCCCTGAGACAGCACCTGCCTTGCTGCGTGCACTTAGATCGCCACTGCTACATGCGCTGCATGCAGTTTTTATACCAGATGTTCTTTTATCATGGAACTATTTTCTTACATTTATCATAGTATTATTGTATGTCTTACTATGTGCAGCATATGTCTTCGGGCCTCAGATAAAAAAGTCTGTTACTAAGATGGTGATACCAGAGACCCAGCAGCAGGAGGCAGAAGGATGGAAGGTACAGCAGAGAAGAAACAGACTTTCCCTGACCCTCTAATTGAGGGAAGTTCCCCCTTGTTATTCTCTAGCTCAATCTCTTATTTTTTGCTTCCTAACAGCCCATCTATGTCTTCTGAAAAATTTAACTCCAATGTCATCAGAGTTAGGGGAATCTTAAAACAGCTAAGTCCCCCAGAGCAAGAGGCAGGCCTGCTGCATTCTGATGCAAACTCTGTTTAAACAGTCCCATTCCCAAACCTGGAAAGTGTATTAACAAGATTAATAAGAAGTATGGTCAACTTTGGATTTCCTCTCTATCATATCTTCTGATTTTAGCAATACTGCAGCACGGTATGAACTGGCTGATATACACATTTTAGTTTCAGGCTCACCAACAGTGTGAATATTTATGGGTTTTATTAGTCTTCTCAACTTGCCAAACATCACTGGAACACTCTAATAAAAATAGTTTTGTGTTCTTTTGTCAGGATCACAGATTCCATTAATTACTGACAAGAATTTCTAATAATTCTTCATATAACCCTGTAATTCTTTCACTGGATTTTTATTAACCAGTCATGTTAGTATTTGATTTACAGTGGCTGCTGTGTTTGTGGCCACCTCTCCAAAGAAGGCAAGATGGTAAAAAATGCGAAAAGCTTACACTTTTTTGAATGAGTCAGAAATCGGGTTCAGACACCACCCGAGTACCACTAGTTTTCCCAGGCAACAGGTCTACTTAAAATAAGTCTCCATAAAATGGGGATAATAACATTACCCATGTATTACTATGACATTGTTAGGTGTCATCACTGTGACAATAATGTGAAAAGGCACCAAGAGGTGTTTTTTTGTTTTTGTTTTTTTGAGGGAGAGCAAGTGGCAGGGAGGGGCAGATGGAGAGAGAGAATCTCAAGTAGGCTCCATGCTCAGTGCAGAGCCCAATGCGGGGCTTGATTTCACAACTGAGCCACCCAGGTACCCACCCCCTCTCGCCACCAAGGGTTCTTTTTTATCCAATCTGATGCTATGTTAGTTTTCCATTAACTATAACTGTGTCACCTATATACGGAGTCTTGTGGAATTCAAGGTAAAGATTTTCCCATTTACTCCTCAGAGATACTTTCCTTTCTCAAAATACTTTAAAAAGGATTATTTAAATTACAACGTGGTCACAATAGGACTGAGTGTTTTTAATCATTATGTACATTTCTGAAAATGTTGGCCCAGTATTTTTTTCTTTAATCTGAAATAATTAAAGATTCATAGTAAATTACAAAACAGTACAGAGAAATCCCCTTCACTCAGTGTGCTCCAATAATAACACCTTAAATAGCTAGAGTACAATATCCAAACCAGGAAAATGACATGAATACAATCCACAGAGCTTATCAAATTTCACCAATGTTACATGCACTCATATGTTTGTACATGTATAAAACTACAGAATTTTATCATCTGAGGAGATTCATGTCCCAGCATCTTTTTTTTATACTTGGTCTTTCAGAATTTAATAATAAAAATGATATTCAGGGGCATCTAGGTGCTGTTGGCTGAGCGTCAGACTCTTGCTTTTGGCTCAGGTCATGATCTCACAGTTGTGAAAAAGAGCTCCCATGTGGGCTCTGTGCTGGGCATGGATTCTGCTTGGGAGTGTGTCTCTCTCTCCCTTTGTCCCTCCCCCACTCATGCTTTCTCTTTCTCAAAAAAACTCCACAATATTCACAAGATTTCTGTTTCAATCTTGGCTATAATTCTGATAGCTTCACCTAGTTTAGTTTAACAGATAGAAAATAGCATTTATGTACTTCCAAGATGATTTCTCTTAGATTTCCTTAGTAGGTGACTGTTAGGCAAACTAAGATTAAATTCAATCTTCCTAACATTTGTTGAAAATTTAGGTGCCAGGCACAGTGTGAGGATAGTGCAGGATAAAAAAAGAAGACATGGTTGTACCTCCAGGACTTAAAGCCAGCTGGGAAGATACACTTACACATAAATACTAAGCAATGATAAACTTGGATGTAATTTCCCAAAACATTATAACCCTTTCCAAAAGCAAATGTCAGCCATTATTCTAAGACATGCATCAAAGATTTCTGGTAAAGAGCAACTCTTCTTTCTGGGTCTAGACTAGCAGGCTACTGGATGAGGTGTTGGCCATGTGCAACTTGTTAAGATAGTAATGTTTTCTGGCAAGAAATTCTGATTTTTAAGGGCCTACAAAGCAGAGACAGTCAAAGTGAAAGTGGCTTTGTAAAACAGCATCATTTAACATTTTGCTTATAAAATATATTCACTTCAGTCTTGGCTCAGAACATACAAGATATAATGTTATTTGACCTTTGATGTAGCTAGGGAAGCAGCCATGCTAAATATTGGTATTATTTTGCTTGTTGATGGAAGAGACTTGTTACTGTTTTTAACCACAATGGTTGTCCAATGAGGAATTCAAAATTTTGAAAGAATAGTAATTAAACTCATATTCATGAACAGATACCAAACTGTAAAATTAACCATATGGACAGCATTAGTTCACAAAGCATTCAGATTCAAAGTGGAGTAATTTTTCTCAAAATGAAGTCCATAGCAGGACTCTGTGAGGGAAGCAAGAGACAGAAGATGCAGTCAGACCTTTTTGGAACCTGATGTCAAATTGTTACTAGTCATGAGAACATACCAGTCACACTAATATCTTTTCCCCAATTATCTTTCTCCTCTCCACCTGTCCTCTGTTCCCACTCACCACTTATGAGAGATCAGAGAGCAAGAAAGAACCAGCTTATTTAAACAATCTGTGAAACAAAGAAAATATTTTGCATGCTCTCTCTTTTCCAAAAGTAGTAAAATTACTATACTTTGTTTTCTTATTAGGTGACAAAGACACAGAGAAGCCCCTAGGAGAATGTCCAAATGAAAAACATGAGAACAATTATATGTTAAAGTAATTATAAATCTAAGTTTCAAACTTAAGCTAGTGAATACAATAGTCTTCTTTAGATTACAGGCATAAATAAGTGCTGAATGTGATCAAAATTATTTTGCTTGCTCAACTTTTATACTCCCATACAAACTCTATCAATAAAAAATTATTAGCACCTAAGATGGGAAAGCTGGAACATTTTCCAGCTCCTCCTGAATCTAGTATTACAGGTAGAATTTTATTACAAGTAATATGAATTCTGTGCATTTCAGAAATACATATAAAATGTAACAGTAAGAACATATTTCAAAGTGACTTGTTACAATGGATTTTCTCTATTTGTTAGGCAAAAAGCCACATAAGAAGTGACAAGCTGACCCACTTAATGTCTCTAAGTACTCAAGGTTGTATATTGCCTCTCTGTTTCATATCTTGTTTATATGTTTACAAAAGCTGCCATTTCACAAGAAATAGTTACCAAATACAAATAAGTTCACTGTACTATTCATAATCTTTCAACTGGGCAACACTGACAGTAAAGTCTATGTATTGTCCTTCATAGATAAAAATGATAAATTAATACACTGTTTTGATAGTTACACCTCAGAGATATTGCAGATTAGGTTCCAGCCACCACAATAAAGCAAATATCGCAATCAAGCAAATTAAATGAATTTTTTGGCTTTCAAGTGCATATAAAAGTTATGTTTATACTATATTGTCTACTATTAAGTGTACAGTAGTATCTAAAAAGAAAAAAATGTATATGCTTTAATTAAAAATATTTATTGAGGGGTGCCTGGATGGTTCAGTCAGTTGAGCATCCAACTCTTGATTCTGGCTCAGGTCATGATCCCAAAGTGGTGGCAATGAGCCCTGTGTCAGGCTCTGTGCTCAATGTGGAGCCTGCTTAAGATTCTCTCCCTCTGCCCCTCTTCCCTCCTTGTGCATGGGCTCACTCTCTCTCTTTCTAAAATAAAGTAAATTTTTAAATAAAAATATTTCTAAGAGATGCTAACCATCATCTGAGCTCTCAGCTAGTGAATCTTTTTGGTGGTAGAGGGTCTTGCCTTGATGTTAATAGCTACTGACTACTCAGGATGGTTGTTGCTGAACATGGGGGTGGCTATGGCAATTTCTTACAATAAAACAACAATGAAGTTTGCCACACTGATTGACTATTCCTTTCACAAGTGATTTCTCTGCTCCATGTGATGGTTTTTTTAATGTTTATTATTTGTTTATTTTTGAGAGACAGAGAGATAAGAGCACGCACAAGTGGGGGAAGGGCAGAAAAAAAGAGGGAGACACAGAATCCGAAGCAGGCTCCAGGCTCTGAGCTGTCAGTACAGAGCCCGATGCAGGGCTCGGACTCACAAACAACAAGATCATGACCTGGCCTGAGCTGAAGTTGGATGCTTACCCAACTGAAGCACCCAGGACTTCTTTTAAAACCAGAGTCCATCCTCTCAAACCCTGCTACAGCTTTAACAACCAAGTTTATGGAATATTCTAAATTCTTTGTTTTCATTTCAGCAATCTTCACAGCATTCTTCACCAGGAGTAGATTCCATCTCAAGAAACCACTTTTCTTTGCTCATCCATAAGAAGCAACTCTCATCCATTATAGTTTATCATGAGATTGCAACTATTCAGTCATGTCTTCAGGCTCCACTTGCAATTCTAGTTCGCTTGGTATTTCCATCACATCTCTAGTTACTTCCTCTACTCAAAGTCTTGAATCCTTCAAAGTCATCCATGAGGGTTGGAATCAATTTATTCCAGATTCCTGTTCATGAAAACATTTTGACCTCTTCCCATGAATCTTCAGTGTTATTCATGGTACCCAGGATGGTACTTTCCAGAAAGTTTTCAATTAAGTTTGTGCAGATACCTCAGAGGACTGTTATCTACAGCAGGGATCACCTTATAAAATATATTTCTTAAATAGCAAGACTTGAAAGTTGAAAAGACTTTTTGATCCATAGGCTGCACATTGGATATTATGTTAGCAGGCATGAAAACATTAATTTCACTGTACATCTGCAACAGAGATCTTAGGTGACCAGGTCTGTTGTCAGTGAGCAGTCATATTTTCAAAAGTTCCTTTGTTTCTGAGCAGTAGGTCCTAACAGGGGACTTAAAATATTCAGTACACCATGTTGTAAACAGATATGCTGTCATCCGGGCATTGCTGTTCCAGTTATAGAACACAGGCAGAGGAGACTTAGCATTCTTACGGGCCCTTGGATTCTCAGAATGGTAAATGGGCACTGGTTTCAACTTCAAGCCACCAGCTACAGTAACATCTTTTATATTCACTTCTTTAGAGGGGAGAGAAAGTGCACGTGCATGCATGAGTGAGAGAGAGGGGTGGAAGGACACACACACACACACACACACACACACACACACACAGAGACAGAGAGAGAGAGAGAGAGAGAGAGAGAGAGAGAGAATATCTTAAGTAGACTCCATGCTCAGTAAAGAGACTGACACGGGGCTTGATCCCGCAAACTTGGGATCATGACTGGAGCCAAAATCAAGAGTCAGATGCTCACCTAGCTGCCCGAGCTATCCAGGCACCCCTGCAATAACTTCTAACAAGACAGTCAACCTGTCTTTTGAACCTTTGAAGCCAGGCATTTACTTTTCCTCTCTAGCTATGAAAGACCTAAATGTCTCTTCCAATAGAAGTCTGTTCCATCTACATTGAAAAATCTGTTGTTTAGTGTAGTAGCCACCTTCAGAAGCTAGATCTTCTGGATAACTTGCTGCAGCTTCTATATCAGCACTTGCTTCACCTTGCACTTTTATGTCATGATGAGGACTTCTTTCCTTAAACCTCATGAAGAAGCTCTGCTAGCTTCAAACTTTTCTTTGGAAACTTCCTCACCTCTCTCAGCCTTCACAGAATTGAAGACAGTTAGGGCCTTGCTCTGAATTAGGTGTCGGATTAGGGAATGCTGTGGCTGGCTTGAGCTTTTCAGACCACTAAATCTTTCTCCAAATCTGCAATGAGGCTGTTTTGCTTTCTAATCATTCATGTGTTCACTGGAGTAGCATTTCTAATTTCCTTCAAGAACTTTTCCTTTGCAGTCACTACTTGGCTAACTGTTCAGCACAAGAGGTCTAGCTTTCAGCTTATCTTGGCTTTTGACATGCTTTCCCCACTAAGCTGAATCATTTCCAGTTTTTGATTTAAAGTGAGAAATGTGAAACTGTTCCTTTCACTTGAACACTTAGAGGCCATCACGGAGTTATTAGTTGACCTAACTGCAATATTGTTGTTTCTCAGGGGATAAGGGAGCTTGAGGAGAAGGAGAGATGGGAAATGGCTGGTCAGTGGAGCAGAACACACGTAACATTTACGGATTAAGTTAACTATCTTACACGGTCATGTTTCATGGTACCCCAAGACAATTATAGTGGTAACATCAAAGATGACTGATTATAGATACTATATAACAATAATGAAAAAGTATGCATTTTTCACAATTACCAAAATATGACAGAGAGACACAAAATTAGCAAAAGCTGTTGGAAAATGGTGCTGATGGACTTGCTCAATTCAGGATTCCACAAACCTTCAATTTGTAAAAAATGCAGTATCTGCAAAATGCAATAAAGCAAAGTGGAATGAAATGACGTATGCCCGGTTTAATCTATGTGTGGCTTCATTTATGTCTTCAGTGGTAGTGATTATTTTGCATTAAGCTATAAGTTCTCCCTGAGAGCAACAGAATCTTCTGAAATACAGTTGGCTGGGGCTAGGGGTGCAATCTGTGGTACACTTCGTCAATCCTTATAAGGTCTTATTAATGGATACCCTAAGGAAATGATTCACTGACCACAGATAAAATGGAGCCAATAATCTTCACCGACTGTTGTTTCCTAGCATATTAACATATGATATTATAGCCCTAAGCCCTCAACAGATACATTACCTAGCTGGACATTTCCTTTTGGTCAACAAATTAGCTATAGGATTTACAAAATTTGAACCATCAGCAGTTCTATATATGCCAAATTAATCACAGCAGGAACAGTTAAAGCTGTTCAGTGATATACAAACCTAAAACTCTAATGAAGTATGCTCTTCCAGATGGGAAGAAACACACACACATACACACACACACTGTCCTCATCAGCCAGTTTCACCACATTTTTCAGGATGTATTAAAGTAATATCATTTTAGGACTTCCCATACTCACAATACCTTCAAAGCTACAATAAGTGAAGACAAAGACTAAATGAGAGAGAAGATTTAGCCCACCGAACTCACAGAGATGATTACCTGGTAGTCTGGTTTTGCAAAATAATTCAAAGAAGAGATGTGGTCCAAAAAGATGCTGAATTCTGGAGGGAGATGTTTCAACATAAGCCTGTGGTCATACCTCTCCTTAATAGAGCCTACTTGCTCCTGGGAAGTAAAGAGAACAGGAAACTAAAGTCAATTTCTCTTGGCAGCTACACATTAACAGCCTCTCAGTAATAGTCTCAGGGGTATGTACTAGGGAATGAGATAGTGGGTAATTAAGTATAAAGCAAGAATTGAGCTCTTACTAATAGCTTAATGCACACTGCCTTATGGGGTGAGGGGGAAATAACCAAAAGGGTAACAGACTTCTGCATTAGTGAACTGACAGTTCGCCAAAAGAAAGAGTTGATCTTAAATCCAGTCTACTTTTCTTTATCAACATATAGGTTCACAGTTTTCACATCAAACAATATAATGTAACAATTAAAATTTGAAAGCTTACTTGACTTATAAAAATGAAAAAGGGAGAAGTAGTGAAAAGAAAAGCTAAGAAGGAAAGCTAGAAATCAAATCAGAAGTGATGGTTTAATAGATACCCAAATGAGTATTTTCCATGTACACAGGAAAAAAATCATAACATTAATTAGATCTTTAATATCAGCTTAATTTTAATTTTTATATGTAAGTATGTTCTCATCAATTACGCCTACTGTGGAGAAATTTTTATTCCTTCCCCTACCAAAACTGGTATTTCCATTTCCATTTCCATTTCCAAAATTACCTTGTCCTTTATTTTTCTCCAAGGCAGCTGACCAACCACAAACTCCACCAACATGTAGAATAAGGACCAAAGGTCATCATGTCTTCCCATTTCCTTCATAAGCCAAACAGAATTCAGTCACATTACATTACCACTCCTTGTGAGTACATTACATTGTCTAAGGCCTAACCACTCTGTTTCATTTTATTAGGCTTAAAAATTTTAATGTATTTCCCATAAAATCTTCTGGTAAATATATCTACACAGCTATATAACAATTTACATAACAGAAATAGATATACTGAAATACTTTTTGGTACAAAGAACACCCCAAAACCCAGAAATGCTGGAAATATAATTAACAGCCCATTAATTAATAAATGAGTTCTTTAAGAAGGGAAGGTGAAGAGCAAATTAGCATTTAGTGGGTATGGGGTTTCAATGTTGCAAAATGAATACGTTCTAGAACTTTATTGCACACTAATGTGAATATACTTAACACTGCTGAATTATCCTTTAAAAATGGTTAATATGCTACATTGGTGAGCATAGCATAACAGAAAATTGTTGAAATCACTATGTTGTACACCTGAAACTAACGTAACATTATATTTCAACTATACTCAAATAAAAAAAATGGTTAACATGGTAAATTTAATGTGGTATGTTCTTTACCATAATAATTTAAAAAAATGAATTAAAGCAAATCCTAGAAGCCAAAATTAAAAGAAAGCTGGAAATAAGAGAAGCAAGCTGATGCTGAAACTGTGTTTGGGTACACGTGTTACAGGTTTTATCAACCAGGGTTTTAACAATCAGGAAGGGGGCAGGTATAAAAGTACTGAGCCTACACGACACAGGAGCTATAACTAAGACACTGTCTCCTAGGCCCTCACCGTATAGCTTTGACCCTCAAAGGGCTATTTTTAGTGCAATATTTGAACTTTTTACAGCAATAACCTTTTTTTCCTGTAAAGCTTAACCACTAACATATCAAAGGGATCAAGTTAGTGGTTAAAAAAACTACCCTGAAAATTTGTTACTATAGGCCTGCCCCTCACTCAGATTTGGGGTTTAAATTTATACCACTTGTGTAATCTGGGAAACCAAGTCCAGAAATTAAGTGTTTTCTGGGTGATCCCACTCTGCAGTAATGACAGATGAAAATGAAAATCCTCTCAGGATTAAAGACCCCATATATTCAGTCCTATAGAAAAGTCCCACAAAATATAAGCTCATTAATCACAAGTATAAAATACATTAGGAAGCAGGCTATCATAAGCTAACGACAAGAGAAATTACAGGGCAGAATGAGATATCCGAGAATTTCAGATATGGAATTATAGGATACAGAATATGAAATAAGCATGTTTAGGAGGGGCTAGGTGGGTTAGTCAGTGAAGTGTCCTATTTCAGCTCAGGTCATGATTTCACAGTTTGTTGGTTCGAACCCCATGTAGGGCTATGTGCTGACAGCTCAGAGCCTGGAGCCTGCTTTGGATTCTGTGTCTCCCTCTCTCTCTGTCTCTCCCTCTCTCATGCTCTGTCTCTATCTCTCAAGAATAAATAACCATTAAAAAAAAATTTTAAAGAATGTTTAAAATGTTTAAGCAAAAAAAAAAAAAAAAAAGTGGAATAAGAGTCAATAGAAAGGAACCATGTCCTACCCCAAACTATGGAAAGACCAATTAGATTTGAAAAGGACCAAAAAGAACATCTAGAAATTAAGATCTCAAGGGATAGGTTAAAAAGCTGATCAAAATCAGCAGAAAAAAATTATCTAGAAATGAAATTATCTAGAAATGCAACACAGAGACACAGAGAGATATAGAGGGCAGGACAAGAAGATCTAACAAATATATCCATTTGAGATATGAAAAAAGAGGTATAGAAAGAAAGGGGCTGTGTGCTGAGAGCAGCAAGCCCAACGTGAGGCTTGAACTCGTGACCATGAGATCATGATCTGAGCTGAAGTCGGATGTTCAACTGACTGAGACACCCAGACGCCCTGCAAAGAGAATAATTATTTAAAAATCCACACATAGACACATAAGAATATATCTGTAGAACAGCAAAGACCAAGAGAAGATATCTAAAATAGTCAAAGAAAAATGACCAATTAAATACAAAGTAACAGCAATTAAATGGACAAAGATCTCCTCAACAGCAACCACAGAATCAGAAGACAGTAAAATAATTTCTTCAAATTACTGAGATACTACAAATATTAATAAAGAAATGAAATGTAGAACAATGTAATGAATTCAGAGTTCAAGTATTCTGAAAAGTCATATATTGTCTGAGAATTATTCATGTTAAAAGTTTAAGATCAAAGTACCAAAAAGCCAAAAAAGAGGCAAAAAAAAAACAAGGAATGGAGTGCATTGTGCTTAGAAATTATCAAGGTGACAGAACAGGGAAGAAAGTTTATGAGAATTATCTGAGCAATCTTTTAAAATTAGACCAGCATCTCTGAAAGTTCCACTAGTTGCACTCCTGCATCACCACATCAACTAACAACCTCTGTGAAGCTCTGTAAAGCATTCTACATCTCAGGTATCTTGGGAGCAGAAAAGAAGATTAAGAACTGCTGATACATATAATCAAATTCCTCTACCAAGGTCAGGTGAATATCAAATAACATGCAGGTTAACAGAGTTAATTGTTAGAGCACTCTACGCTGGGAAAGCTTTTAAAAGACATTTGTACAAATTTTAAAAAGTAAAAATACATAATCTCTTTCTACTAGCCTCTTTGGAAATGGTTATACAGTTATAATGATCTCTGGAAATGTTTATGCTTATCTCAGAAAGAATGTCCTATCTCAAAGATTCCAATGTTGACCAAATTTTTACACAGCATTAATTAGAAACCCTAGTAATTCTAAAGGTTTTTAGGAATATATCTTTTCATGGCAGAATAACTGACTAGATGCCATATTAATACAACACTGAATCAAAGTAAATTAGCTGAAATCTTGGCAGGCTGCTACATTATGCACTGATAGAAATACTTTTCCTACTTTCAGTTTATAATCATATTATAAGAAACCAAATTAAATTAACTAGAGCACAGCATATAAGACCACAGCATACTGTTCCTACTATAGTGCCTACAAATTTTCATTAAGGCAATTTTGGCTTCAGAGAACAAGAATAAAGTAATAAAAGATCAAGAAAATATTTTTTAATGTTTATTTTTGAGACACAGAGAGACAGAGCATGAGTGGGAGAGGGGCAGAGATACAGAGACAGAATCCAAAGCAGGCTCCAGGCTCTGAGCTGTCAGCACAGAGCCTGATGTGGGGCTCGACCTCACAAACTGTAAAATCATGACTTGAGCCGAAGTCAGATGCTTTACTGACTAATCCACCCAAGCACCCCAAAAGATTTCTTTTTTATCAAGGAATCACTTGTTAAATGTCTCAGCTCCATCCAGACAAGTTTAAGGATTGAGAATCCATAAAATACTCACCTTTCCTACTCATAATTAAGGTTCGGAATAAGAAAAAAATCAGAAGAACAGAAGGAGTAAAGTAAAAAAGAGACTTTAAAAATTTAATTCAAAAGGTATAATTTATTAAGATGAAAATTTTAACGTTATCTGTGTTTGAGATCTTCATGAAAAGAAATGGTTTAATGGAGAGGGGATATCAGATTAGATGCATACTGCAGATAAAATGCTGACTCCTATATTTTATTAGGTACTGATAGTATGATTCCCAAATAACTTAAGATTAGAACACAGATAATTTATTTCTTCAAAATTCTAGATTCAATTTGTTAATACTTATACCTAATTATGGACACAAGATTTCCTACACACACACAGACACACACAGAGCTATTATCTTTTCCAACAAATCCAATTTTATTTTTATGTAGCTGCGATCATCTGTTATCTACAAACTACCATACATTAGTATTACTAATACCTTACCCTCTGCTTCCAAGTACCTTCCACACTTGAGTACTCTAATGTAAAAAAGTCAATCTGTTCAAGCCATCAGCATGGTTACGCAGATATGACTCTAAGTTCAGCTACTTACCCTGTTTCGGTGAGCATTGATTGATGCATAACGAACTGTCCCTCGAAAGCCTGCCACAGTTCGAGGCTACAACAAAATGAAGCAAAGAATAATAGAATGAGTTTCAAATAGCAAAAGACTCACAAACTTGAGCACATGAAGTAAATGTGAGAAACGCGCATTACTGTCACAATAAAATACTACTTAAATTTCGAATTTATATGAAATTACAGCAAATTAGAAAATATCTCTAATATCATGTTAAAAACTAACATTTTAATGATCAGTGAATCCAATTATTTTTCTACCTACATTTTTTTTTAAAAAGTGGCATTTACGATAAATAAATTCTGTACATTAGAAAACACTTGGGGCACCTCGGTGGCTCAGCTGGTTAAGTGTTCGAATCTTGATTTTGGCTCAGGTCAGAATCTCACAGTTTGTGAGATTAAGCCCCGAATCAGACTATGCTGACAACACAGAGCTTGCTTGGGATTTTCTCTCTCCCACTCTCTCTGCCCCTTCTCTGCTTGTGCTCGCTCTCTCTCTCTCTCTCTCTCTTTCTCAAAATAAGTAAATATTTTTTAAATATAAAAAAGAAAGAAAACACTAAATGCTATCACATATCCAGAATCATGCCAAGCATTATAGTATATACACTAATATTCAGGCTCTGGTTACATTTAAGTACAGTAAGACCACAAGGAATCTCTAAGTAACGATGCCAACCTCTTCATGTCTTCTCTATTTCATTCAAACTCAACTCAAAAATGATGGCAACTTATATCTCTCCCTATATATGTAATTCATATATTAACAAATCAAGTTACTGCGTAATTATTACATGCTAGATACTAGGAATAAAGCCAAACATAAATAATACATCATCGCAGTTCTCGGAGAGCTCAACTTACAATACTAAGTCCAAATTCTTATTTGGCCTACAAGATTTCCACGATTTGGCATTGGCCCCATTCCAGAATGGATTTAGTTATGGTTTATACTACGACCAACTGTGTTTCTAGCTTCTTCTGCTATTCATTCCAGCTGGAAAGCCATCTCTTCACATGCCTCCAATGGTTAGCTCTTCTATTCCACATTAGGCTCTCTGCTGAAATGTTATCTCCTCAGAGAAGTACCCCTTAATCATCCTAATCTAAAATACTACCCCTCCTCCTCCTCCTCCTTCAGTGCCACTCCACCCTTTTTTACTCTGCTTTATTTTTTTAACATAATACCTTTCAATAGCTAAAATTAATTTTATTTATATTTTTACTTATTTGTTCACTGGTGTCTTCTTCTACTGGAATATAAACTCTGTGATGGCAAGGTCTTATCTTAGTCTTGCTCAGTCACAGAAACAGGCTCTGAGAGGTAACTAAACTGATCTTGAGTATACAGAATTAGTAAGTGATAAAAGTAGACATCAACCAAGGTCTTTTGATTTGAAATCATGCATTGTTTCCACTTTATTGCTTCACAAGGATCAAATCAATACCCTAAAGACTCATGGATGGCAACATAACTCAATATGAAAACTTAACAAACCTGAAAATGTTCACAGCCAATAATTTTCATTAGTAGACTTTTCTTTCCCAGTAACTTCAAATTATCCTCAATTAAGATGCACTACTTTTACAGAAAAAGATTATAATAAATGTAATTTTTAAAATCTTTAGTTACTAGAATCATTCTGGTCATATGCTAAAAGATAATCATTCTACATGCTCTTTCTTCTTTTACTCATTTTTGTAATCTGTTCAAATTAGTTTTCTATTTATTCCTTCTTTCATGAAATACTGTCTTCCCTTTTATAAAAGTTTCATTTTTTTAAATGTTTACTTATTTATCTTCAAGAGAGAGCGAGCTGGGGAGGGGCAGAGAGAGAGAGAGGGAGACACAAAACCTGAAGCAGGCTCCAGGCTCTGAGCTGTCAGCACAAAGCCTGATGTGGGGCTCGAACTAATGAACAGCTAGATCATGACCTGAAATGAAGCTGGACACTCAACTGACTGAGCCACCCAGGCACCCCTTACTTCATTTTTAAGTAAACTCTGTACCCAAGATAGAGTTTGAAGTCACAACCTCGAGATCAAGAGTCACATGCTAAGCCAATCAAGCTACCCTCTCTTCCCTTTTTAATTATTTCTTTTTGGTTTTTTTCCTTAAGAACTATTTTAAAAATAAGTCTGTGTATTTAATAACAATTTTGGTAATCAAAAGTTCCTGCAGTATATTCAAGTCTCTTTTCTTTTCTTAGCTGCCATTCATTGACAATTATAGTCAGTAGATCTCAATATTTTCCTAAGACATTCATGCCTGACAGGAATATCGAATACTCTCAATTTGATGGAACTTTGAGATCAAAGATTCCTTTTTTAGACAAAGAATGTGTGGGATTATATATGAAAGCCAACCATCAATCTTTTTCACTAAATAACATTTCACTGGCTGTACTTTTATTCATTACCTGACAAGAGCCTTCACTAACAAAAATGTTTGTGTAGCATGTACTTTTGTCCAGTTATTTTCATTCTAGTAACTGTCAGGATAAAAATCTCCAGAGTTATTACCATATTCTGCAGCCCAACACACAGTTAATTGGACACCTAGATGTCCCCCTAATAGACTGTAGGCAAGACAAACCCAGGGAACCCTTTCCAGTTAAGAGCATCCCTGACTTTGCTTCTGCCATGGAAAAGTTGAGAGCTAAAGAGAGATCAGCTGTTTAGAAGGATCCTGATGTGACTCATCAAAGAAATAATGCCAGGTCAAGAAAATTCATCCACTGTATATAAAGCAGAAAAGACAACCCAGCTGGAGAAAACAACCATATATACAACTAATTCTAATTTAAAGCAGATTATAATGAACATCATTAGTAAAGTACAATAAGCTATGAAAGCCTAGAGTGGTAAGGATTAGTTCCATTTGGTGAGAGGAAAGGAAAAGTCCTGCTGAAGAAAAAAGTCTTAAGAACAAGGCAACCTTTAAAGGGGCCTTAAAATAGATAGATGATCTCTTGAAACTTTACTAATTAATGGCAATTTGACAATATCTATCAAAATTACAAATGCACATATTCTCTTTGACAAAGCCATCTCACTTCTGGAAATTTATCTTATAGATATACTTGCATATGTACAAAAATAATGGATGTAACATATTCGTTCATTACATTAATGTTTGTAATAGCAAAAGACTGCAAGTAACCCATATACATAAATAGAGGACTGATTAAATAAATTACAATACATCTTTAAAAGGGAATACACTTAGCAGCTGCAAAAAAAAGAATGAAGAAGTTCTATATCCTGACATGGGAAGATCTCCTAGATAAACTGTGGGGAAAAAAGACAAGTACAAAATATATGGCATGCTACCTTTTGAATCAAAAAGAGAAAAATGAATATACATTCATATTTATTATATATGCAAAAAGAAATTCTGGAAGAATACATTTAGGAAATAATAACAATATAGCTACCTATATTGTTGGTTGGAGAGAGGGATAAGGGCAGTTATAGAAAATGAGTAGATTTGGGAGAGCAGGGGGAAAGTAAGAGATTTGTTTCATGGTTTACCTTTTAATTTTTTTTGAGTCAGATTTATTAAGGTATAATTTACACACAGTTAAATTCATACTTTAGGTATACACAGTGCTATGAGTTTTGACAAAGATACACACTCATGTAACTACCACTGCAATCAAGGTACAGAGTATTTCTTTTTTTTTTTTTTTAATATTTTTTTATTTATTTCTAGGAGAGAGAGAGAGACAGTGTGAGCAGGGGACAGAGAGAGAGAGAGACACAGACTCTGAAATTGGCTCCAGGCTCCGAGTTGGCAGTCAGCACAGAGCCTGATGTGGGGCTCGAACCCACGAACCGCGAGATCATGACCTAAGCCAAAGTCGGACGCTTAACTGACTAAGCCACCCAGGCACCCTGGTACAGAGTATCACCTCAAGAGTTCCCTTAAAGGCTGTAGTCAGTCCCTTCCCCTCCACTCCCAGTCTCAGGCAACCTCTGATTTCTATCCCTCACAAGCATTTAGAATTGTCTTTTTAGGTTAATTGCTGGGTAATCATGTCTTAACCATGGTTTTATTGTGCATTTCTCTGATAACTACTTCTTTGATGAAATGTCTATACAAATCTTTTGCTCATGTTTATTCATCTGTTTTATTACTGAGTTGTGAAAATTGCTTATAGATTCCAGATGTAAGTCCTTCATCAGAAGTGTGTTCTGAAATATTTTTTCCCAGTCTGTCACTTGTCTTTTCACTTGCTTACTAGTGTCTTTCAAAAAAGGGTTTAACTTTGAGGCACCTTGGTGGTTCAACTGGTTAAGTAGCTGACTTCGGCTCAGGTCATGATCTCGCGGTTGATGAGTTCGAGCCCTGGGTCAGGCTCTATGCTGATAGCCCAAAGCTTGGAGCCTGTTTCAGCTTCTGTGTCTCCCTCTCTCTCTCTGCCTCTTCCCTGCTTGTGTTCTGTCTCTCTCACTCTCAAAAATAAATAATAAAACATTTAAAAAAATGGTTTAAATTTGACAAATCTCTATTTTGCACCATATAAATACATTATCTCTTCAAAATTATATTTAAAAACATCTTTTTAAAATATGTAATACTTCATAAATATGTGTGTCATCCTTGCACAGGGGCCATGCTAATCTTCTCTGTAGCATTCCAATTTTAGTACATGTGCTACCAAAGCGAGCACTATTTAAAAACATCTTTAAAGAAAAAAGTGAGAGTGGTTAACAACCTAAGAACATATTTTATTAAAATAAATATCTAGATATTTGGTGAAAGTGAAAATGAAAAAAATTGGACCTTGAAAACCTGAAAAAATAACAACAGGAAGAAGGAAAAACATTTTAAGTAAGAAGAATACTGTAAAAAATGAGAACAAAGTACGGTGTGTGTCAGAGAAAGTGTTTGATATGGCTGGAGCAAATGGTGAGAGAAGATAATGGAAAAGTAGGTTGGAATCAGGTTAAGGATGGCCTCAAATGTCACATTAAGGTGTTTGGTTTATAACATGCAGGCAAGTGGAATTCATAACAAATTTTAAGTAGGGACGGGACACGATTGAGAAAGTTCTTGGGATGCTTATTCTGCTGGAGGTAAAAAGAACAGACTGAAAGGAGGAGGTGGGGAGACCAACAAGGAAACTCTTTTAATAATCCAAACAAAGAAACCACAAAAGTACTACAAGTATAGAGCAGTGTGAATGTGAAGGAGGGAATGAATGTCAGAGACAAAATGAGCTCTCAGGAGAATAAGTCTAGAAGGAGAAGGGAAGGAGCCCAGACATGAGCCCAGACCTATTATTGCTAACCAAAGGGAGGGGATCACAGAGGGAGTGAAAAACATGGAGACCTATGTAATGGAGCCCTCAATGGAAGTAAGAAAATAGCTGAAATTGTGGAGTGGTAACAGAGAAAAGGACTTTTAAATTTTTGTTAAGTAGGTCACTGTACCCCAAGGCACTAGAAATTTCAGCTGAATGGCAGGAAGGAAGCAACAGGAGAAAACATGGCATTGCAAGAGCTGAGACATGAAGGGCCAATGTGAGATCCAGCTGAAGGAGTGAGGAAATTAACCATACTTCAAACCAGGAGGAAACAATAATGAACACAAAGATTCAAATGATTAAGTAAACAAAAGTTCAACTCTGAAGCTATACCGAACAGAGTACTGTAAATATATACAGCTCAGGACTTCTTTGTACCTCAAATTCCTGTTTAATGTAACTAATACATCTTAAAGTTAAATAGTAGAGGTTCTCAAAAGCAACCACATAAACAACTCACTAGTAGTACAACAGAGTAGTATCACCAGGAGTAGCTAGACAAAGGCTATATGGTAACTGTACTATTTTACAATAACTCCCTGAATCTGCTCCATACTCCAAAACAAGTACTGTCAAGGTCTACAGAGAGAGAAGATTTAATACAAAATTTAGAATAGAGGTTATGTTTAGAGCTGCAACGGCCAACAGAACAGCAACCTAAAACTAAACGAAATTTAAGGGGCACTGGGTGGCTCAGTAAGTTAAGTATCTGACTCTTGATTTCAGCTCACACCATGATCCCAGGGTTATGCAATTGAGCCCCATGTCCAGCTCCTTGTAGAGCATGGAGCCTGCTTAAGATTCTGTCTCCCTTTCCACCCCTCCCCCCCCTTTCTCTCTCAATTAAAAAAAGAGAGAGAGAGAAAATAAGTATATGATATTCAAAATTCAGTCCCTCACTTGCTCTGGCCACATTTCAAGTGCTCAATAGCTCCACGTAGCTAGTGGCTACCATCTTAGTACAGATACAGAATATTTTCATCCTTGCATTTAGACCACGCTGCTTGAGGGAAACAAAAGAAAAAGAGATGAGATGTAAGGTGATAATAAAGCTATTTCTTAACCTAGATGAAGGCCACAGATGTTTTAATATTCTTCCTTAAAATTTTTATGGTTTTTTTTTTTACATTCTTCTGGAATACATATAGCAAGACAAAATCAAAATACTGATTTTTGCAGATAACATGACGATATACCTAGAAAATCTAAGTGACTGAACTTAAGTTTCTTAAAAGGATTAAATAAATTAAACAAAACTGTATTATATAAAACAAATCTACAAACACAACTTTTGATTTTATATTAGTGGAACAATATGAGAAAATGATTTCAATCATAATCATGATGCAAAAAGTATGAAATTAACTTTATTTGAGATTTAAAGGAAACTATGAAAATCTTACTGAAATCCTAAAAGGAACTAGCTAGTGATGTGTAAAGGGAAAGTTCATTCCTTACACAGCATGAACTATGTTCACCCACAATAACATTCTCTCAGCTCTCTTCTGTTGCTCTTCCACAGTGCTAATCTGATCCTCACCCAGGTTAAACTCAACTCTCAGGCTAAACTGTACCTCTAAACAAGCAGTTAAAGGTGTCTGGAGAAAAGTAAACAACTGTCCTGACAATATTCCCTTAAAATTACCATAATACTCAAATGAGCTTTCAGCACAGGCTAGCAATCTATTTTGCTGATGCTAGATTCCCTCTCCCCTTCTCCATGGTAACTATTATTTCACTTGTCCTCTTCTCTCTTCAACCTCCAACACCATTCTGCACTATCAGCAAAAGCACTCTCAGTGCCTCTTTCTGCACTGAGAACTTAAACTTCTCACTACCAAACCTAAATGTTTCCCTGTATCTGTGTCCACTTAATTCTGCCTTTTCTCACTTACAATGGAAAAAGTGTTCTTCCTCTTAAAGAATGGGCTAACCCTATCATTTGTGCCCAGGTTCCTTTCCTTGATGGCTATGCAAGAACATCGCTCTTAGAATTATTCCTCCTCTGTCCTACATTATCATTTTTTTAATGTCTCCTGAAGCATTACCATCAGTACACAAGCATGCTATAATAACTGCCATTAAAAAAAAAAAGGAAAAAGGTAATAAACTAAGGAAGGAAGGATTTTACTTCCCTTTCAGCTTCTTCCCTGTTTTAACACTCTCCTTTAAAAAAAAAAAAAAAAAAAAAACCCAGCTCTTCCCATAAGCGGCCTAAGGTGATCTCTGCAAATGGTTCACTATTCACTTGACCTAGAAAACCCTACACAATCATGCAAATCAAGAGGTACTTTGTGTCTTCGTGTCTACTTTAAGAATACACTTAACAATACACGTAAAACTGCCCAGGCCAGGAAGGGTATGCGTATCTAAAAAGCCACCAAGTATCTCAAAGACGTCACTTTGCAGAAGCAATGTGTACCATTTCATCACTACACTGGTGGAGTTGGTAGGTATGCCTAGGCCAAACAGTGGGGCTGGACACAGGGTCGGTGGGCCCAAAAAGAGTGCGGAATGTTTACTGCATATGCTTAAAAATGTGGAGAGTAATACTGAACTTAATGGTTTAGATGTAGATTCTCTGGTCACTGAACAAATCCAGGCAAACAAAGCTCCAAGAGGTGGTGTAGAACTTACAGGGCTCACAGTCCAACTAACCCATACTTGAGCTCTCTCTGCCAGACTGAGATGATCCTTACTGAAAAAGAGCAACTTATTCCTAAACCAGAAAAAAAAGTTGCACAGAAGAAAAAGATTTCCCAGAAGAAAATGAGGAAATAAAAACTTATGGCCCGGAAGTAAATTCTACAAAAAATAAATGCAAATAAAAGTAAAAACAGAAAAAAAATTTTTTTAATCTAGAAAATAAAAAAGTAAAATAAACTCCTCCAGAAAATTGTCTATACTCCCTTTCTCTACTTCTCCCCAACCCTCTCTTTAACCCACTACATAGGTTTCCATTGCTCTACAAACCCATTCTTTTGAAAGTCATAAAAAGCTTTCATCTTGCCAAATCCAGAAGGTTAGTTCTCAGTTCCCACCTTACTCGACTTATCTGTAGCATCCCAGATAGGACAGTATCAGGTGGGTGATGACCACCTATATACTTGTAGTACTTTCTTCACTTATCTCCCAAGATACCATACTGATTTTCCTCCCTTTTTAAAAAAACATTTTTTTAATGTTTATTTTTAAGCAAGAGAGGGACAGAGCCTGAATGGGGGAGGGGCAGAGAGAGAGGGAGACAAAGAATCCAAAGCAGGCTCCAGGTGTGGGGTTCAAACTCATGAGCCATGAAATCATGACTTGGCTGAAGGCTGACACTCAACAAACTGAGCCACCCAAGTGTCCCTGATTTTCCTCCTATCTCACTGGCTGATTCTCCTTCCCATTCTTCTGGGCTAGCTCATAGTTTTCTCTTTTTTTAAGTTTATTGGTTTATTTTGAGAGACAGAGAGAGAGAAAGAGCATGCAAGAGAGAGCATGCACATGAGTGGGGGAGGGACAGAAAGAGATGAGAAAGAGAATCCCAAGTAGGCTCCATGCTGTCAGCACAGAGCTGGACACAGGACTCCATCCCACGAACCATGAGATCATGACCTGAGCTGAAATCAAGAGTCAGAGCCTCAACTGACTGAGCCACCTAGATGCCCCTCACAGTTCTTTTCTATCCATCATCCAGTTGCTAAAGTAACCCGGTGGGCTCAGACTTTTATGTAGCTACATGGTCTCCTGAGCTGATCAAATCTCATAACCCTTTTTAAAACTGCCACGGATTTTTAAATATTGGGAGCAAATGTCTTTTGTTTTTGGTTTTTGGGCTTTTTGGCCACTGTCTTCGGGGTGTTGGCCTTACTGAAATAAATTCCTTTCTTGTTTCACCACCACCCATTCTCTGCCTTTCAATTTTCTCAGCAGCCAGTAGCCGAACCTTATGCGTTTGGAACCCCTAGAGCCAAGTGCTTTTTTAACCCTGAGCCCCAGCTATACCCCCATCCCTAATCAAATGATTCTTAAATTTATATTATCTCCAATCCTGATTTCTCCTTTAAGGTATGTATTACTAAATCATATCATCTTCTTGTTATTTTCATCTGGAATCCAAAAGGCATCTCAAACTTAACTTCTAGAAAACAGAATACCAAATTCACTCTCTTCATCCTTCTTCCCCATTATGTTACTGGCATGACCATTCATTCAGGACAAAATTTAGTAATCAATCTCAACCCTTCTTTTTCCTTGACATCTCAATATCAGCAAATCCAAAAGGAATTCTTATTAAGTCTATCTTTAAAATATATCCTATGGCACCTGGGTGGCTCAGTCGGTTGAGTGTGTCCAACTCTGATTCATGTGTCTGGCTCTTGATTTTCGGCCAGGTCATGATCTCATGGACATGGGACATGAAGCAGAGTCCCTTTGGGCTCTGCACTAGGCATGGAGCCTGCTTAAGATTCTCTCTCCCTCTCTCTCTGCTTCTCCCCTGCTTACACTCTCTCTCAAAAATACATATATATATCCAAAATATAAACATTTTTCACCACTTTCATTACAGCACTCTAATACCCTAGGGTCCCAGTCACCATCAATAATCACTAGATTATGGCATTAGCCTTCTAACTTGTAACCTTCTGATTCCACTCTTGCTCTCAATAGTCTCTTATTCATAGCCAGAGTGACTTAAAAAAAACATTCTAAAAATTGAAAAATGATTATTTAGAACAGAAATGGGAGGAACACCTGGGTGACTCAGTTGGCTAAGCATCTGATTCTTGATTTCAACACAGGTTTGATCTTGGGGTCATGAGTTTGAGCCCCGCGGTGGGCTCCATTCTGGGTGTGGAGCCCACTTAAAAAACAGAAACTTTGGGGTGCATAGTGGCTCTGTTGGTTAAGTGTCTGACTTCAGTTCTGGTCATGATCTCATGGTTCATAGGTTTGAGCCCCACGTCGGGCTCTGTGCTGACAGCTCAGAGCCTGGAGCCTGTTTAGGATTCTGTGTCTCCCTCTCTCTCTGCCCCTCCCCGTTCACACTCTATATCTTTCTCTAAAATAAATAAACATTAAACAAATATTTTAATTAACAAAATAGAATAGCAGTGGGATTCTAGAAATATATTCAAATTCAATAAATTATACAGAACCTAAGTTCTTTCCTGCATGTCTACTAATTAACACAATATTGATAAAATTCATCTCTTTGTAAAATCATACACAATCCAAGGTCAATCAACCTCTTAAACTCTATCTCTCTCCACTTAACCCCTCATCATGCAATGCTATATTGTGCTATAGCTCCAGCAGCCTCTCTGCTTTTCCCTGAACACACCAAACTTACTCTGCCTCAGGATCTTTGAACTTGCTGTTCCCTTTGCCTGGAATATTCTCTTTTCAGATTTTTAACATGGCAATTCACATTGTTCTCATACTTCATTCAACTCTAAACTCAATACCTGCTCATTAAAAAAAAAAGTCTTTTTTTAATGTTTTTATATATGTGTATTTTTAATGTTTATTTTTGTGAGAGAGAGAGAGAAAAAGCACGCATACATACAACCATGAACAGAAGAGGGGTAGAGAGTGGGGGACAGAGGATCCAAAGCAGGATCCAAAACAGGCTCTGCGTTGACAGCAAAGAGCCCACTGTGCAGCTCGAATTCAACAAACTATGTGATCATGACCTGAACCGAAGTCTGACACTTAACTAAGACATCCAGGCGCCTCGAGAAGTCTTTTTTAACTAATACCTCCAAAACAGTCTCCTATCCTCACTGCCCATCACCCTCTATGTCAATACACTGCTTTGTGTTTATTTATAGCATATACCAGTACCTAAAATTATGTATATGTTTATCTGTCTTCTCCACTAAAATATAACCTAACAGCCAAACTTTGGTCTGCTTGTTCACCACTATAGTCCCAGCACCTAGATCCCTGCCTCACACATATTATGTGCTCATTAAATATCTGTTATGTGTGTGAATAAATAATAACCTGGTAATAGTCTGAAAACTTAAAAAAAAAAAAAAAGACATACGGAAAAGAAATGGGATTACAGAAATATATCGAAATCCAGTAAGCTACACAGAACCTGAATTCTTTACCTGTTTTGCTGTCTATTAATACAAGACCTTCATTAAAATCAAAAAGATTCTCTCATAATTTCTAGGCAGGTAAATTCTCATGTGCCTATATTTTAAATATAATTTTTGTGTATGGTGTGAGAAAATGATCTAGTTTCATTCTTCTGCATGTTGCTATCCAGTTCTCCCAGCACCATCTGTTAAAGAGGCTGTCTTTTTTCCACTGGATACTCTTTCCTGCTTTGTCAAAGATTAGTTGAATTTACCCAACGGATACAGGAGTGCTGATGCATAGGAGCACATGTACCGCAATGTTCATAGCAGCACTCTCAACAATAGCCAAAACATGGAAAGAGCCTAAGTGTCCATCAACGGACGAATGGATCAAGAAGACGTGGTTTATCTATACCATGGAATACTACACAGCAATGAGAAAGGATGAAATCTGGCCTTGTGTAACAACATGGATGGACCTTGAGGGTGTTATGCTGAGTGAAATAAGTCAGGCAGAGAAGGACAAATATCATATGTTTGCACGCATAGGNCATGAGAGACTCTTGAATGCTAAGAAACAAACTGAGGGCTGATGGGTGTGGAGGGGAAGGGGGAGATGGGCATGGAGGGGGGGGCACTTGTGGGGATGAGCACTGGGTGTTATATGGAAACCAATTTGACAATAAACTATTTGTAAAAAATAAATAAATAAATAAATAGATAAATATAATTTACATTTATGTTACAATTCTAGTATTAAATAATATATAAAATGTATTTGAAATCAGCATTTCAACTTCTATACAACTAATTTGCTAGAAATGAAAACCACAATTAGTATCATGTTAAAACAAAACTAAAGGTAAGATGGAGGTATTAGAAAACCTGAACTGTAGGGACGACATTATAAGGAACTCCACTTATGCTAGGGAAAGATAGGATTCAGTAGGAAGAGAGGGAAAGATTAGGACCTGAAGTCTCAGGGTGGGGAAAAACATATTTTGGAACAATTCTGGGAGTGTCTGACACAGCAAACCTCCTCACAAGTAAGATTCTACTTAACAATGTAACAGACCGTACCTACTTCCCTCAGGTTTCCCTTAGGAATTTGACAAAAGACCTAACTAGGGCCAAAGGCTACCCCTCATACAATAGAAACGAGCCAATCAGGAATGGAACACCCAGCACCTAGAACTATCAAGCCAGCAAGAGTGGGACCTGAGAGGGAACAGGGAGAAGTAGAAGGCTAACCAAAACCTTATAAAACAAGGACCCTTGCCTTTAGTGGGCCAGCATTCACTTTCGAACGCTTACTTTCTGTAAAGAGAGCTTTGTTACTATTCTTACTTTCTAATCTTATACTCTAATAAACGTTTGCCTGCTACTCGATTGTGTCCACCTCTTCATTCTTTGAAATGGTGAGACAACGAATCCCAGGTATTGAGGTAAATAAAAAGTCCTGCCACACACTGACCTGATCCCCAGCAAAACTGGTGAAAATTATTTTAAAAACAACTAAAGCCCCTGGAAATGGCCCTTAGGACAAACAATGAAGGAAGAAACATCTATTCAAGAAAATTGAAAGTTGAGTAAAAAAGGCTGGAGTCTATGGTACTTGCATGAAAACCACTCCTTTCCTCCCCTCTTCCAGAGCAGAGAGGGTGGTTCCACTCTAGACTGTTGGAACCAAGGACCCAGGACTCCTTCCTTTTGTAGTTCCCATTCAGAGGGCTTTCTTCCCACAGGAGCAGGACTTCAGCACTTCTCAGCTTCTTCCAACTGTCTGTTGCTGAGAAGGCTAAGTCCAGGGTAAGTGTGGATAGAGAAGCACAGTTCCTTTCTTGCACCCAGCCTCCACTCATGGAATGGAGGCTCTTCCTTGTGTATGAATGTGTTACGAATACTGGGGGCCCAACAGCCCTCCCCTGGCTCAGTGCTTCCTGAGCCAGAAGAGATGGGGATCTCAGCCTACTGCCCCATCTCAACCCTAGGGCTCAGCTCCTAAAAAATGAGGATGTTACTCAGAAGGTCACCATAGTCCTCACTCCCAACTCAAGGGCCCTGGCTCAGAAATTTTGCCTACAGTCATTCCAGGGTGACTGCAGGCAAAATGACCAGAGCAACAACAGAGACAATATTGTGTGCTGGGGAAAAAAGGGGTGGAGGCGGTGGGATGGTGGTGGCAGAAGAATGGCCTTCACTAAAACAAATCCAGTCATTCACTCAAAAATAAACAAGCAAAATAACAAGCCTTAGAAAGGAGGACCAGTATCTAAAACTACTATAACATATTACCTAAAATCTAAAATGTTTACTTTCCAATTAAAAAAAACTGTAAGAAATCAAAGAAACAAGAAACTATGACCCATATATGGGAAAACAGACAACAGAAACTGCCTCTGACAGTGAGTAGATGCTGGACTTAAGAGGAAAAGATTTCAAAATAGCCATCATAAATATGTTCACAGAACCAAAGCAAAGTAAGGGAAAGTATGATAACAATGTCATATCAAATAGAGAATATCAATAAAGAGAAGTTTTTTTTAAAGAACCAAACGTAAATTCTGGATACAAAATGTATGATAACAAAAACAGAAGAACTGTAGGATACAGAAAGAGCCTCAGATTGCAAAAAAGGCCCCTGATCCTAAAGGGCCAATGTGTGTTCTTACTACAAATCCACTCTAATAAATCTGTGTCTCGTGTACTTTTTTAAAAATTTTTAAAAATGTTCTTAATGTACTATTTTTTAAAGCCACAGCTTTCAATAATAAAAGTAATTAACTCAATCCTATAATTTAATGGTGTTCTATATGCTACTTCTTGAATGACATTCATTCTATACATAATTCGTGTTTCTTTTTTTTTAAAAGGTGGTACTATAAATAACAGGTTAACTCTCAAATCTTTAATAATAATAATATGAAAAATCTTACTGGTCTGACGTCACCAGAAGAATTGGTAAATTGTCGAGCCAAGCCAAAATCAAGCATGTAACATTTCCTACATGTACTAGGAAAGCGACCCATGGCGAAGTTTGACTAGAAAAGCAGAGAAGGAAAATAGATTCTTTTAAAACTTAGTCTTTACATCTTACCATTCCTATACTTTAACTCTTCAACTTAAACTCTATATAATACATATGTCCCAAATATACTATTCTAATCAATGATGTTTGCAGGATACTAATACATAATCTCATTGTGGATTCTATTAATGCCCAGGATCAGGTAACTTTGAGCAACAAAGAATTAAATTGAGAGTATAAAGTTACATACAACATAACACTGACTTAAGTGGAACTCAAAAACCTTGAAATTCTAATCTAAGTCAGTGCTTTAACGACAGTCCAATTCTTCCTTTTTAAAATGGGAGGAGCTATGAGTAAGCAAATTTGAATATATGGCTAGGAATTTAAATGAAATTCCTATAACCATCACAAAGCTGAATTTCACCAAGTAAAAAAATTAAAATTCAATTTAAGGAAACATTTCAAAACAGACTTAAGGAAAATAAACTTTGCATTCTTCCCTTAAAAAAATAAATGTAATGTTAAATGAGCATAGACATGCAAAGATGGTATGTAAAAAGGGAATTTATAAAGGAAAAAGCAAAACTGCTACAGAATTGTTAGCTTTTACTTTAAATACTGTTCCATTTAAGGAGCTTTCAGTCACCATGCTTCTCAAGTAGTGACATTTAGTGTAGCATAGAAATAAGAAGAGAAAAAAAAATCTACATTACATTTCAAGTCTGACTCTACTAATGTTAATTTTAGTTGGCATTTTCATGTAAACCATTTAATTTTAGAAATCATGTAGCCACAGATGGGTGTAATTTTCAACTGCACTAACCAATACATGATATATTTATAGTAAATACAGTATATCAGAAATGGATCATTTCCCCTTGTGAGCAATAAAAAAAAGCATATTTCAGTTGTGGAAATAACAATTTCTAAGAAAAAGTAGAATTGAAAAAAATACTATATACTGCCAACACAGCACTCAGAGAAAAAAAAATAAGGCCTTTCACAATTGGTGGTTTCTTGCAAGTACAATTTGTCACTTGAGAAATAATTCAAAGAACAAGATGCCAACATCTAAAAGCAACATATGTATATTTTTCGCCAGTATCAGGAAAAAGAATCTAAAGAATAACTACCAACTGAGATGTAAGGCTATGTAACTAGGAATATTAGCACACATTACTACAGTCAAGTACTAATAATTTTTAATTTGGCTATGAACAACATTTTCGTTGTATGAGAAAAGCTCTTGAATATAAGTAGTAGTTTGTAATTATAATTTTTTTAAGATTAAAAGGCAAGTTACATTTTGCTTCTAGTTAAAGAAATTAAAATATTACTTTGTATTTAATAACAGAAAGCAAATAAAGCTACACTTATAATTTATTGTGTCCCATCATCAGATGAAGAGTACAAAGCAAACTCAGTCTGTGCTCAGACTTGAAAAGGCCCCTTACTGGTTTGATGTCTCGGTGCAAGAATCCCACGGAATGGATGCTCTCAATAGACTCCAGAATCTGTCTCCCCAGCCTAAGAGTAGTGCTAATGGTGAATGTGCCCCGGGATTGGCTACGGCGTAGATCTGCCAGATTCCGACCCTGTGAAAACCAAATCAACACTGTCACATATGGTGCTGTTTATAAGAGAAGACTGGAGAGCTATTCGTTTACTATTAAAAATGTTTTGACAGAAAGAGCAAGGATTTTACCCAAACCACAATCCTCACATTCAAGAGAAGAGAGTCCATTAAAATACATGAATGTTAATGTTCATAGCAGCACTCTCAACAATAGCCAAAACATGGAAAGAGCCTAAGTGTCCATCAACGGACGAATGGATCAAGAAGATGTGGTTTATCTNCAAAAAAAAAATACATGAATGTTTCAGACACATTTAAGAATAACCAGAAGTTTTTGAACATACTGTGTTTTTGAGTCATCATCGTGTTGCTCTTTGTCTTTCATGCCATAACAAAATATAGTTTAAATATACAAAATATAGGTATCAGAGCAGTAATTCCTCATTACTGCCTAACATATTCCCATACAAACTACTTAATTTTTCTGTGTCACAGTTTTCTTATAAAACCGAAATTATTAAACAAGATACATGTGAAGTCTTGAGAATACTGCCTGGTACACAATAGGTACCCAGTAAATGCTAATTACTGTTATTATGAACAAAAATGACATGATGCAAACACTCAATTACTTATAGCAATAGATAAAAACAGTGAATATATCTGGCCTGTGCAAGATGTGATACATTTCTGACTGCATTTAATGGTCACAGCCTCCTAAAATAGAAAATGTTACAGATGAAGAAAATAAGGCTCAGAAGTTTAAACAGTGTTAACCTATTAAGATAAAGTTGTTTTTCAAACCGAAACCTGTTTGAATTCAAAGTTGTGGGGGGGGTTTGTTTGTTTTGTTTTTTTACTTCACAGTGCTGCTCCACCCAGAAAGTTCTCTGTTGCCTAGGTAACAAACCAATAATTTGATGAGAAGAGTAGGGCTACAGTTGCTGTGTTCTACCACCCCAAGAATGGAAACCGGCTTCTTCATTACAAGGGAATTTAAATATCCCGATCTATCTATTCCCAAAACTTTGTAGTACATGCTTGAGATTAATACCATCACTTCAACTAAAGAGAGTTGATTCACTTTTGAAAAAGTAATAAATTCTTAAATTACTTAAGTACCACTTAAAATAGTAAGGGAGCATGAGAATCCCAAACAGGCTCCATGCTGTCAGTGCAGAGCCCGACAGAGAGCTCAATCTCATGAATCTGAGGTGAAATCAAGAGTCAGACACTTAATCAACTGAGCCACTCAGGCACCACAGTTTCTATGTTATAGAGAAAAAATGAAAATAATCTATATGTCTATCAATAAATGTAAGGATTTTTTTAATNTATTTCTGAGAGAGAGAGAGACAGCATGAGCAGGGGAGGGTCAGAGAGAGAGGGAGACACAGAATCTGAAGCAGGCTCCAGTACTGACAGCTCAGAGCCCAATGTGGAAGTCGAACCCACAAACCATGAGATCAAGACCTGTGCCAAAGTCGGACGCTTAACCAACTGAGCTACTCAGGCACTCCAATAAATGTAAGGTTTAATAAACTGTGGTAAACTCATCTTACTGGCTGGTATACAGCACTAAAAAACAATGAATCTTGGGATACCTGGGTGGTTCAGTCAGTTAAGCATATGACTTTGGCTCAGATCATAATCTCACGATTCATAAGTTTGAGAATCAAGTATTCTTTTCTTCTATTTACTGCCCTTCCTGTATAAAATGTATCTCAGGTAACCAAATAATTGGTGGAGTGGTATTTATCTATCTATCTATCTATCTATCTATCTATTTATTTATTTATTTTTAAGTAATCTCTATACCCAGTGTGGGACTCAAACTTACAACCCCAAGATCAAGAGTAGCATGTTCTACTAACTAAGCCAGCCAGGAGGCCCAGGTGGAATGCTTTTTGAAGAACTCCAGCTAACAAATTAAGAAAAACAGAATAGTTCATTTGCAGTCTCACTAAAGTAATGAATCTAGGCAATAATCACTAATGGGTTTTTAAAACCTAAGAGAAAAACCACTGGGAATTTTAAAAAGGATGCATCAGGCTGACAGTCCCTGAATCTGATTGATCAATTCTAACATTACTAAAAACAGACAACCCAGACATTGCCCACTTATGTGATGCAACAGGAAGCCTACAATTCACCTCTTAAGTACCGTGGCCAAATAAAACAAAAGTGGAATCTGATCTAATCACCTGGTTATAGAAAATACAGGGGACAGAAGAACATGTTAGATAAGGAGAGGGACAAACAGCCAACTCCAGAATATGAGACCTTCATAACAAATGATTCCATTTTTATCAATGACAATGAAAACAACAACTACAAAAACTGTAAGAAAAATTGAAAGTGAACCTATAGAGTAAAAGAAGCTTAAGAATTATATCCACCAAATGCAATCTGTGGAACTCTGTCTGAAACCAGATTCAAGTAAACCAAATATAAAAAATAATAGAGAAACAATCAAGAAATCTGAAAATTGTCTTGATATTTGACACTATTATGAAGGAACTATTGTTTTGTGATTAAGAGGAGAAAAAAAGGAATCTCTGACTCTTAGAGTACATATTTACATATTTCCACATAAAATATGCCTTCAGTTTGATTTGACATAGTCTGGGGATGGAGAGGAGAGGGAGCTGATTTCGGCTCAGATCATGATCTCATGGCTCATGAGCTTGAGCCCCGTCCTGGGCTCTACGCTGACAGCGCAGAGGCTGCTTGGGATTCTCTGTCTCCTTCTCTCTCTGTCCCTCCCAACTCTCTCTCTCTCTCTTAAAAATAAACACGTTTAAAAAGACTCATTTTAATAGTAATTGGCTAGGGGCGCCTAGGTGGCTCAGTTGGTTGAGTGTCTGGCTTCAGCTCAGGTCATGAGCTCGCGATTCGTGGGTTCAAGCCCCACGTCGGGCTCCGTGCTGACAGCTCAGAGCCTGGAGCCTGTTTCGGATTCTGTGTCTCCCTCTCTCTCTCTGCCCCTCCCTTGCTCATGCTCTGTCTTTCTCTGTCTCAAAAATAAATAAACTATTAAAAAAATTTTAGAAAATAGTAATTGGCTAGATTTTCTACAATAGACTTAGGATTATTACCTACAATTTTTAAGGCAGATATAATATAATTGAATCACCAAGAGGAAAAGCATACTTAAGAATTAATGAACTTAGGGTTTTTAGAAGAAATTAAAAGTGCCAGTGAAAAGCTGAGAATCTAAATTTTATCACAGTATACACAGGGAAACCTTGTAGTTATCTTCAATCTGTCACCTAAGAGAGAATACCCTCTCATAATTATACCAGTGTTAGCCTAAATCAAGTCAATCATAACTATACAGAATGGGAGGGGGGGGGTTAA
>NW_027530019.1:10673200-10700493 GCF_008692635.1 Crocuta crocuta | reverse complement strand
GGGGGGGGGGGTTAATGGTAGATTAATTTTCTTATGACAGAAAAAAAATACAGCATGCAAGTCAAATGGAAAGGTTTTTAGGTAAGTCCAGAAGAGCTTGCCAAAGGCCAAAAGGCCATTGTTATCTGATACACACCAATCTCCTTAGTCTTGCCAGACTAAGAGCCTTCCCATTTCCAGAAAGTGAGATTTAAATAACTGCAAAAAAAAAAAAAAGTACGCTTAAGTAACATAAAAATGAGTATGTGCTAAGACTGAGAGAGATTCTACAGACTGAGAAAGCTTCGATCCAAATTCTCTACTTCCAGTAGTAAACTAAAAACAAAATGAAGAGTTTTCTCTAATTATGCCAAGAATATTGGCCTCAGGCTTCCACAAAGGCCTAACATCCAACAAATTAGTCAGTTCCCAGGCAAACCACAAAACTCCTTGAGCTTCAGTCCCTTAACTTGCAAAATGGGGATAAAACCTCCTGTCTTATCCTCTCCATGGGGATATGGTGAGGATCAAATAAGGTGTATAATAAATCCAGAAGAAAACTATACACTATCATACCAAAAAGTTAGATTATTAATAGCCAAAGTGAGAGAAGGAGGGTCTACACTAATGACCTCAAAAGTTACAAGGTTAACTACTTCAAGAAATAAAACAATGCTGGCTCAAGAGACAGTGAATCACATGACTCAAAGACTCTATGGCTATACATTACAGAGACTTAATATCTTTAGATCTAACTCAAATGCTGAAGGACAGCTGAGGGAAATAAGAAAAGCATTCTGATGCGTAGAGAAAGCATTCAGGCTAGGATTTACTATGTCTCTGAAATCACTGCTGCACAGTTAAGCTGAAAGAAAACAAAAGAACCCAATGTCCATAGAAAATTTTGCTAAAGATTAAAGGAAACTCTGATAACTCTAAGTTAGGCAGTAAGGTAAACTACAGCTTTTACACTTTGAGATTGAATACAGTTCAGCGGTGTGTGCGTGTGTTTGTGTTCAAGGGCAGAGGTAGTTGTCAGAGAGAATGGGCAGGTTTCCTTCTTCTCCTTGCTGTGATCATTACTCCAAAATTCCCTTTCTGAATTTCTTTCCACTCCTGCCCAACCCAACTCCACTCTCTGCCTAATGAATGATAAAAGAAAAAGGAATGCATTTCTCCTCTGTATCAACTAATGCTTAATTTTCAAGCAAAGTTAGTACTTGAGCACATAAATTAAAAACTAGAGTCCTAACGGTAATAAAGACAGGAAGAGGAAGGGACAGGGACAGGCCAATACTCAACATTATATCCAGCAATCCATGTAGGGATTGAAAAACTTTGCAATGACAACAGTCAGTGAAGATATGGATCAACTAAAATAGTTGACAAGAACAACCTTTTCATCGTTGGAAAAATCTACATCAAATCTGTTTAAATAAAATTCCATACAAGGAACGCCTGGGTGGCTCAGTTGGTTAAGCGTATGACTTTGGCTCAGGTCATGATCTCACGGTTTGTGAGCTGAAGCCCTGCATCAGGCTTTATGCTGACAGCTCAGAGTCTGGAATGGAGCCTGCTTCAGATTCTGGGTCTCCCTATCTCTCTGCACCTCTCCTGCTCACAATCTCTCTTTGTCTCTCAAAAATAAATAAACATTAAAAAAATTCCATACAAAAAAAATTCCATCTGCATAATGTAAAACATTCTGAGATGATGATACCAAGAATTTTCTTTTATCCATATACACTAAAATTAGGTAGGCTGATCAAAACTGAAGTATTTTAAGATACATTTTCAAAGTAACCTACCTGCAACTGCATGACCACATAGTTGAATCGATCATTCCTCCCACAGCCAATAAATCTACAAACATGGTCTTTCCCTGGATAATAGAAAGAAAAGAAAAAAGAGAAAACAGTAGAAAAGGTTATACTATGATTTCTCTTCTAAAAATTCATAATTTGTTTTTCTGTATAGTATTTTATAATTGAATACAATGGACCTGTCTTAAGAACCTTAATAAGAAGAAATCTGTATTATTTAAATTTTCTACCTACCTCCCCATGGACTCTACACTGCTCCTTGTGTAGTCAAATAAATGTTTATTGAATGATAATTTATTTAGGAAGTAAAGAATTAAAAGGTCATTTCAGGTCAAGTTGCCCAGACATTATACATATTAAAACAGAGAAGAGCAATAAATAAGAACTATGTTAGGAATATAAATCCTGAATTTTAGAAATGGTCTGCCATTCATCAATATATGATTTCAATCACTTAATCACTTAATCTTTCTGGACCTCACTGATTTGGATTATTTCAGTAGCTTTCAACCTGAGTTCCATCTGTGAAACCCAAGGAGGTGCTGGCTAGGGTATTGAGAAAGCAGAAGTGGAGCAGAAAGAAATCTAAGGTTCTCCCCTGATTCAACAAAAGCAAACAAAGGTCCTAAAAAAAGGATCAAGTCTGGAGGGTTCCAAGGCCACTGGAGTATAGTGAATGAATGGAGAACAGCATGAGAAGATACTTGAGAAGCAGGAGGCATGAGACCCTGAAAGGTCTTAGACTCTATGATAAGGAAAGTGAAAGACATTTATAAGGTCAGTGTTTATCAGTCCACGCTGCTGATAAAAATCATCTTGGGAAGATTTTTAAAGATTCCTAAACTCTATACTGATTCATAACTGATGGGGGAAGTTACAGGATAGGAGTTTTTCAAAAATTCTCTAAATGATTCAAAAGCAGATGGGCCATGGATGGACATATGAAATCTACTGCTGGGTAAGGAGAAGCATCTAAAAGACTTTAAAAGGTGGCTAGATGGCTCAGTAGGTTGAATGTCTGACTCTTGATTTGGGCTCAGGTCATGATCCCCAGGGTCATGGGAACAGTTCCTTTGTAGGACTCTGCACTGACTGAGCATGAAGCCTGCTTGGGATTTTTTCTCTCTCTTCCTCTGCCCCTTTCTCCCACTCACTTGCACACTCTTTCTAAAAATAAAAAATAAATACATAAAAAGTAAAAGATTTCAAGATGAGGGAAAACACACTTAAACACTGTACTTTAGAACACTGCTATGGTGGCAATGAGGAGGATAGTCTACAGACAGGTTACTTCCAGAAGTAAAGGTCATTCTGGGGATAGTTACAATATCCCAAGAGCGAGAACAGGGTTTAAATTATAAGTATTACAGTAGAGATAGAAAAAAATGAGATAAATATGAGAGATACTAAAGACCATTTTTGACTAGAAATTGGTACAATTAAATGATAAGTTGTACCAAAATAAGAGAATATATAGGCTGTATAGACTATATGGAATATCAGAATGTTGAGTTTAAGGACAACCTGTTGAATTCAGCAGACAATTGTAATCTGAAGCCTGTTGCTGAGCTACAGAAATATACTGGGGCACCATTAGTTCGTGGAAGGTAGATGGAACTACAAACATAGATGGACAGTTGACAAGTTGGAAGAATAAAGAATGATAAAATTAATCTAAGAATGGAATTTTAGAAGATGCAACATTTAGGGGATGGGCAAAAATTAAAGAACACATGAAGGAAATCAAGTAATAGCCAGAGAGGTATGAGGAAACTATGAAAAAGGGGTATTACAGCAATATAATGAGAAGAGCATGTTAAGGCAGAAGTGGCCAATGGCAAATGCTATAGGAAGGCTGAGAAGAGTGGGGCGCATGGGTGGCTCTGTCAGTTAAGAGTCCAACTTCGACTCAGGTAGTGATCTCATGGTTCCTGGTTTTGAGCCCCATGTCAGGCTCTATGCTGAGAGCTCAGAGCATGGAGCCTGCTTCATGCTCTGAAGAGATTCTATGTCTCCCTCTGTCTGCCTCTCCCTGATTTGTGCTCCATCTCTCTCTCTCTCTCTCTCAAAAAAAAAATGAATAAACATTTAAAAAAAGAAGAAGAAAGGCTGAGAAATGCTGATTAATATAAAAAATTTAAGAAGTCAATGGTAGGTGGAAAGGGCAGCAGCCAGCCTTTAATGGATTGAAGTATAAATGAAGTATGAGATAGCCAGGGCTATCTTTGAAGAAGCTTGCTTACATTATAAAGTAAGTCACACACCCAGAGCTATAAGGGCAAGACTTGGTAGATATGTTACAGATGAGTAATATATGTCAACATTCAAAAAAACCTATCTACTGGCTGGCTTAAAATATAAATACAGGGGCACCTGGGTGGCTCAGTCAGTTAAGCGTTTGACTTCAACACCGGTCATAATCTCATGGTTCGTGGGTTCAGCCCTGCATCGGGCTCTGTGCTGACAGCTAGCTCAGAGCCTGGAGCTGGTCTTCAGATTCTGTGTCTCCCTCTCCTGCTCATGCTGTCTCTATCTCTCTCTCAAAAATAAATAAAACATTAAACAATTTAAAATATATACATAAATACAACCTAGACTTCTTTAAGTTAGTAATTCAACTTCTTTTGCTTCTCGGTTATCACACTATTTTCTCATTATCTCTGCTTTTGTTGAAAAGGGCTGGAACTAGCAAGAAATTAGTGAAAATGGGAGCAATAATTCCCAGTGCATACAATGCTGTTAATCACTTTTCATGTATGTTACAAATGTTTGCAAAACTGTGTCACCTAGTAAATTAAAGTAGGAATAAAAGGATAAAACGATGGTCAATTAGCAACTTACACTTTCCCTCAGCTTCAAAGGAACAATTAAAATATCATTTAGGAAGTATTTTCTTCTTGTTTTCCATTCTTCAAGATTCCATCTTCCTAGCATATAACAACTTAAATGATAGATTTCTAGTACAAACACATTTCAATCATCTAAAAACAGAAGGCCATACTATATTTAACTCTTTTTGGGATGCTCTTTCAAAAATATCTTATTGGTATGCTATACCAAAATACTATTTATCTCTCAATAGTGAAACCATCCTACTTTTACAAAGAAAAAGGACAGAAATCAAATAAATGGTAGACTCTTTACTAAGAAACCAAAATACAAAGTCAACAGCAAATTTTCTGGGATTCACCGATATATCTTCATTGCTTTAGGTAAGAGCTTAATGAATTCTTAACTCATACTTTGGGAACAGTATACTACTGTTCTTATATTTTAGATGTATACAATTAATGAAAATCCTTAATAAAGTTAGTTCAGTAGATACATACAAATTTTTAGAAGCATGGAGAAACTCCGATTTAATTGAACAGTAATTCTTCACCACCACTTAGAATATGAAAATAACTATTGTAATAACTAGTACAAACTAAGATATCACTCCGTAAGTACAAGGACCCTATCTATCTTGTTTTGGTCCCTAGCACAGTACCTGGTAAACAGTGAAATGCCCAATCAGTATCTTTAAATAAACAAATGAATAAATAATTATAGATAATAAAACATTCATAATATGCAAGCATATTGTGCCAGGCATTATATTAAGTGCTTTACATGCATTTAATCCTCACAGCTTAAGTATTATTTTCCCTATTTTTTGGATGTGAATTAAGAAAAATAATCTCTAAAAATGAGGGGGCTGGGGTAGGCTATACTTGAGGAGAATGTTATAATTCAAAATCATTCCTGTGGAGAAAAGGAAACATGGACAACCAGTTTGAAAAGCACAGACCTAACACACTATCATGTGGATAAGAGTCCTGAGTAGACTCTAGATACCAGGATTATAGCAATCTTTATGGTAACTTAGGCAGTGTACAAGATCATATTTAGTTGGTAAGCAAACAAACAAAAAAAAAAAAGAGAGAGAGTCCTACACTATGCACTACTAGGTCTGATCATGACTCCACATTCACAAAAATAGTTATTCAACTTCACACACAATGAGAATAGAGGAGAGGTCCAGAAATATTACAGAAACAACTCAAAGTCCTTAGGTAAACCATTTTATAAACTTTTAAGAACTCCCAGTATAAAAGACATCTAAATAATAATTTTTAAATATTTTATTTGTAACTAATCTCTGCACCCAACATGGGGCTTAAATTCAGGACTCCAAGATCAAGAGTTGCACAGTCTACCAATTGGGCAATCCAGACACCCCCATGACTCTAAATAATCTTTTTCTTTTTAAGTTTATTTATTTGTTTGGGAGAAACAGAGACAGTGCAGGCGGGGAAGGGGCAGAGAGAGAGGGGAAGAGAGAATCCTAAGCAGGCTCCACACTGCCAGCACAGAGCCCAACGTGGGGCTCAAACTCATTAAACCATGAGATTATGACCTGAACCAAAACCAAGAGTCGGACACTTAACCAACTGAGCAACCCAGGTGCCCTGACATCTATATAATCTTAATAACACTACTGTAGAGCAGGACTATCTTGTGTATGAATAATAGCCAAGCCAATCCTCATTTGATTCCTACCTAATTTCCACAGATTCTCATAACTGTACATAAAGGTACCAGAATATAATAGATATATAAACTTAATTTCAGCATCTTCAGGCTATACTGCTTATGTTTGTACTCTAGTACACAGCTCTGCACAGGATACATACTAAATAAACAAAGAATATGTTTTTATAATACCTTGATTGAAACATTAACATACCACAAAATTCACCCATCTAAAGTATAATTCAACTGTTTTTAGTTTATTCACAAAGTTGTACAACCATCGCAACAATCAGCATTAGAACATCTTCATCAGCCCTACCCCACCCCACCAAAAACCCCATGCTCATTAGTTGTCACTTCTAGTTCCCCCTGAAACTCTTCCCAAACCCTATGAAACCATTAACCTACCTTCAGTCTCTGGTACATTCTGGACATTTCACATAAATAGAATCATACAATAAGTTGTGTTTTGTGACTGGCTTCTTTCACTTAGCATAACGTGTTCAAAACTCATCCATGTTGTTGCATGTATCAATATTTCATTTCCTTTCATTGTCAATAATATTCACTATATCGCTACACCACATATTTTGTTTAGCCATTTATCAGTTGATTGTCCATTTGGGTTGTTTCCACTTTTTGTTTGTCATGAATATTGCTACTGTGAACATTCACATACAACTTTTTGTGTAGACATATTTTCATTTCTCTTGGGTACATAATTGAGAGTAGAATTGCTGGGCATAGGGTAACTCCCTGTTTAATCTTAGGCAGCCCATGGGAACTGCTGGACTGTTTTCCAAAGAAACTGCACGTTTTATATTCCTACCAGTAACATATGAGGCTTCTAATTTCTCCACATCCTCACCATCTCTTGTTATTATCTATATATATTTTTATTGCAGCCATCCTAGTGAGAGTGAAGTGACATCTCATTATAGTTTTAATTAGGATTTCCACAATGACTAATAATGTTGAGCATCTTTCATGTGCTTATTGTATCTTCTCTGGAGAAATGTCTATTCAGATCCTTTGCTGATTTTTAAATTGGGTTGTCTCTTTATTCTTGAGTTATAAGAGTTCTTTATATATTCTAGATAAAGTCCTTATCAGATATATGATTTATAAATATTTTCTCCTACTCCATAGGTTCTATTCACTTTCCTGATGGTGGCCTTTGAAGCACAAAAGTTTTCTAATATCCTTTTTATTTTGCTGCTTTGTGGTTTTAGTGACATATCTAAGAAATCATTGCCTAATCCAAGGTTATGAAGACTTATGCCTATGTATTCTTCTAACAGTTTTATATGTTTAGGTATTTGAACCACTTTGAACTTTTTTTTTTTTTTTGAGAGAGAGAGTGTATGTGTGTGTATGTGTGCACACGCAAGCAAGTGGAAGACAAGGAGAGAGAGAATATTAAGCAAGCTCCAGGCCCAGTAAGAAGCCCCACATAGGGCTGGATCTTATGAACTGTGAGATAACGACCTGAGCCAAAATCAAGAGTTGAACGCTTAGCCAACTGAGCCACACAGGTGCCCCACGAATAAACTTTTCTTAAGATTTTTAAAAAAAATTTTTATAAGTAAACTCCATGCCCAACATGGAGCTCAAACTTATGACCATGAGATCAAAAGTCACATGCTCTACAGGGGTGCCTGGGTGGCTCAGTCAGTTAAGCATCTGACTTCAGCTCAGGTCATGATCTCACCTGTCTGTGGGTTCAAATCCTGCGTTGGGCTCTGTGGTCACAGCTCAGAACATGGAGCCTACTTCTGATTCTGTGTCTCCCTCTCTCTCTGCCCCTCTCCCACTCGCACCTCTGTCTCTCTCTCTCTCAAAAGTAAATAAACATTTTTTAAAAAGTTAAAGGAAAAAAAAAGAGTCACACATCTACATAGTGAGCCAGCCAGGCTCCCCCTGCTTTAAATACCTTTCTACATATGGTATGAGGTAAGGGCCCAACTTCATTCTTTTTCGTGTATATAACTGTTGGAAGACACACTCCTCTTGTGTTTCTCCTTTATTTTCACACTACCACCATACTCACACACACTTCTGACATCAGGTGTGTGGGCTTTCCACACATCAAGGATTCTCCTAGACACCAGTTGGGTGTCCTATAATTCAAATAAATTCTAACACTATCTGGAGTCTGCACCAGAAGTTAAGGGCTTAGTCCCACAAGACTGTTCCTACTCCAGATGACAATCACAAGTCCCAAGTTGTCATCTGTATAAATTACCCACTCCTTAGATTGGATAATTTGCTAGAATAGCTCACAGAATTCAGGGAGATACCTGCATTTACCAGTTTATTAGAAAAGATACAATAAAAGATACAGAAGAACAGCCAGATTTAGAGATACACTGGGAAAGATATGTGGGAAGGGGTGCAGAGCTCTTCCTGAGTTTGCCACTATCCCAGCACCTCCACATGTTCACCAACTCAGACGATCTCTGAACCCCAGACATATGGAATTTTTACTATTTCCTAGAAAACCGGGGGTGGGGCTGAAAATTCCAAACTTCTAATCACCACCTGGTCTTTCTGATGACCTGCAACCATCCTGAAAGCTATTCAGGAGCCCAGCAAGAATTGCTTCCTTAGAACATGAGGAAATTCTAAGGGATATAGGAGCTCTGTGTCAGGAAACACTGTCCTGGCCAAATTTTTCTAGGACCAAATAGTAGAACAAAAAAAGTTCCTAAGTGCACTTACCACTTAGGAGACTACCCAGATTTTAGGAGTTCTGTGCCAAGGGGCGCCTGGGTGGCTCAGTCAGTTAAGCATCTGACTGGCTCAGGTCATGATTTCATGGTTCGTGGGTTCGAGGCCCGCATTGGGCTCTGTGCTGACAGCTAGCTCAGAGCCTGAAGTCTGCTTCAGATTATATATCTCTCTCTTTCTCGGACTGTCTCTCTTTCTCTCTCAGAAATAAATAAAACATAGTTTCTGTGCCAGAAACTAGGGGCAGAGACAAATAAATGTGTTTATTCTTTTACAATATCCAACGGAGTTATGCTGGCACCATTTGTTGAAGACTCCTTTCCCACTGAATTGCCTTCATATCCTTGTCAAAAATCAATTGACCAAGTGACAATTTCTGGGCTCTCAATTCTATTGCATTGATCTATATTTCTATCCTTATGCCAATACCACAGTGTCTTGATTACTGTCATTCTATAGTAAGTTTTGAAATCAGAAAGTGTAAATACTCCAACTCTGTTCTTTTTCAAGGCTGTTTTAGCTATCTCGGGGTCCCTTGCAATTCCATATTAATTTTAGAATCAACTTGTCCATTTCTACAAAGAAACCTCCTGCAATTCTGATAGGGACTGTGTTTAATCTATAGGTCAATTTCAGGACTACTACTATCTTAACAATATTAAGTCTTTTAATCTATAAACACAAGATATCTTTCCATGCATTTACGTCTTATTTTTTCAACAATGTTTTGTAATTTTCAAAATATAAGTTTTACACTTTTTTTATTAGATTTATTCCTAAGTATTTTATTCTTTCTGATGCTTTTGTAAATGGAATTGTTCTCTTAACTTCATTTTTGGATTGCTTATTGCTAATGTCTAATGATACAAATCATCCTTGTACATTGATCTTGTTTCTTGCAATCTTGCTAAATTTGTTTAGTAGTTCTAAAAATTTTTTAGTGGATTCCTTAGGATTTCCATATATAAGATAATGTCACCTACAACTAGAGATAGTTTTACTTCTTTCAAGTCTGGGTGCATTTTATTTCATCATCTTGACTTGAATAGAAGTGGCAAGTACAGAAATCCTAGTCTTACTCCTTACCTTTAGGGGAAAGAGTTCAGTCTTTTACTTAGCTGTGGGGTTTTTTGGTTTTGTTTTTGGGTTTTTTAAATATGTTCCCTTTTACGGTAAGGAAGTTCTTTTCTATTCCTAGTTCACTGAGTATTTTTTATCATGAAAGTGGCACTGCATTTTGTTAAATGGGGCTTCTGTGTCTAATGACATAATCATGTGGTTTTTGTCTTTTATTTCATTGATATAGTATATTAATCAATTTTCATATTTTAAACTAACCTGGAACTCCAGGGATATAATCTTTTTATATGCAGCTGGATTATGTTTCCTAGTATTTTGCTGAGGATTTTTGCATCTATATTCAGAAGAGACACCAGTTTTCACTTTTCTTTTCTTTTATTCTCTTTGCTTGGCTTTGATATAAAAAATTGGCCTTACAGGATGAATTGGGAAATGTTCACTTCTTTTCTATTTTTTTGGAAGTTTGTAAAAAAAAAAAAAACTGATATTAATTCTTCTTTAAATGCTTATTAGAATTCACCAGTGGAACCATCTGGGCCTGGGCTTTCCATTATGGGTAGGTGTTTTTTTATTACAATAAATTCAATCTCAATAAAGCCTGTTATAGGCTTATTCAGATTCCTATCTATTCATGAATCAGTTTCAATAGTTTACATCTTTCTAGGAATTTGTCCATTTCATGTAGGTTAATTTGTTGCCATGTACAATGCAGCATTCCCTTATTAAAATCATTTTTATTTCTGTAAGGTCACCAGAAATATTCCCTCTTTCATTCCTAATTTGATTCTTTTTCATTTTTTCTTAGGCTTTACTTCCTTCTGCCTGCTTTAGGTTTTTTTGTTTTGTTCTTTAATTAAGCTCTATGCCCAGCCTGGGGCTTGAATTCATGACCCTGAGATCAGGAATCATATGGTCTATTTACTGAGCCAGCCAAGCTGGCTCTGCCTGCTTTAGGTCTAATTTGCTCTTCCTTCTCTAGTGTCATAAAGTGGAAGGTTAGATAATGTACTGGAGATCATTCTGTCTTCTTAATTTAGGTGTGTACTGCTATATGTTATCTTTTTTTTTTTAATTTGTTATTTATTTCTAGGAGAGAGAGAGAGAGAGAGACAGCGTGAGCAGGGGAGCGTCAGAGAGAGAGGGAATCACAGACTGAAACAGGCTCCAGGCTTTGAGCTGGCAGTCAGCACAGAACCCGACGCGGGGCTCGAACCCACAAACCACAAGATCATGACCCAAGCGAAAGTCAGACACTTAACCGACTAAGCCACCCAGGTGCCCCAACTGCTATATGTTATCTTCTAAGCACCACTTAAACTGTACCCCATAACTTTTGGTATCTTGTGATGGTTGTTGTAATTAAGGAAATCTACAGAAAATCAGTTTGTAATCTTAGAAGATAGGGTCGCGAATGCCATATGCCATATGGGACAACCTATTATTTTTCTTTGAAGGAGACACAAGACTGATGGAAAGAAAAAAAGCAATCACTAGATCAAAATTAAACCTCAACTCTGCCATTAATAATCATGGAAACTTAAGCAAGTTTCAATTTGTTCAGCAGAACTATTGAAAAAATTAAATGACACAGTATATTTATAAAGCATCTCATTGATTAACTATCCAGTATTCATTTCCCCCTTATTAACAGCACCCATATTACCCTTGGGGAATGATCTTCTTTCATCATGTGTCTACTGTCTCAATGGGCTTTATCCACTCCGAGACCCAAGGTTGGGCATTAATTGCTCTAAGCCAATCAGAGTAATAGAGAAATTTCTCTTTTATTACAGAGAGCAATTTGTTGATGGGAAGGAAACTAAATATTCAAGAATTAAGGCAAGCAATGCATGACATTACTCTGACAAGATTAATTATTTCAGAGATGTTCTAATCAGAGCAAAATTTAATAGTTTCATATGACACTTAACAGATGTTATTTTTATTTTTTTTTTAAATATTTTTATTTTTGAGAGAGACAGAGCACAAGAAGGGAAGGAGCAGAGAGATAGGGAGACACCTAATTTGGAACAGGCTCCAAGCTCTGAACTGTTAGCTCAGAGCCCGATGTGGGGCTTTAACTCAAGAACCATGAGATCACGACCTGACCCGAAGTCAGAACACTTAACCAAGTGAGCTACCCAGGTGCCCCAGAAGAGATGTTATTTTTAAAGAGACAGAATGGAGCTCCCTTCCAGTTGCTGTCAGCAAACATCTCTCAGCCACGAAGGAAATAAGCATGAGAATTAAGTCTACAAAATGGAAGAGATAATCACTACAAAAAATGTCATCAGATGCTATCTCATATCATACACAAAAATCAACTCAAGATAGATTAAAGACTTGAATGTAAAACCTGAAACCATAAAACTGACAGAAGAAAATACAGGGGCTAAGCTCCTTGACATTGGTCTTGGCAATTATTTTTTAAATTTGACACCAAAAGCAAAGATGATAAAAGGAAAAGAAATAAAAAAAAAAAAGTGCGACTGCATCAAATTATAAAGCTTCTTCACAACAAAGGAAACCATCACCTAAATGAAAAAGCAACCAACTGGGAGAAAATATTGGTAATCACATACCTGATAAGGAGTTAATATCCAAAATACAGAACTCACACAACTCAACAGCAAAACAACAACAATAACAACAACAACAAAAACCAATCTGATTAAAAAGTGGGTAGAAGACCTGAAGAGACATTTTTCCAAAGAAAATAGTAAAATGGTCAACAGGTACACGAAAACGTGTTCAATATGATTAATCATCAGAGAAACACAAATCAAAACCACAATGAAATATTACCTTACACCCATTAGAATGGCTACTATCAAAAAGGCAAAAAATAACAAGTGTTGGTAAGGATATGGAGAAAAGGGATCCTTGGGCACTACTGCTAGGAATGGACACTGGTGTGGCCACTACGGAAAATATTACAGAGATTTGACTCAGGTAAGAGTCCAACTCTCGGTTTTGGCTAAAGTCATGATCTCACAATTTGTGAGTTCAAGCCCTGCATCAGGCTCTGTGCTGACAGTGGTTGGGATCCCCTCTCTCCCTTTCCCCACTCACACTGTCTCTGTCTCTCTCAAAATGAATAAATTAAAAAAAAAAGTTTCTTAAACAAAACAAATGAAGAAAGGGGGAAAAAAAGAGACAAATCAAAACACAAAATCTTAAGTATAGAGAACAAACAAATGGTTACCAGAAGTGAAGTGCCTGGGAAGATGGGTGAGACAGGTGAAGGAGATGAGGAGTGGAATTGTCTTGATGAGCACTAAGTAATGTACAGAACTGTTGGATCACTATATTGTACACTGGGCACTAATATAACACTATACATCAACAACACTGGAATTTATTTAAAAAAATTTTTTTAAGGTTTTATTTTTTATGTTTGAGAGAGAGAGACAGAGACAGGGTGCAAGCAGGGGAGGGGCAGAGGGATGGAGACAGAATTTGAAGCAGGCTCCAGGCTCCAAGCTGTCAGCACAAACCCCAGGGCTCAAATTCACCAGCAGTGAGATCATGATCTGAGCTGAAGTTGGATGCCTAACCGACTGAGCCACCCAGGTGCCCCTAACAACACTGGAATTTAAAATTTTTTAATTAAAAATAGAACTACCATATGATCTAGCCATTCCACTTGTGGGTATATACCCAAAGAAATGAAATTACTATCTTTTAAGAGTAATTTCATCCAATTACTTGGATGAAATTTAAGAGACATCCAATGCCCATGTTCAATGCCACATTACCTACAATAGCCAAGACATGGAAACAACTCACAGTTTGTGAGCTGAAGCCCCTCATCTGGCTCTACACTGACAATGCAGGGCCTGCTTGGGATTCTCTCTCTGTCTGCCCCTTCCACGTGCTCTGTTTCTCTCTCAAAATAAATAAACTTAAAAGGAAAAACCCTCAAAAGTTCAGAAGAAAAATAAAGTTCTCATCACAAGGAAAAAAACCTGAGGTGATAATCTAAACTAAACTTGTGGTAATTACGCAGTATATACATGTACCAAATCTTTATGTTGTACATAATACAAAGTTATATGTCAATTATATCTATCTCAATAAAACTGAGCAGAGGGAAGAGAATCAAAATCAAAATATACCTGCAGTCTATCCTACACCTCTGGATCTTTCAGTATGATATGGAAGACAAGTTCACGTGCTCAAGATGGCTCAAATTAAACATCAGCTTTTTCACTTGCTAGCCTATTATTTACTCTCTAAAAGCCACATGATGGGTAACAAAAGTTCTTACCTCAAAGAGTTATTATTACACAGGTAAATTAGCTAAGGTATGTCTAATACTGAATATACTGCCTGGCACATAGTAAATGCTCAATATATGCTTCCCATTCTCATTAGTGATTATGAACACAAGTTTTAGAAAGAGACAGATCTAAGCTGTCTCTTAGCTCTTTTATTCACTACTTTTTTAACTGTGGACAGATTATTTAGCCTTTCTTAAGCTCTATTTCCTCAACCATAAAATCAGGGGAAAGTTGTGGAAGAATTAAGTCAAATAATATTTCTTAAAAACACACACTTAAAACAATGCCTGGCACAGAAAGAACGATAAATGGCTGCTAGCCTCTTCATTAAATAATAGGTACAAATTGCTTTCCACAGTAATTGTACCAATTTATACTTCTGCTATCAAGACTAGAGTAAGTTCCCATTTCTCTGTCCTCACCAATACTTGGTGCTGTCAGACATTTTTGTTTTTGCCAATCCAGTGGGTATGAAACAGTGTCTTGCTATATAATTTGAGTTTCTCTATTACTAATAAGGTTGAGCATCTCTTCTTCTGTTTATTGCTTAGGTTTCCTTTTTTGTGAATTGCCAGTTCTTATCCTTTGTCCATTTTCTCTCCATCTACTCCTGGGACTGCCTACCTTGCCCTAGGACATCACTATGTCATAGAGCATTTACTTGGGGTCCTTTGCCTCTATGTTTTCCAAATACTTTAAGGCCCTTGCTCATTCCTTGCCACTATATCCTTTCTTTTTATTTTTTTTTATTTTTTTATATTTTTATTTATTTCTAGGAGAGAGCGCGAGCATGATCAGGGGAGGGTCAGAGAGAGAGGGAGATACAGACTCTGAAACAGGCTCCAGGCTCCGAGCTGGCTGTCAGCACAGAGCCCGACACAGGGCTCGAACCCACGAACCGCGAGATCATGACCTAAGCGAAAGTCTGACGCTTAACCGACTAAGCCACCCAGGCGCGCCCCGTCTCTTCTTTCCATATTACTAGTGCCACTTACTTCTCACTTAAAGACTCAAGCCCACCTCACTTTCTCCCTCAGGCTCAGCAGGAAACATTTATGGAGCTCTAGCCACCACAATACTCTAGATGTCATCAACCATGCACCCTTGCCACTTCATCTTGTCCTGACCTAACTCCTTAGTTCTGACAAGTGAGCTTCTCTCTGGTTTCTCTTTTGTTCCCTTCTCAATGCTTTTTTTTTTTTTTTTACATTCTTCTTTTTAATAAATTTTATACATTTTTCTTATAAGTTATCATCCTCTGTATCAGTGTGACTTAACTGTGAACTCCTGAGGACAAAGACCATCCCTTATTTATAACCCTAGCTCCTAGCATGGTGGTTCATATTTAACAGGTGTCTAAGAAGGAAAGAAGGAAGGGAAAATGAAAATAAGCATTCATAAACTATCTAGTACCCTGGACTTTCTAGGCCTAAGCCCATCTGCTCCTTCTTCTCCACTCTACTGCCCCTCTCCCTACCCCCTACAGGGCCAAATGTCTATTTACCTTAGGATGACAAGCACAAGCTTGCTTTGTCCTGTGCTTCAACTATCTTTTATAAACATCCCACTGGACTCCTCTGATGATGCATGCTCTAATGAATTACCACCTATTATTTATTGACAGGCTCACTTAGCACTGTCTTTTCTAGACTCCCTCCATTCTGTCAAATCTGACTATACTTCACCATATAGGCCAAACATGTCCCATATGTCACCAGTCATGCACTATTCATAAGATAATTTCCCCAAATACTGTTTTTATCATGTCATTTGCCTACTTAAGAAACCATAAACAATAATGCCTAAAGAAAGACCATTAAAATGGTGAAGGATTCTTTCACAAACTACTAAAACTGATAAATTAATTCAATAAGGTCTCAGTATACAAAATCAATATACAAAAATCCATTGCATGTCTACAGACCAATTATGAAGTAGCAGAAAGAAAAATTAATAAAACAATCCCATTTACAATTGCACTAAAAATACTAAAATACCTAGGAATAAGCTAATAAGCTCAACCAAAGAGGTAAAAGACCTGTATTCTGAAAACTGTAAGACACCGATGATATTGAAGATGACATAACAAATGGAAAGACAGCCCATGCTCAAAGATTGGGAGAACAAATATTGTTAAAATATCTAAACCACCCAAGGCAATCTACAGATTTAATGCAATCCCTGTCAAAATACTAACAGCATTTTTCACAGAACTAGACCAAATAACCATAAAAACTATATGGAACCAGAAAAGACCCTGAATGGCCAATCTTGAAAAAGTAGAACAAAACTAGAGGTATCACAATCCCAGATTTCAAGATATACTACAAAGCTGGAGAAATCAAAACAGTATGGTACTGGCACAAAAACATACAGATCAATGGAACAGAGAAGAGAAGCCCAGAAAAAACTCATGATTATTTAGTCAATCAATCTATGACAAAGGAGTCAAGAATATGCAATGGGAAAGACAAACGCATGAAACTGGACCACTTTCTTACACCATAAAAAAAAAAATAAACTCAAAATAGATTAAAGACTTAAATGTGAGACCTAAAACCATAAAAATCCTACAAGAGAACATACAGGCAGTAACTTCTCTTAAGATAAGGGAAACAAAAGCAAAAATAAACTACTGGGACTACATCAAAATTAAAATCTCTGCACAGCAAAGGAAAAAATACAAAAACCTAAGACAACCCACTGAATGGGCAAAGATATATGCAAGTGACATATCCAATAAGGAGTTATCATCCAAAATATGTAAAAAAACATGCAACTCAACAAACACACAAAAAAACAATTCAATTAAAAATGGTCAGAAAACATGAACAGACATTTCCCCAAAGAAGCCATACAGATGGTCCACATGAAAAGATGCTCAACATCAATAACCATCAGGGAAATGCAAATCAAAACCATAAAGAGATATCACTTCACACCTGTAAGAATGGCTAAAATCAACAACAGAAGAAACAAGTGTCGGCAAGGATGTGGAGAAAAAGGAACCTATTGGTGGGAATGCAAACTGGTGCAGCTACTGTGGACAATGGTATAGAGGTTCCTCAAAAAATTAAAACTAGGACCACCCTACAATCCTGTAATTGCACTACCAGGAATTTACTCAAAAAATAAAACATTCATTTGAAAAGATGTATGTACAATTATGTTTATTGCAGCATTATTTACAATAGCCAAATTATGGCAGCAACCCAAGTAGACACTGATAGATAAATAGATGAAGAAGATACAAGATAAACACACACACACACACACAGATGCACACAATGGAATATTGCTTAGCCATAAAAAAAATACAATCTTGCCATTTGCAACAATGTGGATGGATCTAAAGGGTATAATGCTAAGTGAAAGAAGTCAACTGGAGATAGATAAATACCATATGATTTCACAGATATGTGGAATTTAAGAAACAAAGGGAAAAAAAGGACAAACAAAAAAATAGACTCTTAACTACAGAGAACAAAATGCTGATTACCAGAGAAGTGGATTGGGGGAGGGGGAGGGAGCTAGGTGAAACAGGTAAAGGAGATTAAGCATACACTTATTATGATGGGCACTGAGTAATGTATACAATTGTTGACTCATTATATGGTACACCTGAAACTAATATAATGCTCTATGTTAATTATACTAGAATTAAAAATTCTAAAACATTTATTTTCTGCAAAAATAAATGAAATGAAATGGTGAACCTGGAATTCACAATTCATTCTACATTACTTACCAAACCTCATTTCTTTCAGTTCTTCCACATGCACCATACACTATAATGAAATTAGTTTTTTTTTTTTTAATTCCCCTTCTCAAATGCGGTACTTTGTTTTTTGCTCACATTAGTTCCCTCAACCTGACTTCCTCAAATCAAATACAACCCTTGAACCTAAATATCCCTGTAGGAGGTAATACCAACCAATTAAAATTTAGAATTAGATTTTCAGGTATTAGCAAGTTAGTCACTTACCAAAGCCCTGAGGGGAAAAAATAAGAAAATTAAAGTAAGTTTCCTAGAGTTGAATAAGAGCAATCAAATCTGGTGCAGAGATGAAAGTAGAGAAAGAAGATAGTAAGGAAGCACTGATCACTAAAGGTAATAGATTGTTGACCTCACGAAAATACAGGATGGAAGTATACAATAAATCAATTTTAAGTCCCTGTTTACATGTCTCTTATGTTAAAGATGTCCTTTAAGAGAGGAAAGAAATCCTGAATATATAAACCAAATCTTTACCAACCCTTCAAAATACTACCACTACAGCTTTCTCTTAATCTTCTAGCTCTTGACCAATCTAACCCAATAAGGAATGTTTGTGGCCTGTCACTAAACTGTGCAAAATGAAATAATCTGTGATATCTCCACCCAAAAAAGACAATAAGAAATAGACTTAATTTAAATAGGTAAATAATATCTATGGATATTATAGGCAAGGTAGAACCCTGCTGGTTAAACAGCAATTTTAATTGTGATATTAAAAAGGATTTTTACTCATCTAAGGCAAGTAGTGATAAGCTCTTCCTTACTGTCCAAAATATTTTTTTAAAAGAAATAGATATGCTGGTACTTTTTATGCATAAAACCTAATGAATCTTTTCTTTTAATTTTTTAATGTTTTATTTATTTCTAGGAGAGAGAGAGACAGCGTGAGCAGGGGAGGGTTAGAGAGAGAGGGAGTCACAGACTCTGAAACAGGCTCCTGGCTCTGAGCTGGCAGTCAGCACAAGGCTGACGCGGGGCTCGAACCCACGAACCGCGAGATCATGACCTAAGTGAAAGTCAGACGCTTAACTGACTAAGCCACCCAGGCGCCCAAAACCTAATGAATCTTCTTGTTCTTACAATTTCAAATGATCATGTACCACCCTTGGTTTCAATCCAAGAGCTTAAAAAGCTATGGCAAATGATGGTGTGGTGGTCTACATCCCAGCATTAAATATTAATAAGAATGTCATGCAAAAGGCAAATAATTTTATGTTATTTTTATATGCTCAAAGAAAGTAAAAAAGTCAGGAAGAGGCATCAATCATTTTCCCTTTTAAATAAAAAAGCCATTTAGTAATAAAGTGAAGAGCTGAGCTACAAGTATCCCAAATCCACTAATGGGGATGCTCTGTAACTTAAAGAACAAATTCCAGCTCAATGGCAAACTAGCAAATACTGGGACTACAAAGCTGGATTACTGTACTGCCAATGACACAAGAAAACCAGTCCTAGCTTCCATATCCATCTATCATTTACTCCTCTTATTTACCGACTCGCACCAACACCAAAAAAACCCACACCCAACCTAACAATAACAGCTCATGAAATATCTATACAGAGGAAGACAGAAAAATATAAGGCATAGTCCTGTCCTCAAAAATTTACAATTTTGTTGACAAAAATGAACTTACTTTAACATAATATGACAATATAAGATCAAATGATAGCTTCTAAGGACAAAGAATAAGTACTGTGAGAAATCAATAGATTCGATGGATTAGAATGCATCATAGAGGTTAGAGCTTGACTGAGTTAACCTATCAGTAAACAAAACAACAACAACAAAGGTGAGTCCTCTAAGACCAAGTCCCCACAAAAAATAATTGAGCCAAGAAGTTTAAGGAACAAAGGCTCCTCTTAGCATTCAAGAGGCTATCCATCTAACAATTACCTAGGTTACAGTAGCTCACCAGGAGTCAAAGGCAAAAGTTTCCAAACTCTTCACTGTGGATAACCATCACAGGGAATTCTATCTTTTAAATAAACTCTCTATCCTATCATAATGGTCAATTTAAAACTACCAGGCTTTTGTGGTAAGAATGAATAAAATAAGCACAGTTTCATCACCATATCTATTTAAAAAATGTACTTGTCTATCAGAGAAATGTATGAACAAACATATGTAAAAATAAGAAAAAAGAGGCCAAGAATTAGGGAACCATTCGAAGGCCCAGCATCTGCATAGCAGGTGTTCCAGAAAATAAGAAAAAAATAATAATAAAGGGGGTGGAAATCATCAACAAAATAATTCAAGAAAACTTCCCAAGAGAAATCTTCGGTTCACAAGTTTAAATAAAGGACACAAACAGGCATACTATATTAAAACACACTCATACTATGGTATATCATCATGAAATTGCAAAACCCTAGGGAAAACGAGAAAAAAATTAGACATTGCCGAAGTAACAAGAATCATAATAGAATTATACTTATTAACCACTACAGTGAGTATGAAGAGAAATTTTGGAAGTAAAATTATTTTCAATACAGAATTCTAAACCCAGCCAGTTTTTCATTTAAACATCAGAGTAGGATAAAACCACTTTCAGACATGCAAGAGAGGTCCCAAAAACATACCTCTCATGCATCCTTTACTCAGGAAGCTAGTAGAATAGGTGTTTCAGTAAAATGAGAACACAAAAGAGAAAGGGATTCAACAAGGCGTACAATGTAAAAGAGAAGCAAAGGGAATCCCCAGGAAGACATTAAAGGGTGATCCAAGGATGAATCTTGTGAACAGACCAAAAAAGCCTGACTAGAGCTGACTAGGAGGCCCCTGGAGAGATTCCCCTAAGAGGAAATCAAGAGCTGTAAGAATCAGGAGGTCATACTTTCTCTTGCCCAACAGTATTCCACTGTACGGATTTACCACTCTTGATTTATATGTTTGAATTATACATTTTTGGCAAGTAAGAATAGAGCTGATATAAATATTCCTGTACCTGCTTTTATATGAACATAAATGTTTATTTCTCAAGGGTAAATGCCTAGGAGTAGGGTTGCCGGATCACACAGTAAATTCATATTTAACATTTGTAAGTATCTGTTTAATTGCTTTCCAGAAGAACTGTATCATTTTGCAACCCCACCAACAATATGTGAGAGTTCCAGTTGCTCCACATCCTCCTCAGTACTTGCTACTGTTAACAGTTTTAATTTAAGCCACTGTAATGGATGTACAACAGTAACTCACCAAGGTTTTAATTTGCATTCTCCTAATAGCTAGTTATGCTAAACATATTTCCATGAGCTGATCTGCCACTCTATATCCTGTTTGCCAAAGCCTATTAAACATTTTTAACTGGCTTATTTTCTTACCATTGAGTTTTCGAAGTTCTTTGCATATTCTAAATAGAAGTCCTTTGCAGGTATATGACTTGCTAATATTTTCTTCCAGCCTATAATCTGGTTTTTCATTCCCTTAATAGCATCTTCACCAACAATGTTTTTCATCTGATAAAGTCCAATTCATTAATTTCTTCTTTCATGAATCATGCTTTTAGTGTCATGTGAAAGAACTTCTTGCCTACACTCAGGACACAAAGATCTTCTCCTGTTTTCTTCTAAAAGTTATATAGCTTTATGTTTCAAATTTAGATGTGTAGTACATTTTAAGTTCATTTTTGTATAATATGTGTGGTTTAGGTCAAGGTTCATTATTTTTGTATGTTGATGTCCAATTATTCCAACACCACTTATTGAAAAGATTATCCTTTTTCCATTTTGCAACTTTGTAAAAAATTATTGGTCATATTTGTGTGGGCCTGTTTCTGGAATCTCTATTCTATCTCATTGAGTTATAGCTCTTCTCTTTGCCAATAATAAAGTGTTGATTACGCTTTTTTAAATCATGTAGTTAGATTTTTTTTTTCCAACATTTTTCTTTTTCAAAATTGTCTTGGCTATTCTGGGTCCTTTACCTTTCTACAGAAATTTTAGAATCAGTTTATAACTAGACAGAGTGCTGTTGGGATTTTTTATTAAATCTATAGATCAATTTGAGGAAAATCACCTTTTTTACTATTGCAATTCTTCAAATTCATAAATACAACTTGTTTCTCCATTTACTTAAATCTCCCTTTTTTTAAAAAATCAGGATTTTATAATTCTCAGCATAGAGACCTTACACATATTTTGTCATATTTAAAGCTAAGTGTTTCATTTTTGGGGAGCTATGTAAAGTTTTTAAATTCAGTTTTTAACTGTTTATCACTAGTATATATAGAAATATGATTGCTTTTTTGTGAGTTGACCATGAATTACTTGCTAAACTTATAACTTTAGGAAATTTTTCATGGATTCCTTGGGATTTCCTACACAGACAATTATGCCATCTGCAAACAGGTACAGTTTTATGTCTTCTTTCCAATCTCTATGTCATTATTTCTTCAAGTATTTTTGATGGACCACACTCATTCTCTTCTCATTCTGGGTCTCTGAAGACACAAATGTAAGACTTTATCATAGTCTCATAGGTCCCTGAGGCTGTGTATATCTTTATTTTTAACTGTTTTCCTCTGTTTTCAAATTAGATCATTTCTGTTGATCTATTTTCAAGTGCACTGACTCTTTCATTGTCACATCTACTCTGCTATTGAGCCCATTTAACGAGTTTTCATTTCCATTACTTTATTTCTTAGTTCTAAATTGTCCATTTAGATCTTCATATCTTCCATTTCTTTGCTGAGGCTTTCTATCTTCCCATTCAATCCTGGAACATGGTCATAATAGTGGATTTTAAAACTGCTTTTCATATAATTTTAACATCTGTGTGATCTTGGAATCACCATGATCCTTTCAGTGTCTTTTCCCACATGAGTTCAATATTTCTGGGTTTTTTTTTTAACTGAGCAATTCTAGATTGTAGTCTGGACACTTGGAATATTACTTTATGATATTCTGGGTCTTACTTAAGTCCCACTGAGAATGTTGGTGTTTTTGTTTTAGCCAATAATTGACCAGTTGGGGTCACACTTCAAGTTCTGACCAGTCTTCTGTGGGTTGTATTTCCAATTTCAATTCAGTCTGCAAACCCTCTGTAGTCATACTGAATATGTTTTATAACTGTCCCACGCAGTGTCCAGTTTGGGGGTTAAGGAGTGGTCTATCCCATATTTCAGTCCTCAGTGTTTCTGTATGCTGTGAGGATCAGACTCATGCATGTACAGCATGGAAGTCAATTCATGAATCCATAAGTAAATTTAAGTAGTCAGTTTCCCAAGCTCCTCATTCTCTTGCAGTCTCGTGGTCCCTGAGGTTCTCCTTTTCAGCCTTCCAGTAGAAAGCTGAGGCTTCCATAACCCCATTCTGCCATGTACTTCTCAGGACTGGGACCACATCGGGGCCAAGCAACAGAAGAACAGAGGGAGCAGAATGCCATGGGATTTGCTGCACTCTCTTGACCATCTTTCCTCCAATATGAGAAGAAAGTTCCCTTGCTCTGAGATTTAGCCTCTTGCCTGCCCCCACTGAGGCCACTGCAGCTGCTGCCAAGGACTGCTTGAGGCCTAGGTTGCAAGAAAATGAAGAAAAGGAAAAAAAGAAGAAAAAAGAGAATGATGTGGGATAGCCACATTTTCTCTGGGCATTAGGAGGCCCCTTCCGGCTCCTTGAGTCAGAACTAGAGGGCTTCTCCTGGTGCTTTTTCTGTCGTGTTAATAATGCTCACTTCCAAGTTTCAGGATACATTAAGTTCAGGCTGGGGCATACTGGAAGGAAAAAAAAAATGGTAAACTCACCGCCGGCTCAGTGGTACTTTGAATTCTGGTCTTCTTCCCCAATCTGCCTCCTACTATTTATTTTTCAGAGTCCTCAAATAGCCACTCCAAGCACTGTGTCCAGGTTTTATAGCTGCATTCAGTGGAAGAGACAGGGTGAAGTGTGCTTACTCCATCTCATCTGGAACCAGAACCTGGACTACTGTTTTCCACAATACACTTTGAAGAACTATTTATATAATTTTGATTACACAAAATTAAAAATCAAAAATAAGCAAATCCTTTATTAACCTTATTGTGAAAAAGAGACCAAGTAAGCCAGTAGAATCACATTTTTTAAAGCATATATTCTTTTGGATATTATATGCTTATGAAAAAGTGAAGTTTTTAATTATAGTTTGCTTTATTTCTTTAAATTTTATTTTACATGTGGATTTTTATAAATGCTATGACTCTCAGAAATTTGTTAAAGGAAGAAAAAAAAAGTAGGAGTTATCCAAAGTACGAAACAGAGGAAGTAGACTGCAGAGGAGATGCCATAAACTGTTTAAGAAACTGAAAACAGTTGAGGATGACCAACACTTCAAGTGTAAGCCAACAGTTTCAAGAAAAGAGGCTAGCGAAGCGGGCAGGAGTCAATCCAACGTCATGTATGCCAAGTTAAGGTGGCTGGACTTTACCTGAGAAAAGGAAGGCTCTGAAGTGTTTTAGCAAAGGTTGGGAATAACATGATCCAATCAGTATGTCTGAACAATCGCTCCTGCTGCAGAACATAAAGGTGCATAAAAAATGAGTTGTACTGTCTGAATCTTAGGGGTCACGTTAAGTTGCAGAACAAATATATATACAATATGACTGCACATATTGTGGAGGGATATGGGTAATAGAGGGAAAGTTTATATACACGCACGCACAAAATCATTATATGTCATATGTAATCAAATGATTTTATAAATGATTATGATTACATGATTTATATATAGAATATATATCACATAATTACATATATGTGTGTGTAAAGATAGACAGATAGATAGATAGAGGATTATAATATGTATTGACTATTTCTGGAAAAAAACATAAGAAACCAGTAACAGTGGTTAATTTTGAAGGAGAGTGAGGGGTTAAGAGAAAGCAAACTCACTTTTTCCTTTATTCTTCTATTTGATTTTTAAATCTTGTACCATTAATATTTATACCCTTAAAAAGGGTTGTAAAAAAAATAGAGGGAGGTCTTATACATGAACTAGATAGAAGATATTAAAAACAAGGTAAGTATGAATGAGCCTAGCATTCAGTAGTCCAACTCCTAGCATATAATCAGCACTCAAACACTCTATACATCTTTCCACAAATATGGTATTACTGTTTATAAAGCAAGTTTACAACACAAAACAGTTTTATTATGTCACACTACACTTCACTAATTTACAATGTATTTTCAATTATTCAGAAATGTAAACAGAAGATAAAGAGTAAGAATGGATTTTGAAGATACCTATTATCATTACACTACATTTTTACTATAAAAGAAAGGTTTGCATTATTCTTTTCAATTTCTTAAGCACCAAGGGATATAAAGCTTTACAGTAAAAGATTCTCTCCTTTCTTGGTCCCGCCTAATGCCAATACCCAAACACAACCATATCCAATAGCTTCTTAGCTCCCTATGATTCCAGACTTTCACTGTGCTTATAAAGCACACATAACTATATGTGCATGTGTATATACAAAGACAAACATATATACATTATATTACCCTTCAAGAAAATGAAACTATGCTCTTTAAATTAACCTAGACCTATTCTATTTCCTATATGCCATTCCTAAATCCACAGTAATGAATAGACAAATCCCCAAGCTGGCAGGTAATGTTAAATCTTCCAAGTAGAGAATATTAAAATAAACACTGAACAGATAAAGTTCTCACAGATCTCCTAACACATCTTTGATGGAACAACTGAATCTTCACCAGGACAAGCAAAAATTACTTTAGGGAAAAAAAGTACCAGTTGAAATAAACAAAAGGGCAGATGACAGGTTTATAAATGGGTAGATAATATAACAAGAGGTGAGGGTTTATCCCTAACCTTTTAGTCCCAGAGTTCAGCTACTCTGCTCTCCCTTCTAAGACCCTTTGATGGTACAGATGAACCTTAATGAGGGCAAGCACTTTGGAGTAACTTTCACAGATAGTTTTCTATACTGGGTAGTCTAACCCAAAAAGGATATATGTCTCTCATTCTTAAAATTGTAAAGTCAAACTTTACAGCAGAAGCTAGAGACTTCAATTCAAGGAGGAGGGCAGAAGACGTACCCTTCTGTACTAGCAACTGTTCTTCCAAACTCTCATCTTGTGCTCTGCAGTTTCCAAGGCAAAAATAAAATGCAGGACCAATATAACAGGGTAAAAAAGTTCCCCAGAAGTCAAAGCAAAATCAATCCCTCTTTAAGGGCTATACCAAAGTAGTTTTTCTCTACATTTATGTAGGGCAAGAAAAATTAATTCCCAGTATTTCAACTGAGAATAATAAAGTTACTTAATTATCAAACAATGGCATTTACTCTACTTTTTTAAGTAGCCTCCACACCCAGTGTGGAACTTGAACTCACAACCTTGAGATCAAGAGTCACATGCTCTAACCAACTGAAACAGCCAGGCACCCCTATTACTTTTTGATATTAATAGGATCTTTCTATACTTGCTTTTAGAGAATCTAGAGGAGAAAAAACTCAGTTTATAAATTACCTCCTCATCTAAGATAAAGAGAGAAACCTCAGTTTCACTCAAGTTGGTGCACAATGGAAGAGTACAAGAGATAAGATGATGCTTTATTTCATTCACAGCCTGAAGTAAACAGTTAAAATGGGGCAGAAAGGCTAGACAACTTTCTAAGCCACTCATTGATTTAAACAGTGATGTTTAAACACCACAAGTTAGATTGAACACATTATGGAAGGAACTTTCACATAAAAATTAGTAAGAAATCACTAATTATGAACACATTATAGAAGGAACTTTCACATAAAAATTAGTGAGAAATCAGACCTGATTTGGAAATCAGACCTAAAAATTAGTGAGAAATCAGGATATTTTTAAAGAAAAACCATTTTATAGTTAGGTATATCATTATATAAAGATTGGAGGGGCGCCTGGGTGGCTCAGTCGGTTAAGTGTCCGACTTCAGCTCAGGTCATGATCTCACGGTTCGTGGGTTTGAGCCCCGCATCGGGCTCTGTGCTGACAGCTAGCCCTGCTTCGGGTTCTGTGTCTCCCTCTCTCTCTGACCCTTTCCTGTTCACGCTGTCTCTCTCTCTCTCAAAAAAAATAAAACATTAAAATTTTTTTAAAAAAATAAAGGAGTGCTAAAAAAAAAAAAAAAGA
>NW_027530019.1:10643510-10672726 GCF_008692635.1 Crocuta crocuta | reverse complement strand
TAGGAAGAAGGCTTCTTTGATGAAAAGATATACTAAGTAAAAATTACAGTAAATTTATAATACTCTGAATTCCCAAAACAGTAGAACCACCTATATCCAAAAATAAAAAACTTCTAAACCAAATAGAAATGATTTTCTGGAAGATCCAAGTGATTGTCTTCTATAACAATAAAGAGTTAAATCTCTACACAACATGGTTTGGAGAATCTAAGCTGCAGTCATCCAAAGGTGACTTTATTAACTATTTACTCTTTAACAAATTATTCCAGAACCTCAATACTTTTTTTACTTAAAAAAAAAGTTTATAAAGAAAATAACCGGAAATAGAATAGTTATGTTATCCTATTCTCTCATATCACCATTTATAAATGTATGTTATCACCAAACACAAAGCTATTTGTGCTACCATTTTGTTCCTGAATATAATATAAACGTCAAGTTTTTAAGTGTATATAGCTCTTTAAATAGCTTGCAATTTAAAAGGGAACACAAGTGTATTTTTATTTTATTTAATTTTTATTCTTTTTTGAGAGAGAGGGAGGGAGAGAGAGAGACAGAGTTTGGGTGGGGGAGGGGCAGAGAGAAAGAGAGACAAAGAATCCAAATCAGGCTCCAGGCTCAAACACAGTAAGATCATTACCTGAGCCTAAGTCGGACACTTAACCAACTAATCCACCCAGGTGCTCCTACACTTTTTTTTTTTTAATGTTTTATTTATTTTTCAGAGAGAGAGAGACAGAGCAAGAGCAAGGAAGGGGCAGAGAAAGAAAGAGAGACAAAGAGAGAAAGAAAGAGAGAAAGAGAAAGAGACAGAATCCAAAGCAGACTCCAGGCTCTGAGCTTATCAGCACAGAGCCCGATGTGGGGCTCGAACCATGAACCAGATCATGACCAGAGCTGAAGTAAGACACTTAACCAACTGAGCCACCCAGGTGCCCCCAACACAAATGTATTTTTAAAAATAAACAATTCAGGAGCTCCTGGGTGGCTTAGTCAGTTAAGCACCCAACTCTTGATTTCAACTTAGGTCATGATCTCATGTCCTGGGATGGAGCCCTAGCATCGAGCTCCACACAGACTATGTTACCTGCTTGGGATTCTCTCTCTAGCTTTCTCTCTGCCCTTCCCCTGTATGTGCACACACACTCTCTCTCTCAAAATAAATAAACTTTAAAAAAATACATAATTCAACATGGAGAAGGGCACTTGTCAGGATGAGCACTGGGTGTTATATGGAAACCAATTTGACAATAAACTATAAAAAAATACTAATTCAAGCATATTGAAAAGTACACATTAAGAATAAATCAGACAAAATCTAGTGGTTAATAAAACCTACAGACAGAGGGGCGCCTGGGTGGATCAGTCAGTTGAGCGTCCGACTTCGGCTCAGGTCATGATCTCATGGTTCATGGGTTCGAGCCCCGCGTTGGGCTCTGTGCTGACAGCTAGCTCAGAGCCTGGAGCCCGGTTCAGATTCTGTGTCTCCCTCTCTCTCTGACCCTCCCCTGCTCGCGTTGTCTCTCTCTCTCAGAAATAAATTTTTTAAAAAAGAGATATGCCAACCANTACCGTATGTTTGCACATATAGGTGGATTAGGAGGAAGCTAACAGAGGACCATGAGGGAGAAGAAGGGGAAAAATAGTTGGGGAGAGGGAGGGAGGCAAACCATGAGAGACTCTTGAATACGGAGAACAAACTGAGGGCTGATGGGGGTGTGGGAGAGGAGAAGGGGCGGGTGATGGGCATGGGGGGAGGGCATTTGTTGGGATGAGCACTGGGTGTTACATAGAAACCAACTTGACAATAAACTTTTTAAAAGAAAAATAAACTGACAAGATGAAATAAAAGAAAAAAAAAAGAGATATGTCAACCAAATGCAATGTGCCTGCAGCATACATGCATCTTGATTTGAACAAGTTAACAATAGGGTATTTTTTTCAATTAATCTAATATTATTGAGGGCATTGTCCTGAACAGTTGACATTTATCACTTCATCCTTACAACCGTCCTATGTGTATTGTTAATGTTCCCTATTACCCTCGGGGATTTGGGCTGGTAGGTTCACATGGCAGTGGATGGTGGAGCTGGTCCTGGCTCCTCAGGTGTCACTTTGTTGTGTCAACTACAGTCTATGTTTTTCTATATATTATACTTCTGCCACTTCCCACTGGTCAGTGCTGTGGTCAAGAGACAAAGCATGCCTCCCAGCCCTGCTCACTCACCAGTTCTTCCCTCCCCCACTATCAGTGCTGACAAGGTCTCAACAGGCCTCAAAGACAGAGCAATAGGATATTTTTGATACAATGGAGAAAATTAAACACTGCAAAGATTTTTGATGGTATTGAGAAATAATTTTGTTAGATGTTTAAAACTACTGTTTATGTTATTTTTAAAAAAGGAGTACCCTAACATAAATTATAGATCTTAGTTAATAATAATGTATCAATACTGGCTCACCAATTATAACAAACATATCCCAGAAGCAGCACCAGGATGCAGAAGGAACCTAGTATTTCTTTTTAAATATTACTCCAGCAAAGTAGCAAAGAGTGTTGAAGGAGTAGGATATAGCAGCAACAGGACTGGCCAAGTGCTGATACATCAAAGTTGAGTACTGGGTACAAAGAATGTTCTTTATATAATTATTTCCACTTTGTGTATATTTAGATTTTTTCACAATAAAAATTAGGGAAAATAGAAAATTTGAGATTTGCCTATCTTGCTGCAGGATTTTAGCTATGTATCAAATTTTGTTAAAAATAGAATAGGAATCTTTTTAAAAAGCATTGATGGTAGGTTTCTGAGCTATTGCAGAATTACTGGTGGTAAGTCTGAAATCATGACACAGAAGGTTTTTACCTCTTACACAGCAGTGCAGATAAAATTGTACTTACTAAAAAGACCAAAAAAAGTGGTATGGTGAGATACAGCTCAAGAGGACCCTTAAAATGGAGAGGTGAAGACAGCTAGGATAACACTATAAAACATTTACTGAAGATGAGAGAGAAGAAAGAAAATGGAATCTAACAGACTAGGGAGGCAATTATCCCCTCTGCTCTAAGTTTCAAAGCAACTGAACTGAAAAACAAAGGTTTGAAGATAGTATAGTCCCAATGGAGACAAGGAGGAAACACAAATAAATTATACACAGATGTATATTAATAAAAAGAAAAGCTTATTAAGTTGTATGGTTCTATTCATGGGGCTACTTTACAAAATAATAACTAAGTGTAGGAGAAGTACTATCTAAAAGGCCAATAGACATGGTTTAGTCTACTAGTAACTAACGTATTCAAAGACATTTTTATTTATTTATTTAAGTTTATTTACTTATTTTGAGAGAGAGGGAGAGAAAGAATCCCAAGCTAATAGCATAGAGCCTGACACAGGGCTGGAACTCACGAACCAAAAGATCGTGACCTGAGCCGAAATCAAAAGTTAGACACTTAACCAACTAAGCCACCCAGGTGCCCCTCAAACACATCTTTAGAAACCAAATACAATTCAGGATTCAAACTTGATTCAATAAAGAATTGTAGGATACATCCAGAATGGTTTAGAAAGCTTTGAAAATAGAGTAATCTGATATGGTAGCATAGGGGAGGTCATTTAGAAGAAAAGATGGGGTAAAACACTAAGGCCTTCACATGTCAAGGCTGATGAGAAAGGCTCATACTAGTGATGATAGTTCTGCATAAGCTAAGGAAATGCAGGGTTAGTAAATACAGGAAGTACTGAGAGAAAATTGAGAACTGAAGGAATCCAGGAAAAATAATTGTGAGAATTCTGAAAAGAGAAATTGATTTATTACAAGGAATAAAACTCTTTATTTTATTTATTTAAAATAAATTCACCTTATGATGTCTTTTTATCTTATAAAGAAACAAATCCTTATATTACCAAAAATTGAGCATCGGGGTGCCTGGGTAGCTCAGTCAATTAAGCGTCGGACTTCCCTCAGGTCATGATCTCACGGTTTGTGGGTTCAAGCCCCGTGTCAGGCTCTGTGCTGACAGCTAGCTCAGAGCCTGAAGCCTGCTTCGGATTCTGATTCTCCCTCTCTGACCCTTCCCTGCTCATGCTGTCTCTCTCTCTCTCTCAGAAATAAAAAACTTTAAAAAAAATTTTTTTTAAATAAAAATGGAATATCAGTTAAAAACCAACCAATCCTACAAGAGATCTATATGATGAAAACTATAGAAAACTTATGAAGGAAATTGAAGACGACACAAAGAAATGGAAAAACATTCCATGCTCATGGATAGGAAGAATAAATATAGTTAAGATGTCATTACTACCTAAAGCACTCTNAAAAAAAAAAAAAAACCCAACCAATCCTGGGGCACCTGGTGGCTAATCGGTTAAGCATCCGACTTAAGCTCAGTTCATGATCTCACGGTTCTTGTGTTTGAGCCCCATGTCAGGCTCTGCACTAACAGCTCAAAGCTTGGAGCCTGCTTTTGATTTTGTGTCTCCCTCCATCTCCCCCTCCCCCATTCACATTCTGTCTCTTGTTCTCTCTCAAAAATAAACATTAAAAAAAAATCTAAAACCAACCAATCCTTTAAAGGGTTAGCCTCTGGTTATGTATAGTCTCCTTATACTCTTAATCTTTTTATTGGGGTCACTGATAAGAAATCATTATATCAAAAGGAAGGCAAGCAAGTCAGCTCCATAAAAATGTCCTCGAAAAGGTCCAAATTCTAAAGCACTTTCAACAAAAAGAGGTTGTGAAGCATTAAATATGCAGAAGACATTAAGCAAGAAAGCCAAGAAGATTCAAGGGCTGCCTCACTGAAACAAAAACTTAAAAACAAAGGAAGAAATACAGACCAGGAGATAACAACCCATTTATTTTTTGAAAGTAAAGGATTCTTTAGGTAGGAAAAGCATTTCAGTTAATAGTATGAAAGATAAAATAGCCAGAAGGAGGAGAGACTCAGCATCCAAGAGTCTCCAATTCATCCATTAAAAGGTACTAAAGTGGGGTGCCTGGGTGGCTCAGTTGGTTAAGTATCTTATTTTGGCTCAGGTCATGATCTCGTGGTTTGTGGATTCGATCCCCATGTCAGACTCTGTGCTGACAGATCGAAGCCTGGAGCCTAGTTCAGATTCTGTGTCTCCCTCTCTCTGCCTCTTCCCTGCTCACATTCTGCCTCTCTCAAAAATAAACATTATTTTCTTCCCCTTCCCTTCCCCCATGTTCTCTGTTAAGTTGCTCAAATTCCACATGAGTGAAAACATATGATATCTGTCTTTCTCTGATTTATGGCTCTTAGCATAATACCCTGTTGTTCCATTAACACTGTTGCAAATGGCAAGGTTTTATTCTTTCTTATTGCCAAGTAGTATTCCACTGTATATATAAACCACATCTACTTTACCCACTCATCAGTTGATGGACATTTGGGCTCTTTCCATAATGTGGCAAACAGAGAGGGAGGCAAACCATAATAGATTCTTAAATACAGAGAACAAACTGTGGGTTGAATGCGGGAAGGAGAAAATGGGTGATGGGCACTGAGGACGGCACTTGTTGGGACCAGCACTGGGTGCTGTATATTAAGCGATGAAGCATGGGAATCTACTCCTGAAGCCAAGAGCACACTGTATACACTGTATGTTAGCTAACTTGACAATAAGTTATATTTTAAACAATAATAGGGGCGCCTGGGTGGCTCAGTTGGTTAAGTGACCAACTTCGGCTCCGGTCAAGATCTCACAGTTCATGGGTTTGAGCCCCGCGTCAGGCTCTGTGCTAACAGGTAACTCAGAGCCTGGAGCCTGTCTTCCCTGTGTCTCCCTCTCCCTCTGACCCTCCCCTGCTCACGTTGTCTCTCTCTCAGAAATAAATAAAACATTAAAAAAAAAGGTGAATTAAAAAAACAATAACAATAAATAAACATTAAATTTTTTTTTAAAAAGGTATTAAAGTTATCTTTAAGCTTTATCCCATAGAATCCTGGGTAAATTGTGGTCAAAATAGGCAAGAGAACCTACTGAAAGGCCTATAGAGCTGTATCATGCCTCACCTAGAAACACCTTCTCAGGGCCAAGTAGGAGAAAGGTGAACTGGCACTGTGCAGGCCACACTGATGCTGCCATATTCTTATGGGCTTGTCTGAGAGTCAAAGAGATCTAGAATCTGAGCAACCCAGGAATTGGTAGCTCCAGCCACACATATTTGTGGCCTCTATGTCACTGAGCTGAGAACAGCTCCAAAGAAACAGGAAATAAAGAGAAAAGGAGAAAAAAAGAGAGCACCATCGTTTCCCCTATTCTTCCTTCTCCAGTTATGGTTCTTCTAATAGTATTGATTTATCCACTGCTTTCCTAATTTCTCATGTTTTGGGAAAGCTAAGTTTGGGCTAAAAATAACTATTAAGCAGATCTATAATTTTATTAGCATTAGGCTCTAATCAAATGAGCCAATTATTAGAGAAACCTGGATAATCAGAAAGCTTAGGCAAAGGGCAATGATTAAAAGAACAGACATTGCCACAACACATAATACACACACACTTCATTAACTTAACATAATCTACTATACTAGAATTCCAAACATCAGGAATTCACAAAGAGCACATTCACCCTAGAGACTACGTAGCCATGAATTTGAAGGTCCTAGGTTACAAAGCATTTTGTGCTTGCTATTTCTACCAACTACAATTATTTCTACTAATTCTACCAACTTCCTTTGCTCTATATGTTACCACTTTATTCCTTTAGATACTAATGAATATCTCATAACAATATCAAACCTTCTAGAGCTTAACAAGATCATTTAATGTGCTAATTAACCCATTTAATTTTTCTTCAGATAAAACATTTAAATATGAGTAATATCAGATTATATCATTAAACTGAAAATACAAAGATGAATACAAACTAGCAATATATTCAGGGTACTACATGACTGGGTTAAAGTCAGAAAAAAAGTTATTTATCCTTATAGTAAAAAATAGGAATCCAAGTAGAAAANCAGTATGATTTGAAGGCAGCTTCCTTAGTGTGATTAAAGCATATTTACACCCAATGATATAAGTAGAAACAACTCAGAGGTATTTATGTTTAGTGATTTAAAAAAAAAAAAAAAGGCAAATTTTTACCAAAACAGACTTACAAAAACACTTTCTAAAGCAGAATGTTTTAGGTAATTCCCAATGTCCAATTAGTCTAAGCAATCACTATTTCTACTCCTACTAGCTAGTTATAAAATTTCCAAGAGAAAAATGCTAAGCACTTTTTATACAGAGCTGATACCTGATTATTCATTAATAGTTTGAGAGTAATTGAGGTTTATAAAAGTAACAATAAATTATAAATTGTTTGGTATATCATGCAAAGTAGCTTACCTTGTAGTTTTTTCAGTACAGCAACCTCCATTTTCAGAACTTGTTTTGGTTGTTGAGCTGATTCTACCTTCAGTGCAACATTTTCCCTGGTAAGCATGTCCAAGGCATCGTAAATTTCTCCAAAGCCCCCACCCCCAATCTTCCTCAACTGCAGGGGAAATAAGAACACACACACATAAAATTACTAGAATGTTCTAACTGGAAGCCAATTTGTCCTTTATATTAAAAAATAATATATAATTTTACTATCCCTATTTGAGGATACAAGGTCTCAATATTGTTAACTGAACATATGCCAAGAAAACAAATGCCTAAATTATCACCAAAACCTTTTCCCACGGTTTTACCCACAAAAGGTAAATGAAATTATTTGAGCCACAATTTTAAAATTTGGTCTACAGCCAGCATCAAGAATGTCAGGAAAAAAAAGCATAGTATCTGAAAGCTTCACTTGCCACAAATGCCCCCAACAACCAGATATGTTATTTTAATTCTAAGGCAACATTTGAAAACTTTTTAAATCATGAAATCTTTTGGCCAATCGAAATCATATCCGGAACACAGGTGAGATGTGTATGTGGAGAGGCTGGAGGTGGGAGTGAGGCAACCAGAGCCCAGCCCTCTGAGCACCACTCATCCTCCTCTCTGAGGCACTGAGCAGGCTCCACAGAAGAGACAGAAAACTCCTGTTCTAAACTATCCCAGAGTTCACTATATAACTATATGCTCAGATAAGACAAAGTCTAATCAAATAAAACACTTTCAACAAACACTTAATATCCTTCCTGATAAAATGTATTAGCTTAACTGGGGAATACCAGGATCTCTGAGTATTACAAGCAAGTTCTCAAGTGTTAGTGACAACTGAACCTGTAGAGCTATGAGCACCAAGATGGGTAATATACTTCAAACCAGACACAGCATGGAATTAGCCTTCTTCTATTTCCTCAAGGTCTTCTCCTTTCCACATTATCAAACATCTAAGATGTGATATAATGCAGAACGTCCTCAGGGGAGGCACAGAGTCCTAAATCCTAACCACCCCAGAGGACTCACTAAGTTCTACGTCTTTCAACACTGCATCTGTACTGATTACTGCCTCGGGGCAGATTTCTCGATCTTCTGAATTTCTACAGGAATTATTTGCTTAATATTTTAATCAGTTTACTAAGCTAAACACCTCAGATATCACTTGTAGTAATTCACTGTACTGTTTTTGACTTTCCACTGTCAATGTCCTAGCTTCCTAGAGTGAAACTAAGCTTCTTCAGAAAGCCACACCTTTCTATTTTTTTTTTTGTTTCCTCTATATCAAGTGGCTACATGGTAACTATATAATTATTGCTAAATAACTATTCATTGCTTTGTATATGAGAGCCATAATCCTTTATTCCAGTTGGGTGATGGGAAGAGATAGTATGAGGAGCTCTAGTATGAGCTCAGGATTAAAAATAAAGTTCCAAAACTTCATTTCAGGTAAGTTGTTTTTTTTGTTGTTGTTGTTGGGCCCTGATCAATGCTTATGATTCTTAATATCTGTCCATTAAACAAAGCCTAGTATAACTTAAAAACTCATAAACAGTACCAAAGGGACATTTTTCTCATTATGGAGAGTGGTGAGAGGTACCTTCATGTTTTACCTCACAAAAACCTTACCAAATGACAGAACATAAAATCTAGACCAAAGTAATGATATTGCTCCTTAGTCTACTCCTATAATGTCATTTCAACAAGAGTGGAACATTAATATTTTTCACTGAACTTGACAAAGCACTAAGACATCATCAGTGTTTATAAAGCAGAAAGCTAGAGGCAGTTTAGTATGATGGGGCTATGTAGATTAGGGAAAGAATAGTGGAAAGGCCTGTGGCAGACTGTGTTTCCCCCGGATGAGGACAATGCCACTCATCCCTTTTTGCTCTTCTTCAGTGTGGCCTTGCCACTCACCCAAGATATAGTGCCTATCACCCACCCTCTTAAGTCTGGGTAAATCTTGTGGCTGCTTTAACCAACAGAACATGGTGAAGTGATACTGCACCAGCCCTGAGAATAGCCTGTAAACACCCCTGTAGTTTCTGTTTCCTATCTCTCAAAAGCCAGCTACCATGTAAAAAGTGTGACCATCTGAGAAGCCACAGACCTGTGAAGAGGTCCTAGAAAATAAGCCACCAGGGATGAAAGTGGGTAGATTAAGGAACTAAGGACCTTTAAGTCACCAAACAATCCATTTGGAAGTTGGATCCTCTAACCCACTCAACCCTGCGAGTGCCAGATGGTTAAGGGACAAACCATCAGGCAAACTCGTTTCAAATTCCCAATCCACAAAATTATAAGTAAAAAAATTATTATTGTAAGCCTCTAAATTTTAATGTAGTTTGCTCATAATGGTAGATAACCAAAACACCATCCATAACAATGACCCTATTTCTTACTAAAATGTCACTATGCCTCCCAAATTGGGGGGACGTGTTCAATACATATATTAGTTCTAATTATCAGGAAAGAGCAACTAAGCCAGGAGTAGCTTCATCTGTCACCTTTTGATATGTCTACTGGAAAGAACCAAACTTTATCACAGCACTTAATACAAAGCACTCACCAAGGAAACATTCATTCCTGACTTACATAAGAGATTACCAATTGCTGTAATCTCCCTGCACCAATCCATGATGACAACATGGTTCTCTTCTTATATTTACTCAAGTAAAGTTTCAAAGCCAACTGATTTGCCTAATTGGTAAAACACTGTATTCTTAGAAACAAACTTCGTGTTTCTAAAGGAAGAATCTTCTTCTAATCTGTTGACAGATTAAGGAAATCACTAGAATAAATTTGCTAAACATGGTAATGGAACAAAACTCTGATAAACAAAAGACTTGGTAGTAATAAAATATATATTTAAATACATCTGAAACAAAAATTGTTCCTTGAAGAACAGGGAAGATGGCAGATTCCAAATCCAGGACAAGAAAAGACATCAAAGGACTATTGGGATCATGTTGAAAGACTCAAGAGACAACTTGAAGGGTGTCTCCCCTTAGTCAAATAAGACAATTTGGGAATCAATAAGGATAGTAACTACAATTGACTGAAACATATGAAATATGCTTAAATCGATACTTTCTTGACTACCTATTTTTAAATATTTCAATGGAAAACAAGTGGACAATAAACTATTAAAAAAATAATAATAAATAAGTACATAAATAAATAATAAAAATTTCATTGGTCACTTTTGGAAAATGCTAGGGAACCAGTTCATTATTTTGAAAACTGGTAAATTAAGAAAAAGAATTATGTGTTTATTCTGCTTTCCTAATCAAAATGTATCTCGGCAATCAAATAGTTGATGGCAAAAAATTTCTTTGTAGATGTACTTCAACTAAAAAAATGAAGGAATTTTTTTCTTTTAATGTTTTATTTATTTCTAGGAGAGAGAGAGAGAGAGACAGTGTGAGCAGGGGAGGGTCAGAGAGAGAGGGAGTCACAGACTGAAACAGGCTCCAGGCTCTGAGCTGGCTGCAAGCACAGAGCCCGACGCGGGGCCCGAACCCACGAACCGTGAGATCATGACCTAAGCGAAAGTCAGACACTTAACCAACTAAGCCACCCAGGCGCCCCAAATGAAGGAATTTTTATGGCTCAGTAGGTTAAGCATCCATTTTGGCTCAACTCATGATATCCTGGTCATAAAATCGAGCCCCATGTCCAACTCAGCACTAGGTGTGGAGTCTGCTTCAGATTCTCTCTTTCTGCCCCTCCCCTACCTACATATGCATTCTCTCTCTCTCTCTCTCCCAAAATAAATAAATTTAAAAATGAAGGAATTACAAAATGTCAGCAATCTGCAACTAACAGACCTAGAAAATGATGATCAATACTGCTACAATGATAATGGTCAATAGGACACACAGTGTCTTGATGGGTGATAAGACATTACGTGCCTCCTAATGAAAGATCACAATATGGATCTTTCTTATGGAAAAAAAATGCCAACTCAAACAAACCTGAACTCGGGTCTAATCAAACCTCAATAAATACCAATTTAGGGATGCCTGGGTGGCTCAGTCGTTTAAGTGCCTGACTCCTGATTTCAGCTCAGGTCATGATCTTAGAGTTCCTGAGATCAAGTCCCACACTGGACGTTGCTGATGTAGAGCTTGTTTGGGATTCTTTCTATGCCTCTCTTTGCCCCTCCCCTGCTTTCTCTCTCTCTCTCAAAATAAATAAACAAGAATTTACATAAAATGCATGAGACATAGAGAAACCTATTAATACTCCATGGAAGAAATCAGAAAAATCCAAATTGGGAAATTCTACAGGTAAATGACCAAGTTTCTTCTATAAATAAATTGTAAAGCAGCAAAGAAAAATGAAATCTAGAAATTAAAAGATACTTAAGTGATATCAACCAATTGCAACACCCAGGCTTTATCTGGATTTGATTCACACTGTTAAAAATAATTTACAATATGGGAAACGTGAAAGCTGGAAAGATACTTAATGACATTAAAGAATTACTACTTTTTTAGGTGTGATAATATTATGACTCCATTTTTAAAAGAATTTTTAACCTGTAGAGATACATAATTGAAGTACACACAGAAGAAATACTAGGGTAAAAGATTTGCTTCAAAATATTCTGGGAGGGAGGTTAAAGAGATAAAGCAAGATTGACTATAAATTGATAACTGCTTAAGCTGGGGCATGAGTATATGAAGGTTCATTATATCAGTCTCACTACTTTTATGTATGCTTACAATTTTCCTTAATAAAAAGTTCCTTAATAAAAATAAGAAAAAGAGAAGTTCATTGTACTGTATTTTTTCTCATTCGTCTTTCCCTAAGTACACTTTTATCTACTTTACTCAGTATTAGCTATCAGTGGTTAAGAAAACTGACTACTATATAAAGCAAGAATTACTGCATAAATAGGACTTAATCACAGGAAAATAACCGAAAACAACCGCTTTAGGTATATTAGCAATATATATGTATATATATATTATTTCCCAAGGAAACACTCTTTTTATCAAGATACCAAAAATTACCCTGATATGTTCTCTATCAATCTAAGAGAGATACTCACCACTTTCCATCTTTCTTTGACCAAGACTCCAACACTGAGAATATCTGGCTGCTCTCCTCCTCCACTCATTGCAATTCACTGATGTGATAGAAAGATTACACAGGCATCCAGCTCCCAAGGGTGGTTTCCATTTAACCTAAAACAAAAGAAACAGGAGCAGCATATCAGGACTAATTAATTAACACAAATATTCCAAGCCCAAGTAGCACTATTAATTCTACACATTAATTAGGTTGCTTTGCTGGAAAGGGGGTAAAAACCCCACAAACTCAGTTCCAAAATCTGTTCAGTGCATATATAAAAAATATCTTTCCATTACAGATGCCTATGACATTACAAATGCCTTAGACATTGCAAAAACATTATGATACAACACAGAGATAATTTCACTAACTGAGATTGCTAGACTATAGAGCAAGCACAGTGTCAATGGCAACTGACCCAGACATACCACCATCCCTACTACCACATAATGCTAAAGAAAAAGACATGGTACCTAACTTACAAGACACAATACCTAACTTACAACAGCTTAAAGTTTAATAGGTTGTAACTTAGAGCTTATCCTCATCAGAGATCATAAAATTTTAATGTTACATAATGTACATAATGCATTCAAAATACATAGGAAATAAACATGAGACACAGAAAAGGACTGTTGATTAGTTCCAATACAATGATACTTAAAGAAAAAGAGGATAATAATATGGACAGCATACCTAATGAAAAATGAAAATATAGCAGAAAAATCCGGCCTAAAGGAGATAAGATGAAAACTGTAACTTTACAGAACTAAAAGAAACTAAAAAAACAGCTTTAAAACAACGTAAATCATAATTAGAAATTAGGAAGACATAAAAAGAAAGCTGGGCTAACTCAGAAAAGGATCAGAAATGAAGACTCTACTAGAGGAGACACATGAGAAGACATCATACAAATTAAAGGAGAAAAAAGAAGAAAATGAAAAAGAAATTTTAAAGAAATTTAAAAATAAAGTGACACATAAAAGGCGAAGTAAATACAAAATACATAATATAGAAGGCCCCCAAAAAGAAAACCCATGCTATGAAATAGAATACTAGCTACTATAATTCAAAAAAATTCTGCAAATTAAAAGAAAAAGGCTAAATTTGCATACTGAAATGGTATACCAGTGACATATACCTGGGAAAACTCAGAAGATCAACATCAACACACAGTCTAATAAAACTACTGGATTTCAAGGGGGGAAAACAATCATTGGCATCTGTGCAGATAGTCCAAATTACTTAAAAGGAAAAGAAAACAGACACTGGCACTGACAATAGACATAGGCGCAAACAGTTTACACAAGCCAAGAATGAAATTATACATTTAAATACCTAAGGAAATAAAATATAAGCCAAAGATGTTCTATACAGCTAAACTAACATCCATGGCTAAACGAAACAAACAGTTATGAAACACAGAACTCAAAAAACACTGTTCCCAGGAAATGTCCCTAAGAATCAACTATATAATAAGTGTCAAGACAATCAAGGAATTATGGTAGAAGGTTTGGCATGAGGAAAGGCCTGCAAAGGCCTAAAATAGTAGCAATGAGTACCTCTGCCTTCAGATTGTGGACTTTAAACATCATCTCCCGTTAAAAGAAATCAGGGCTCCCTGGAGAAATGGCTTATTCCAGGTCTGACAGAGGAAATTGAACAGAATGAACTTGAGAAATCTTGTAAAATCACAAAACAAAACATCAACAATACTATTACAGGCAGGTCAAAGCAAATCAGAGCCAGGAGAAAGGATCCTCATTTGCCAAATTTCTCATTTGAGCATATATAAGAATGGTGACTGCAATAATTGGAAAATATAAAAAATACAAACACCAATGAGTTCACAATGACACTCAAAAAAGGAAAAAGAGGGGCGCCTGGGTGGCTCAGTTGATTGAGCATCTGAATGTTGGTTTGGGCTCAGGTCCTGATCCCAGGGTCATGGGATTAAGCCCTGGGTGTGCATGGAGATTCTCTCTTTCCCTCTGCTCTGCTCCCCCACTCGCATGCAGTATCTCTCTCTCTCTCTCTAAAATAAACTTCTAAAAGAAAGTAAAAAGAAAATTCCTCTTTGGTCATCCTGTGGAGGTTGCTAGGGTACAACTTACCACTCTGAACACTGATAAAGAAACAAAGAATCATGGATTTATCATGCCTTTCTGGTATGAATTTTATTTTGGGGAAGCTAAGGAGATGAATTTTTTCCTCAGAGAATAATCACAGCTAATAAACGCTAGAAGAAATGACAGAATTAGAAAATCACCGTTTTCCATGGGGAACCTGGGTGGCTCAGGCAGTGAAGCGTTCGACTTCAGCTCAGGTCACAATCTCCCAGTTCTTGGAGTTTGAGCCACGCATCAGGCTCTGTGCGGACAGCTCGGAGCCTGAAGCCTACTTCGGATTCTGTGTGTGTGTCTCTCTCTCTGCCTCTTCCCTGCTTGTTCTCTCTCTCTCTCTCTCTCTCATAAATAAATGTTTAAAAATTTTTTTTAAATAGAAAATTACTATTTCCCAAATCCCTGGTAAAATAATAAATCTAAACAATGACCATCAACAGTTTTGCTAAAACCAGAAGTTAAAAGGTAGATGGGAACTTTAATATGAAAGGATCAAGTTGAATACACCAATCAATCTTTTTTGTTTAAATTTATTTATTTATTATGAGAGTGGGGGGAGGAAAGAGAAAGAGAGAGAGAGAGAGGGAGAGAGGGAGAGAGAGAGAGAACATGCCAGAGAGCACAGGGGGATCAGGGAGAGATAATGAGAACGAGAGAATTCCAAGCAGGCTCCCTGCCACAAGCGCAGAGCCCAACGAGGGGCTCAAACTCACAAACCATGAGATCATAAGGTGAGCCAAAATCAACAGACACTCAGCCAACTGAGCCACCCAGGCAACCCCCACCAACAAGCTTAACATCACTAAAAAGCAAGACAATGAAACATAAGTGCTTCCTGATACTCTGCAACAAAATTTTCTCAGTACCACCTATGAAGTCTCTTGCCTAAAAAAAATTTCAAACCTAATCCTAATCAATACTCGAGATCCTAAAGGACAAAATGACCAGTTTCTCCAACAAAGAAATGATATGGAAAATAAAAGACCTTATACTATACAAGAAACAAGATACATTTCAAACTAAGGCAACAACCAGCAATCAGAAAAAAAACTGAGTAGGATATAATATTAAGGAATAACTGGTAATTTTCTAGAGTGTAATAATAGTAATACAGTTATGTTTAAAAAGTCCTCTCTGTCAAAGACACATAAACTACCAATGTACAAAGTGATAAAAGGTCTTGAATTTTCCCTAATTCACTGTAAGGGGAAAAAGAGTTACTGTGTTAGGGGTGGAGAATTAGATGAGGTAAGAATAATGAAATTTTTATAGTTTTTCTAACTGTATAATGATGCCTGGGAATCCATTTACTATTTCTGCATAATGTTTGCAATATGATATAATGATGTATGGGAATGCATTTACTATTTCTGCATTATGCTTGCAATATTATATATTAAAAGTAAAAAACAAAAGATGCATAGGCTAAAAAGATCTAGAGTCCTTTTTAACAAACAGTGCCATGATAACTACATACTCAATGTGAAAGAATGAACTTGTACCTTAATCAAATATCATATACAAAAATTAACTCAAAATGTTATCAAAGACATAAAAGTGAAAGCTACAACTATAAAACTTTTGGAGAAGAAACCAAAAGCATAAATCTCTATGACCTTGGATTAGGCAATGATTCATTAAATAGGATACTCTAAGTATAACAAACCAAAAAGGAAAAAAAAAGATAAATTGGACTTCATCAAAATTTTTAAAATTTTATGTTAAAAGATAACCTAGAAGAAAATAACTGTAAACTATATTATCTGATAAAGGGCTAATACCCAGAATATATAAAGAATAAATCAACAATCCAAAAAACCAAATAACTCGATTTAAAAATGGGCAAAGGACCTAAATAAATAATTCTCCAAAAAAGACATACATATAGCTAAAAAGCTTATTAAAAGATGCTCAACATCTCTAATAATTGGACAAATGCAATTCAAAACCTCAGGAGAAATCACCTCATAACCACTAGGATGGCTACTATTAAAAACAAACCAACAGAAAATAATAAGCATTGGAGAGGATGCAGACAAACTGCAACCCTTGTGTACTATTAGGGGGAATGTAAAAATGTAAAAGCAGCCACTATGAAACACACAGTATGGCAGTTCCTCAAAAACATTAAGCATACATTTCCCACATGATTCTGCAATTCCACTGCTGGGTATATACCCCCTCAGATTGAAAACAAGGTCTCAAACATATATTTGTACACTCAAGTTCACAGCAGCCTTATTCACAATAGCCAAAACATGGACACAGACCCAATGTCCATCAACAGATGAATGGATTTTTTAAATGTGGTATATGCATACAACGGAATATTATTTAGCCTTTAAAAAAGAAGGAAATCCTGACATGCTACAACATGAAAAAACCTTGAAAATATTACGCTGAGTGAAATAAACCGGTCACAGAAGGACAAATAATCTTATATCCACTTATATGAAGGGTTTAGAGTAGTCCAAATCATGAACAGAAAAAGTAGAATAGTGGTTACTAGGGGTATAGGGGAGGGAAAAAGGGTTTGTTGTTCAAGAGGTATAGAATTTAGATTTTTCAAGAAGAAAGAGTTTTGGAAATCCGTTTTACAACAAAGTGAATATACTTAACACTAATGATCTGTACACTTAAAAATAATTAAGATGGTATATTTTATATTTTCTTTACCACAGGAAAAAAGGAAAGCAAAGCAAAAGAAAAGAAAGAAAAGGATTATATGGGTCCAACGTGGGGAAACTGGTAACGTTCAGCATAATATACATTTAAACTCTAAACCAGTAATTATACTTCAAGGAATCTATCCCAAAGGTATCATGATGAAAAATGTGAAATGACTTCTTCACAAGACTTTTCACTATAACACTACTTATAATCACAAGACTAGAAAAAAAACTAACACTCCAACAACAGGGGATTAGTGGAATATAAAATGGTTCATCTGTGTAATGGAGTACTAGTCCATGAATAAGATACTGATACAGTGATTTTCAGGATATATTGTTAAGTGAAAAAAAGCAAGATGCAGTCAAGTATTTACAGTATGCTACCTTTTGTGTAAAATCAAGAGAAATGTTAAACTTTTTAACTTATTTGCTTTTACTTTTTTTAAAGAAAAAGAAAAAAGATAGCCAAAAAATGATGAAAATTATTCTCTACAGCAGAGGTCAGTATAATTGTTGGAAAAGGGCCAGATAATAAATATTTCAGTCTTTTCAAGACATATAATCCTTGTCAAAGCTATTCAACTCTGCCATTACAGCACAAAAGAAGCTATAGATGATATATAAACAAATGACTGTGACAAGACATTATTTGCAAAAAAGAGCTAGGTAGCCAAATCTGGCTTACAGGCTGTTGTTTGTCAATCTTTTCTCAAACAAATGCAGAAAATAGAATAGGAGGGATAAGAATGGGAGTCAGACTTGTGTGAATCTATTTTGTAACATAAGTTTGATTTTAAAATCAAAATCATTGGGACACTTGGATGGTTCAGCCTGTTGAGCATCCAGCTCTTGGTTTCAGCTCGGGTCATGATCCCAGGGTCAAGAGATTGAGCCCAGCATCGGAGGAGCAAAGAGCCTGCTTAAGATGCACTCTCTTCCCTCTTTCTCTCTGACCCTCTCACTCGCTCTCCAAAATTAAAAAAAAATAATAATAAGCCAAAATCACTGTTTTACATGAGAAAAAAAGTTCTTATACTCCAAATTCAAAAACTATTGGAACTTTCCAACAGTAATCATCAGAGCTGGCTTTAAATCCATCCCATTCTATCAAAAATAGCTACAAATGAGTGACTACACTTCAGAAAATCAACTAATTAGAGGACGCTAATCGTGGGTGGCTCAGTCGGTTAATAAGGGTCTGGCTCTTGATTTCAGCTCAGGTCATGATCTCATGAACCATGAGATCGAGCCCTGTGTTCAACGCAGAGCCTTCTTGCAATTCTCTCGTTGTCCTCCCCCCCGCCCCGCCCTCTCTCTGTGCCTGTCCTGCGTGTATGCTTGCTCTTGTGCTCTCGAGCGCATGCCCGCACTCTCTCAAAATAAATAAATAAACATTAAAAAGTCAACCAATCAGCAGTGACACTCCATAACCACATTTTCACAACAAAAGTCCAACCACTTCCTAAACAGTCCCACTTCTAAGTTCCAGAACTCTAAACCTCACAGAACTCTAAGCCTCACAGCTCTCCTTCCCACACAGAGAAATGAATTTACCATTTGGTTCAGATATTCAGTGACGGCCTCTTCCTTCAAGACTATTAAAAGACAAAATTAGGGGTACCTGGATGGCTCAGTCAGTTACGTCTCTGACTTCAGCTTAGGACATGATCTCGCAGTTCACGAGTTCAAGCCCTGCGTCAGGATCTGTGCTGACAACTCAGAGCCTGGAGCCTGCCTCTGATTTTGTGTCTCCCTCTCTCTCTGCCCCTCCCTTGCTTGTTTTCTGTCTCTATCAAAAATAAATAAAACATTAAAAAATTTTTAAGACAAAATTAAATTTAAAAAGAAAAAAAAGAGCCAAATATCAAAAATGGAGAGGAGGAGGACAATCTCTAAAAATTTAAAACAGACTGAAACCAATAATCTACTGTTTATCAAGTTTGTGGCATAATTATACAGAAAATAATACAACTGGCTTTAAAATACAGTATTTCTATTGTGCATTCCTTATTCTAAAGGAATAAAAGAACCACAAAGAAATGTTAAAACACAATTTAGTAGTTATATTATTAGAAGTAATATCAACTACATTATTTTAAAACTATTATAGATATACTGCAGGATACAGCAAATAAGTGATTACATTAAGCCACTAAGAATCAACATTTTACACAAAAAGAGATATAAATATAAAAGTCTTCTACAGAATTAAAAAACCTGAAATCCTACAATGAAGAAAATATGAAAAAATATGATCTTTATTTAAATATGTACATCATAACTAACCATTGAGCAGTTCTAGAAGCAATGCAGGGCAGTCTCATTAAGTATCCATTAGTATACAGATTGAGAGTACCAAATTCCCTTTCCCTCCAAAAAAAAAAAAAAAAGACTGAGGGGTGTCTAGGTGGCTCAGTTGGTTAAGCATCCAAGTCTTGATTTCAGCTCAGGTGGTGATATCATGGTTTGTGAGTTCAAGCCCCCCCACATCAGGCTCTACCCTGACAGCGAGAGTTCTCTCTCTCTCTCCCTCCCTCTCTCTCTCTCTCAAAATAAATAAATAATCTTAGGAAAAAAAAACAGAATGAAGGCTCCTTGGACAAATGGCTACTTCTAAAACTATGGCAGGATATGTAAAAGATATGCCTAGAATCTTGCTGTCCTTGAAAACAGGGAACATACAGGGACGCCTGGTTGGCTCAGTTGGTTAAGTGTATGGCTCTTGGCTTCAGCTCAGGTCATCTCACTGTGAGTTTGAGCCCCATGTCAGGCTCTCTGCTGTCAGCGCAGAACCACTGTGGATTCTCTGCCACCCTTTCTCTCTGCCCCTCCCCTGTTGATTCTCTCTCTCAAAATAAATACATAAACTTTTTTTAAAAGTTTAAATTTTTTTCTAATTTATAAATAGAAAATCTACAATCTAAAAAGGCTAGTAAAATATTCCTCTTTTGCTACTGTGTTATGAGACCATATTTCCTTCATATACTTCAACCAAAGCAACATATTACAAGAGAATGAACACAGAACTATGAGAATCCAGCTGTCTTCTATCATGCAGATATTGAAGAGACTTGAAAAAACCATAAAAGAATGCCACTCATTTCATCAATTAGCTTTTCTGTTTTTGGAAAATAGTTAACATGCTACATTTTTATTATTTTAAAATAAATTTAAAATATATTTTTATCTTAATANATGATAAAATAACCCTTTAGGGTCCTCAAAAAATTTTTAGGTAAGAGGTCCTGAAACCAAAGAGTTTGAAAAGAGCTAAATTATGTCATAGAAATATATTTTTCTCTATTAACAATCTTAATTTATGGTAATCAAAGTTATGTGAATGAGTAAACTTTTATTAGAGTTCCATTTTTGTTTTATAATGTTTTCTAATATACCATTTTGTAGTTTTTTTTTCATCATTATAAGTGTACTCTTTAATCCCCATCACCTATTCCCCTACCCACTTATAGTTGAGAGTCTGTTTCTTGGTTTGTCTTTTTTTTCCTTTGCTCATTTGTTTTGCTTCTTTTTTTAAATTTTTAAAAAAGTTTTTTTATTTATTTCTGAGAGAGAGAGAGAGAGAGAGAGAGAGAGAGAGAGAGAGAGAGAGATACTGCGTGAGCAGGAGAGGGTGAGAGAGAGAGAGACACACAGAATCTGAAACAGGCTCCAGGCTCTGAGCTGGCAGTCAGCACAGAACCCGACATGGGGCTCGAACCCACGAACCATGAGATCATGACCTGAGCTGAAGTCGGAGCCCAACCGACTGAGCCCCTGAGGCGCCCCTTGTTTTCCTTCTTATATCCACATATGAGTGAGACTATATGTATGGTATTTATGTTTCTCTGACTGACATACTTCACTTAGCATAATACTCTCTAGCTCCATCCACACTGTTGCAAATGGCAAGGTTTCATTCTTTTTTTTTTTCTGGCTGAGTAACATTCTATTACATGTGTATGCGTGTGTATGTGTATACATAGCTTCTCTACCCATCCATCTATCGATGGACACTTGGGCTACTTCCATAGTTTAGCTATTGTAAATAACGCTACAGTAAATACAAAGGTGCATGTACCCCTGTGAATTAGTAATTTTGTTTTTGGGGGGTAAAATACCCAGTAGTGCAATTACTGGATCAGGGGTAGTTCTATTTTTAATTTTTTGAAGAATTTCCATAGTGTTTTCTCCATAGCGGCTGCACAGTTTGCATTCCCACCAACAGTGCAAGAGGGTTTCTTTTTCTCCACATCCTTGCCAACACTTGTTGTTCCTTGTGGGGTTTTTTTTTTTTAATTTTAGACATTCTGACAGATGTGAGGTGATATCTCATTTTAGTTCTGACTTCCATTTCCCTGATAAGTGATATTGAGCAATTTTTCATGTCTGTTGGCCATCTGTATGTCTTCTTTGGAGAAATATCTACTCATGTCTTCTGCCCATTTTTTAATAGGCTTATTTGCTTTTTGGGTGTTGAATTTTATCAGTTTTTTATATTTTTGGATATTAATCCTTTATCAGATATGTTCTTTGCAAATACCTTCTCCCATTCAGTAGGTTGCCTTTTAGTTTTCGTAACTATTTCCTTCACTGTGCAGAGACTTTGTTTGATGTAATCCAAATAGTTTGTTTTTGCTTTTATTTCTCATGCCTGAATGAATAAACATTTTTTAAAATTCTACAATGTGAACTTTTACCAATCATCCTTTCAATAAACATCAAAAAGTGTGGGAACACTAAGACGAATAAGTCACAGTCCCTAGCCTGTAGGATAAGAATGGCTCCAGGAAAGAGTTCTCAAAGATGATGCTATTGATAGAATACCTAAATGAACCTGAATACATTAAGAAGAAACCTGTACAAATGGTAGAAAGTTTGGGATTGAATTGGTTATTAGGAAACTAAACAACCAAACATACAAACAACAATTATAAGCCCCAGAAAAAAACAAGAAACAGTGTAGAAAAGAAAAAATACCACCATTATCTCTATTTATATTTGTATAGGTAGCAAACTCCACCTACACGTCAAAGCATTTACAGAGCCAAAATAAAGTCTGAATACTGACCTAACCAAAATTAAGAAATAACATTACTGGAAAAATAGGACCTAATTGTGGTAGGAATTAGAAAAGCAGTGAGAAAACAAAATCCCCATCTTCCAGAGTGGAAAGTCAATATACTATCATTAAAATTTAAAAATTAGGGGCTCCTGGGTGGTTCAGTCAGTTGAGCATCCGACTTCAGTTCAGGTCATGATCTCATGGTTCATGGGTTCGAGCTCAGCGTTGGGCTCTGTGCTGACAGCTCAGAGCCTGAAGCCTGCTTCAGATTCTTTGTCTCCATCTCTTCCTGCCCCTCCCCTGCTCACACTCTTTCTCTCTCAAAATAAACATACATTTAAAAATTTTTAATAAAAATTAATCAGAAGCAATATAAGCATATTAGTTTGAGATATGGAGGTAACCACTGAAAGAATCAGGAAAAAGTGTTCAAATGAGTACTTCTGCAGAGTTGGAAATAGGGCAGAGTGGGGAGGAAAGAAAATTGTTCTTTTCTATAATGAAGTATAGAGAATCATTCAATTTTATGTGCATATTTAAATTGATTACAAATAAAAAATAAATTTAAAAAATAACCTGTTGGGGTGGTTGGTCGGTTCAGTCAGTTAAGCATCTGGCTCTTGATTTTGGCTCAGGTCATGATCTCACCATTCATGGGTTCCAGCCCCATCGTTGGGCTCTGCATTGACAGTGCAGAGCCTGCTTGGTATTTTTTCTCCCTCTGCCCCTCTGCTCTTCTCAAAAATAAATAAGTGAACATTAAAAAAAGCAACTTGTAAAATACTTAAACATGAAAAATTTTTCTTTATGCTTTAAGTGAAGGAATTATAAAATGGTGGAGATATATACATATATATATGTAAAATGGTAGATATAAATATATATATATACACAGACACATATATATCCCCTTTGTATTTTTAAAAGTGTGCACATAATTATGTATAGAAAAAACCTGCACTGGGGGTGGCTCAGTTCAGCTGGTTTGAGCATCAAGCCCCACTCCCCCATCAGGCTCTACACTAAAAGCTCAGAGCCTGGAGCCTGCTTCTGATTCTATGTCTCCATCTCTCTCTCTCTCTCTCTCTCTCAAAAATTAACATTTAAAAAAATTAAATAAATAAAATTTTAAAATCTGCATTGATATTTGCCAACTATTAACAAATTAACAATCATATTTCCATATAATAGGATTATTTTCTTAAAGAGAATTCCTCTTCTGTAAATTTACTACAGCAAATACATATTTAAAAATTTTTTTTAATGTTCTATTTTATTTTTGAGAGAGAGAGAGATAGAGACAGCGTGAGCAGGGGAGGGTCAGAGAGAGAGGGAGATACAGAATCTGAAGCAGGCTCCAGGCTCTGAGCTAGCTGTCAGAAGAGTCCAACACGGGGCTCGAACCCACGAACTATGAGATCATGACCTGAGCCGAAGTCAGACACTTAACCGACTGAGCTACCAGGCACCCCAGCAAATATATTTTTTTACAATAAGAAGAAAAACACTATTTTTTAAAAAAATTTAATATCTTTATTTTGAGAGACAGAGACAGAGAGCGAGCAGGGGAGGGGCAGAGAGAAAGGGAGACACAGAATCTGAAGCAGGCTCCAGGCTCTGAGCTGTCAGCACAGAGCCCAACGTGGAGCTCAAACCCATGGGCTGTGAGATCATGACCTGAGCCAAAATCAGACGCTTAACCAACTGAGCCACCCAGGCGCCCTGAAAAACACTATTTTTAAAAGTTAAAAATTTTAACCCTTACATACATGGTCAGACGATTTTCAACGAAGGTGTCAAAACCATTCCATGGGGAAAGGACAATCTTTTTTAACAGTGTTGGGGAAATGAGATATTCACATGCAAAACAATGAACCTGAACACTTACTTTACTGAAACTGAGTTAAAAAAAAAAAAACAATCTGTACAACTCTTAGAAGAATACATAGGGGATAAGCTTCATGACACTGGATCTGGTAATGATTTCTTGAATATAATATCAAAACAAAAGAAAAAACTGGATTTCATAAAAATTAAAAACATTTGTGAATCAAAGGATGCTATCAAAAGGAAATGGGAAAAGTTTTCTGCAAATCATATCTAATAATGGGTTAAATATCTATAGTATCTAAAGAACTACAACTCAACAACAAAATAACACACAATGTTTTTCAATGGGCAAACAATCTGAATTGACATTTTTCCAAAGAAAATATGCAAATGGTCAGTAAGTATATGAAAAGATGCTCAATATCATTAATTATTAGGGAAATGCAAATCAAACCACTAATCACTTTATACTCATTAGAATGACAATTATAAACATGCTTGCGCATGCGCACACACACACACACACACACCACACAAGCTGCTGGCAAAGATGAAGAGAAACTGGAATCCCTGTGCACCGCTGATATTAACTTAAAATGGTGCAGTCACTACGGAAAACAGTATTGGAGATCCCCCCCCAAATAAAACATAGAATTAAAACATGATCAAGTAGTTCCACTTCTGAGTATATACCCAAAAGAATTCAAAGTAAGGAGTCAAAAAGACATTTGTACACCAATGTTCACCATTATTCACAATAGCCAAGAGGCAGAAGTACCCAGGTGTCCATCCCAAGTGACAGACGAATGAATAAACAAAATGTAGTACAATATTATTCAATCATAAAAAGGAAAGAAATTCTCAAACACACCAGAACATGAATGAACCTTTAAGACATTAAGCTAGTGAAATAAACCAATCGCAACTGGTCATATATATGGTTCCATCTATAATAGTTACCTAGAGTAGGCAAATTCACAGAGATAGAAAACTAATTTCTGTCCAGTGGGTTGCCAGGGTCTACAAGGAGGGGATAATGGAGATTTACTGTTTGGGTTCGGAATTTCATTTTGGGAAGATGAAAAAGTTCTGGTGGCACATTGTTAAAGTATGTAATGGCACTGAATTGTCCACTTAAAAATGGGTAAAATGGTAAATCTTATATGTATTCTACCACAATAAAAAAATTTTTTTAATGACTACTAGTTACCCCTCAGGTATAACTACAAAAGTCAAATAATAAATAATGTTCACAGTCTCACTCTAAATTAGCAGTGGAAATATCATAGAACAAAGTGATATCCTATGTGGGGTCCTGCACAGAACACTGAAATAAATCTAAGAATACACCTGTTCCAGTTAGGAATTGAACCCTACAGAAAACACCTAGAATCCTAATAGCTACCAAAATATACTACACTGCTGCTAAAATAGCTCCCAATGATCTCTCATTTCATGCTTTTGATCCCTCCTTGAGTGTAGGTGAAATCTAGTGACTTGGGGCACCTGGATTGTTCAGTCAGTTAAGCATCCAACTTCAGCTCAGGTCACGATCTCACGGTTTGTGAGTTCAAGCACCGCATCAGGATCTGTGATAACAGCTCAGAGCCTGGAACGTGCTTGGATTCTGTGTCTCCCTCTCTCTCTCTCTGCCCATCCCCTACTCATGCTCTGTCTCTGTCTCAAAAATAAACATTAAAAATTTTTTAAATAAAAAATTCTTAAAAATCCAGTGACTTGCCTCTAATGAAGAGAATATAGCAAAAATGATAGGTCACTTTCCAAATATATTACTAAAGACCTCTACCTTGCTCACATTCTCTTTCTTTGGCTCTTCCCACTTACTTGCTCTGATGAAACAAGCTGCCATGTTTCCCCCCAAGAAAGGATCACATGGCAAGAACTGAGGGAAGCCCTTGCTAGCAAAAGTATATGACTCCACTTATAACTGGTACCAAGAGCTAGCAGAGAACTGAGGTCCTTAGTCCAACCACTCAAAAGGAATTGAATCAATGCCAATTATCCAAGTAAGCACAGAAACAGATCCTTCCCCAGTTGAGCCATGTGACAACTATAGTTTCCTTTCAACTGCAGCCTGTAACTGACCCTAAAACAGAGTACCTACCTCACTCACACCCAAAACCTCGACCTACAGACACTGTGAAATAATAAATGTTGTTGTTCTAAAACACTAGGTTTTGGGTAATTTGTTATGCAGCAATAGATAACTAACACACCAGGCTTCAATGGTATGGGGCAACAGTTTTCTTTTTATTCCACATCACTAATTATATCTAAAAATTGAATGTAATTTGGCTGCAAATAATTGGAATTCATTTTTTCAATAACACTAATAGCTTAAAAATAATCTATCTTGATGCAAGAAAACTAGATACCTTAAGAGATAAATTAAAAATTCCTCCTTAACAATATTCTTAATGACCTAAAACCTAATAGAGTAAACAGCATACTAATGAATTCAGTCAATGAGGATAAATCTGGAGATGTTGCCAAAACAGATCCAAAGATGATGAAAATATGAACAAAACATATTAAATGGATATTCAATTTGTAAAATAACACGTGGTGAAAAATCATTTGAAACATGTGCTAGATTGAAAAAGATTGAGAAGAAAATAGTCAACAAATTAATAAGTAAACACTGACCATCCCCTAGATTATAAATCCCTTAAAGATGAAAACCATATCACAGTCACATATCCTCTGCCATAATAAAATATAATTTTGCAGTTAATCAGTAGATATTTGAGGGGCACCTGGATGGCCATGGGGCTCACAGTTCATGGGTTCAAGCCCCACGTCGGGCTCTGTGCTGACAGCTAGCTCAGAGCCTGGCGCCTGCTTCAGATTCTGTGTCTCGCTCTCTCTGCCCCTTCCCTCCTCACACTCTCTCTCTCTCTCTCAAAAATAAACATTTAAAAAGATTTTTTAACACAAAAATGTTTTTAAAATAATAGACATTTGATGAAGTTAATTAACAAGCTGAAAATGAGAAACTGAACTATAATTTAAAAGTCATATAGATTCACATATACAAATATAACAGAAAGATGAGAGGAAAAGGAGAAATAAAAGGAAAATGAAAATAAGAACGGTTAAGAGGCACAATGGCAAATGGATTTTAAAAAATCCTATTACAACTCTATAAACATAAGCCAAACCAAACCACACCATATGAAGAGAACTCCCTATAAAGGAAATTAACATAATACTGCAGTGAGTTTATGGTCTTCTAAGTCCAGGGACTTCTCGCAAAATAGACATGAAAACCAAACTACCTAGATTCAAATCCTGTTAGTGTGATCTAACGCCCATTACTTAACTTTTCCATGCCTCAATTTCCTCATCTACAAAACAAACAAACAAAAAACCATAACAATGGTTTATCTCAGGATTAAAAGTGTTAATATATGATATATGTAAACTATTTATCACAGTGCCTGGCATACTAAGTGTACTCAATAAATGGACATCATTATTTAATAAATCATTTTGTATGCTTCTTAACCAAAAGAAGAAACAATCACATTTCACAGACATACATACTACTGTCCAAAATATTCCCTGTGCTGCTTGAATGCTGATGAACAGAAATTATCATGTTTGCATGGAGGCCTTGAATTTAAACTCATTATACAACTACTACTTAGCAAATTCGTATAAAAATGTTTTTGTCAGCAAAAGAACATATTACTCTACAATTATGATTATAAATTAAATTACAGCATTTGCATTGTTATAATCTTGCTTTTAAGGTTAAGAGAAAAATTAGTTGATAAAAGAGGAAATAAAAATAAACCAATGCCACCTACTATTTCTAAATTCAAAGAAGTATAAATTAGTTCCTAAATGTGTCTTGACTTGAAGAAAATTTTGAGAACCCGCCCACATAAAGGAAGGAAGCATTATCATAGTGACTATCAAAGAAGAAATTATTTAAAAATAAAACCTTAGAGTCTCATACACCATTGGAAGGAATGTACTTTGGAAATAGCTGTATTATAAAGCAAGGCTGAAAATGTGCACACCTCATGACCCAACAACTCTTTTCCCACGTATATATCCTAAAATCACTCTTCTCTCATGTGTCCTAGGCCACATGAGAACATACACAAGTATGTTCATAGCCACACCATCCATAAACACCAAAACAAAAAAAACCCCAAATGTCCGGCAAGAAAAGAATGGATAAAGTTTAGTATATAGTCATATAGTTTTAAAAAAAGAAATATTAGTTTCCTACTGCTACTGTAACAAATTACCACAAACTTAGTGGCAAAACAGTACAAATTCTAATCTTACAGTTGTAGAGATCAAAAGTCCAGGCTGCTAATGGGGCTAAAATCAAGGTGTCAGTAAGGCTATGCTCGTTATGGAGGCTTGAGGGGAGAGTCCCTTTCCCTGCCTTTTCCAGCTTCTAGAAGCTGCCTGTATGCTCTGGCTCATGGCCCCATCCTCCATCTTCCAAGCTAGTGGCACAGCATCTTCAAAACTCTCTCAGAGCTCTGCTTCCAACATCACATCTCTTTATATAGGTCTCCCTCTTCTGGGGTCCCTTGTGATTACATTGGACCAACCTGGATAATCAAAAATAATCTTCAAAAATCTTAACTTAATCACACCTGCGAAGTCCCTTCTGCCATTTACGGTAATACATTCACAGGGCACCTAGGTGACTTAGTCAGTTAAGGGTCGGACTGTTGATTCCAGCTCAGATTCCAGCACAGTTGTGGGATTGAGACCCAAGGGGAATTCTCTCTCACCCTCTCTCTCTGCCCCTCCCTTGTTCTCTCTGTTTCTCTCTCTCAAAATAAATAAATAAACTTTTAAGGTAATACATTCACAGGTTTCAGAGATTAGGGCACAAATATCTTCAAGGGACCATTTTCTACCTACCACAAAAAACTATGCTAAACCAAAAATAAATTACTGTGACACTGAACTACAAGAACAAATCTCACGAACAACCTTGAAAAAAAATTAAGCATGACAAAAGTATACATACAATATAAATCTGTTTTTTTTTTTTTTTTAGC
>NW_027530019.1:10632687-10643423 GCF_008692635.1 Crocuta crocuta | reverse complement strand
TAGCTTAATCATTTTGAGAGAGAAAGAGGGAGCATGCAAGCCAGGGAGGGAGAAAGAGACAGAAAGGGAGAATCCCAAGCAGGCTCTGTGCTGTCGTCACAAAGCCTGATGCAGGGGCTCAATCCTATGATCCATGAGATCATGACCTGAGCTGAAATCAAGAGTCTGATGCCTCATCAACTGAACCACCCAGGTGCCCCCCCAATATAAATCCTTTTATATTTAGTTCAAAAATAAGTAAAATTAAATTATGTTAGGGGCGCCTGTGTGGCTCAGTCGGTTAAGCGTCCGACTTTGGCTCAGGTCATGATCTCATGGTTCATGGGTTCGAGCCCCACGTCGGGCTCTGTGCTGACAGCTAGCTCAGACCCTGGAGCCTGCTTCAGATTCTGTATTTCCCTCTCTCTCTGACCCTCCCCTGCTCACACTGTCTCTCTCTCTCTCTCTCTCAGAAATAAATAAAAAATATAAATAGATAAATTATGTTAAATAGGGATGCAAACATAGGTAGTAAGTCTATATAGAAAAGCAAGTATATGATTTTTTTTTAATTTTTTGATGTTTATTTATTATTGAGACAGAGAGAAACAGAGAATGAATGGAGGAGAGGCAGAGAGAGAGCGAGACACAGAATCTGAAGCAGGCTCCAGGCTAGCTGTCAGCACAGAGCCCGACGCGGGGCTCAAACCCACGAACCATGAGATCATGACCTGAGCCGAAGTCGGACACCTAACCGACTAAGCCACCCAGGAGCCCCAGCAAGTATATGATTCTTTACAAAAGTCACAAGAATAGATTCCTTTGGGGTATAAGGGGATAAGATCAGGAAGGGGCTTCTGAGATGTTCTCTTTCTAGACTGTTTATAATAATGTTAAACTGCACACTAGTCTTTTATGTAGTCTATGATTAATATGTATTATTAAAAAATACACAGCAGGGGCACCTGGGTCCCTAAGTTAGTTAAGCATCTGACTTTGGCTCAGGTCATGATCTCATGGCTGGAGAGTTCGAGCCTCATATCTCAAGTCTGTTCTCTCTCTGCCCCTCCCCCGCTTACTTGCTCACGCGCTCTTTCTCTCTCAAAAATAAATGTTAAAATAAGTACAAACATAAAACAACAAAAGATAATAGTCATATAAACCAGAGGCAAGGAAAGCCAGACACAGAATAGTCTAGGCAACAATCCTCCAGCAGTGTGACAGACAGCAGGAGACTGCTCCATTGATATAACAGTGAAAAGCCAGCCAACCTATGAGTTGGGTACAGGGCAGAAATCTAGGTTCAGAGTAAAGAAACAGGCTTATAAACACATAAATAATTTGCAATGCTATACATTTCTTTTTTTTTTTTTTTAAATTCATTTCTAGGAGAGAGAGAGAGAGAGAGACAGCGTGAGCAGGGGAGGGTCAGAGAGAGAGGGAGTGACAGACTCTGAAACAGGCTCCAGGCTCTGAGCTGGCAGTCAGCACAGAGCCCGACGCGGGGCTCGAACCCACGAACCGCGAGATCATGACCTAAGCGAAAGTCGGACGCTTAACCGACTAAGCCACCCAAGCGCCCCAGCAATGCTATACATTTCTTGAGGTCAAGAGCAGAATTCTTCTCATCTTTACACTTAGTATCTAGCATAATACCTACCACAGAACTATCTTTCAATAAATGTTTAATTACTAGAAGAATGAATGAAATTTCCTTCAACATTCTATGCAAATGAATGAAATTAAGTCATCCTCAAGCAAATAATTGAGAGTTGATTTGAAAATAGTCATTCAATGAATTGTTATAAACACACAGAAGAGAAAATAGAAGTATAATGCATGGTTTTGCCCTTAATTTACCACCAAGGAAAGAAGAAAACATAAATAATTATTTCAAGATTAATCTTTAAAATAGAATACATAGTGCAAAAATGGAAAGTAACAGTAACTCGCTGGATTTAAAAGGTAAAAAATACAAAAAGTTAATCGACATCAAACTGTCAGGGCCACGTACATATGACAAATCAGAAATGGAAGAGATTTACATGAGCCAGGATGATGGTACAAAGTTTTTCAGAGGAGGTGGATAGGATTTATGATGGTTCAGTAGATTGCAAAATAGTCACAAATTCCTCCCACTCCTGTATACACATCTTTTTACCTTTTGAACTTACTGCATCTTCCATTAGAGGTATAGTGTCTTTATCCTGGAAACTAAGGTGACCCTGTGACTTGCTTTGACCAACAGGACATCAGCAAACACAACCCAGAAGCATGAAAAGCAGTTACCCTCCGAACCAACCCTCCTATTGGTTTTGGAACCCAAACTGTAAAGAAACCCAAGCTAGCGCACTGCCTCACATTTATGAGCCCAGACAAGACCAAAAAAGAATATACAGCTGGACCCAAAACCGCCAATCCACAGAATACTTAACTAACAAATTCGGTTAGCCTCTGAGCTTTGGGGTGGTTTGTTTGAAGAGAAAAGCTAACTGAGGAGCTAACAAGCAAAGGCATAGAAATGGAAATGAATACAACATACAAGTGCATGGGAAAATGAATGTGTACATTAGTCTAAATGGACTAAGGTAAGTTTAAAAGAGTTCTGATTACGGAGAAAGAATACATACACATGAAAGGTAAACTGAGTTTAGACTATAAAAATCAGGCTAGGAAGAAAATGAACTTCATTCTGTTTCAGCAAAGGGGAGCCACTAAGGGACTTCAGATAAGGAGGCTAGATATAAAGCAAAAGGAAAGGAAGTTCAGTTTTAACTACTATTATCTAGATTGGCTGAAGTAATAAAATTCTCCTATTTGGAGGGGAAGCTAGATAATTCACAAAATAAATAACAGCATGGTTTTTATACATAGTGCCATATACAGTTTATGTTAGATTCTGCTCTTGAACTGAGCAGTAGGAAAATTATTTTTACCTACAATTTTAAACCCAATGAGAAGAGAGCTAGAATTAATCATCAGAAGCTTATGATGTGTCTAAAGTGTATAGAAGATATCTCTAAAGCTATATTTGGGCATTAAGATAATACATAAATTTCTAATGACAGCATAACTGTGAAATATGACTCCTCTTTGTTTGAGATTTAAATATATTCACCAGATGACTGCAGCTCCTGGCCACAATAAAGTAACAGAGACCAGGTTTACTCTCCCACCTTGAACATCTAGAAAAAAGGACCAAATATATGAAACAATGGGTTTTATACACTATAGACAACAGGCACTACAGAATAGGAATCTATGAGAAAAAGGGAAATAAATAGTTAGCCTTACAATTGCCCCCAACTCATATCCTAGAGAGAATTTCCGGCTGCAGTAAAGGAATGGGGAACCCAAATAATGACCAGAAATCTCACTGAGTTAAGGACACAAAATTCAGAGTTCTGGGGAGGTCAAGGCAAAACTAAACAGTGGAGAGGAGATATGAGCACAAAAGAATGAGCTGGGATATCTGGAGTGGATTCCCCTTTGAGATTCTGGCTGAGGATTTATCAGTGCACATGTATAAGGAAGTAAAGTGACCAAAACCAGGTTCAAACCACTGGAAAGGGGCAGGTAGAACAATCTGTGATGCTCAAATAAGGCTATGAATAGTTTGCATACCTACCAGAGTGAAAAAGACCTTCAGAAACATTCAGAGCCTTGGATGAATCAAACTATTTTCAAGTAACTGTATCCCAAAACAAACACTCTAAATATTTAAAGGAATTTTTAAAAAATCCAGCACATAGCAATGTAAAACCATAATATCTGGCACTCAAATTACCAGGGATGCAAAAAAAGGAGAAATATCAATGAATAAAAACAAGCCCAAGTCAAAGCATTCTCGAGAAAGAACAACAAAGCTGGAAGTATCATAATCCCAGATTTCCAGATCTACTACCAAGCTAAATAATCAAAACAGACATATAGATCAATGAAACAGAAAAGAGAATCCAGAAATAAAACCACACATTTACAGTCAATTAATCTACAACAAAGGAGGCAAGATTATACAACGGAGAAAAGACAGTTTCTTCAATAAATGGTGCTAGGAAAACTAGACATGCAAAACAGTGAAACTGGATCACTTCCTTATAGCATATACAAAAATGAAGTCAAAGCGGATTAAAGACCTAACTGTGAGACCTGAAACCATAAAATTCCTAGAAGAAAACATGGGCAGTAATCTCTCTGATATCAGCGTTAGCAACATTTTTCTAGACAGGTCTCTGCAGGAAAGCAAAAACAAACTATTGGGACTACACCAAAATAAAAAGCTTTTGCACAGTGAAGGAAACCATCAACAGAAACAAAAAGGCAACCAACTGAATGGGGGAAGCTATTTGCAAATAATATATCTGAGAAGGGGTTAATATCCAAAATATATAAACAACTTAATACAACTCAGCAAAAACAACAAGTAATCCAATTTAAAAATGGGCAGAGGTCCTAAAATGGACATTTTTCCAGAGAAGACATACAGATGGTCAATTAGACACATGAAAACATGTTCAACATCACTAATTATTAGGGAAATGCAAATTAAAACTACAATGAGATATCACCTTATACCTGTCAGTGCTAGCATCAAAGAGATAAGAAATAACAAGTTTAGCAAGGATGTGGAGAAAAAGGAACCCTCTTACCACTACTGGTGAGAAAGCAAATGAATAGAGCCACTATGGGAAAACAGTATGGAGGTTCCTCAGAAAAACTAAAAATAGAAATACCATGTGATCTAGTAATTCTACTACTAAGCTTTTAGCCAATGAAAACACTAATTCAAAATGCTACATGCACCCTTGTGTGTAGTGCAGCATTACCTACAATAGCCAAGACATGGAAGCAAACTAAGTGCCCATCAAGAGATGAATAAATAGGGGCGCCTGAGTGGCTTAGTCGGTTAAGTGTCCGACTTTCGCTCAGGTCATGATCTCGCGGTTCATGGGTTCAAGCCCCACGTCGGGCTCTGTGCTGACTGCCAGCTCAGAGCCTGGAGACTGTTTCAGTCTGTGACTGAAATAAGTCAGAGAAAGACAAATACCATAGGATTTCACTTATATGTGGAATCTAAAAAAAAAAAATAAAAACAAATGAACAAAAAAAAAGCAGATGTACAAACACAAAGAACAAACTGGTGGTTGCCACAGGGGGAGGGCAGTGGTGGGATGGACAAAATGGGTGAAGGGGAGTAAGAGGTATAGGCTTCTAATTAATGGAGTGAATAAATCACAGAGATGAAAAGTTAAGCTCAGGTAATACAGCCAAAGGTACTGTAATAGCATTGTATGGTAACAAATGGGAGCTACACTTGTGGTGAGCATAGCATACATAACTCTAGTCTTATCTTAGCACTATGTTGTACACACCTGAAGCTACTGTAACATTGTGTATCAATTATACTTTAATTAAAAAAAAAAAAAGGAAAGACAGAAAGGAAGAAAGAAAAGTAAAAACAGACCCAGAAATAGAACTGGTAGACAAGGACTTTCAGACATGAAAAGTATATATCTGAGATGAAAAAGGAGGGGGGTGAAACCTGGGTGGCTCAATAGGTTAAGTGTCCGACTTCTGCTCAGGTCATGATCTTATAGTTCATGAGTTTGAGCTCTGCTTCTGGCTCTGCACGGTAAGCTCAGAGGCTGGAGCCTGCTTCAGATTCTGTCTCTCTCTTACTCTGCCCCTCCCCTATTTGTATTCTCTCTCTCTCTCTTTCTCTCTCAAAATAAATAAATAAATAAACATTAAAACAACACCAACACTGGGTAGGATTAACACCAGATAAGCTACTGTAAAAGAAGGGATTCATGAACTGGAAGATAGAGGGGGAAAAATCTATGCAAAATGAAACATACAGAGAAAAAGAAACCAAACCAACAGAGCATCATTAATTATGGGATAACATCAAAAACCTAACATACATGTAATATAACTGGAGTCCCAGAAGGAAAGAACAGACTGTTTACACTTTTATTTTGTTGTCAGTTACTGTAACCATACTGTCTTAAATAAAGTTTCTCTTCACTTTTAGTAGATATTTTAATTTCTAGATACACTTATTGGGCCCAGAGAGATTCCATGCTAGGGGGGAAAAAATCCAAAGAAAAAAATGTCTTAAGTTTTTTCAAATTTGATTAAAAAAAACATTTATCAAACCCCTTCTATTATTAAAGCAAAAGATTAGATGCTTTCTAACTAATCATGATATATTACATAAATGGTAGATAGCATACATAATCTATATTCCAAAAATAGATCAAAACATAATTCAATGCATAGTGACTATCTCTTATACCTCAAAAGTCAAAGTAATATATTTTTCACATTATAAAAATAATCTCAGGGTGCCCAGCTCAGTCAGTTAAACGTCCAACTTCAGTTCAAGTCATGATCTCCTCGTTTGTGAGTCTGAGTTCCACAATGGGTTCTCTGCTGTCAGTGCAGAGCCCCATTCAGATCCTCTGTCCTTTCTCTCTGTACCCAACCCCTGCTCGCTCGCTCTCTCTCAAAAATAAATAAATATTAAAATAATCATAATAATCTCAATTATGAGTTTCTTTTTTTAAAAAAAGTTATGTATTTATTTTGAGAGAGAGAGAGAGAGCACAAAGGGGGGTTAGGACAGAAAGAGGTGGAGAGTGGGGAGAGAGAGAGAATTCCAAGCAGGATCCACACTGTCAGTGCAGACCCCAACTAGGGGCTCAAACCCACGAACTGTGAGATCATTAACCTGAGCCAAAATCAAGAGTCACACGTTCAACTAACCAAGGTACCCAGGAGGCCTTCAATTATGTTTTTAAACAAGCTGAGAGATGCAAGTTTACAGAGGTACACACCACCTAAGTTTTTCAAGACACTTAACAATATTAATGTAAACAACAGAAATAACAGTCAAGAATAGGATAAATACCATGGGACTGGGTTTTTGTTTTACCCCAAAGATTTTTAGCAAGAGCCTCTCTAAAGGGTTATTAAAAAGAGATAAAGATGTGATTAATGCTATTTGCTGATAGCAAAAGGAAGAGAATGCTTAGTCACCGCTCATACTTCAAATGTTCCCTCTAAACTTTCACAGGAGGTAAATTACACTTCTAGCAGCATGGAAACTCTCTGGATTCAATATATTCAATAAAGTAAAATACCTATTAAAGAGAAACTTTACAAGTCAGGATAGTTATAATTACTGACAACAGGATAAAAGTGTAAACAATCTAGTTCTCCTCTCCCTGGCTACAATACTAACAACACATCCTTCCCTTAAGGAAAGTACAGTGTAACTTACATGGCCAGATTGTAATGAAAACACTGAACAAGATCATTCCTTGGGTAAAATTTTCTGTAGCCATATCAACCAAACAAAGCATTATATGTCTATGATCTTCCCACTAAGACAAAAGGAAAAAAATCAATACAGAAACTTCTCTGTAATGATCGCCATTATAATTATATTTTAAGTATATTAATTTCCCTTTTTAAAAATAGCAAAACTGAAGCAAAAAGGAGTTAAGTTATCTAAAGTACTATGATATGTTACAGCAGAGATGAGAATACACTCAAATCCCATTTTGATGCATAATTAATAGTTTGTATTCATCTGCTTTGTAAGCATTTATTAATGTACAAGTTAATGGTTCTACTAACCTTATTTTCTAAACCAAAATTAGGTGCCAGCATACGAAAAGGCACTTTTCTTCTGATTTAAAAATGCCTTATATATATTTAAACTTACAAAGATATTCAAATTATACCCTAGTTACTTATATACTTAATAACTCACCTATAAACTGCTAGATTCTGGCCACAGAGAGACACTCACTTACCTGGAAGACATTTTTTCTAGCCATTCATACCCTCCTACTGGTAATGCCTAGTCCTCCTTTCTGAAGTTCAAACACAGAATGTGAAACATAACATAGGAATTCTGTCAGTGCTCAAGCAAATGAAGTCTGAGAAAACCCAAAGTAGATACTCATGCTGTAGACAGAGGTGGACAGACTCTGTAGGACCAAATTTTTCAAAAGCTCTGACGTCTGAAAGCAATTGTCTGAAGCTGTTTCAAAAGTTGTGTGAACATTTAATTCTTATTAAACTTTTTATTTTAAAAATTTATTATTAAAAATAAACAATAAATTATTATTTTTAATAATTTCTAATAACTGTAACATATCTACTAACCTCTGTATCTGGTAGAGTATGTAGAATAAACTGTGGGTGACAAAACAGAAGACTACTTCCATGAACCCACTTACCAGACTGTTAGTGCTGTCTGCTAATATGTTCACCCAGTGGTCTGCATTTTCCCTTCATGATATTTGGAACATTTAGAATTCCTTATTCTACAACAGACTGCTCCCACTACATTGTAAGCTGCAGAAGTGACATCATTTGTGTCCTTTTCACTGGCAAATCTCTAACCCCTAGCATAGTAACACAGTAGATGCTGAACAAATATTTAATGAACAAATGGATGAGGCTATTACAATAGTTCCAAGGAGAGATAATGAGGTTCAGAGCTGTAACATGTTTAAGGAGAGGTAATGAGGTGCAGAGAGGCTAAGTTAAGGTAGTAGCAATAGAAATAGAAATAAAAAGGAGAGATTCTGTGCAGTTAGAACCAGGATAAAGAGGAAAGCAAATGTGAACATATATATATACACGTATATTTATATAGTATATATATGTGTGTGCGCGCGCATATATATATGTGTGTATATATATGTGTGTGTATATATATGCGCGCGCGCACACATAATGAGATTTTTGAGCTTGGGCAACTGATTAAATAGTGTTACCTTTGTTTGTAGAACTGAAACAGTTAAAAGAGGGCTGACTTTTGTTTTGGACATGTTGGATTTTTTTTAAGTGCTAAACTAGTGCAGCAGAAATGAAGTCTTAATCTAGTTTACTATCTACCATATGAATTAGCTTCCAGATGATTTTTTCAAATCAAATTTCATGAGAGGCAAGAGTCTCTTTAGCTATTCATTTTTCCTATTTCCTCACCTCATCTCTGCCTTATTTGACATTGAAAAATGTTGACAAAACCATTTTTGAAGTATTTTAGAAACTGAGGCCCTTGATGGATCAAAAAAATAAGAGGGTCTTTCCAAACTTAATATATAATATATAACATATGTAGAAAACTAAGTGTTGAGACAAATATTAACCAAAGACAGTCTTCAGATGAATAAGACAAGGAAAACAATGTGAAATCACTTTTTTAAAAAGGAAATTACCTTGACACTGCAGAAAGATGAAAAGACAAGTATAAAAATAATGACAAAAGGAAGCAACCAAGTGTCCATCCATTGATGAATGGATAAAGAAGTGGTAAAGGATGTTATTCAGCCAAAAAAACAAGATCTTACCATTTGTGACAACACGGATGGACCTAAGAGGTATTTTGCTAAGTGAAATAAGTCAGACTATATATATATATAGTCTATATGTATATATAGACTATATACAGACTATATACATATATATATATGATTTCACTCAGATGAACAAACAAAAAAGCATTAATAGACCCATAAATACAAAGAACAAACTGATGGTTGCAAAGGACAGGAGGCAAAATGGGTGAAGGGGAATGCGAGGTACAGGCTTCCAGTTATGGAATAAATAAGTCACGGGAATAAAAGGTACAGCATAGGAAATATAGTCAATGGTACTGTAATAGCCTCGTATGGTGACACATGGTAGCTATAAATTGTGCACCAACCATTCTCTCTCACTCCATCTCCCTCTGCCCCTCCCCTGCTTGTGCTCTCTCTCAAAATAAATAAACATTAAAAAAAAAAAAAAAACAGAACAGGGGCACCTGGGTGGCTCAATCAGTTAAGCGTCTAACTTCAGCTCAGGTCACGATCTAATGGTTCATGGGTTCAAGCCCCGCATCAGCCTGTGCGCTGAAAGCTCAGAGCCTGGAGCCTGCTTCAGATTCTGTGTCTCCCTCTCTCTGCCCCTCCCCTGATTGTGTTCTGTTTCTCTCTCTCTCTCAAAAATTAACTAACATTAAAAAAAAAAGAACATATAAAATAATAACCACAAAGAGAAGAATTATGTTTAGCACAGTCATAAAACATAAACGAAAATATAACAAGAAATCTACTTAAAAATCACTGATTTAAAATATGAAATTTTTTGGCAAAAATTCACATTATGTAAATAATTTAATTTCAATATGTATTCTAAGATTTTTATTTGTTTATTTTTTAAAGTTTAATGTTTTATTTTTGATAGCAAGAGAGACAGAGCACAAGCAGGGGAGGGGCAGAGAGAGACGGAGACACAGAATCTGAAACAGGCTTCAGGCTCTGAGCTGTCAGCACAGAGCCCAATGCAGGGGCTCAAAATCACAGACAGAAAGATCATGACCTGAGCCGAAGTCGGACAATGAACCGACTGAGCCATCCAGGCGCCCCCAAAATTTTTATTTTTTTTAAATAATCTCTACACCCAAGGTGGGGCTCGAACTCACAACCCTAAAATCAAGAATCACATGTTCCACCAGCCAGGCACCCCTCAATCTGTGTTTTCAACCTATGATCAAGGATCACCAGATATTAAGGAGGAGAGAAACTTTTGAGTGGCAATACTGTATATGTTGTACATACGCTCAAATTTTAGCTCTAAAAAACTCAACATTTTCATACAGACTTAAAGGCTCTTGTATCAAACGTGGAAGTATGACATTTAACCTGAAAAACACTGAGTATTTACAAATAAAAATTATAAAAGTATTTTCAACA
>NW_027530019.1:10629698-10632199 GCF_008692635.1 Crocuta crocuta | reverse complement strand
ACTGTCATCACTATTGTTTACAAAACACTGGATAGCAACAACAAAAAAAGTATGACAAGAAAGTAAAATAGCATAAATATGCTTAATTTCAAAAATTCATACATTGGAGATGCCCTGCAACATTACTAATCAAATAAATGGACACAACTCCAGCTATATGTTGAATATTTCTCAAAAACCTCGAGAAGATCAAAAAAAAAAAATACATGAATAGAATAACTGTGAGTAACTCAAACTGTAACATTCAAAGTATAAAGCTCAAATTGTAAAGTTGTCTGTCACATATCTATAAAAGAATTTTTCTATAGGAGACATTTTTTTAAGAATGGGAAAGGAAGGAAGCTATATTTTCCATTAATTCTCAAAGCCTATTTTATTTTGTGAATCAATTCAACCCACACTAGTTCATTAATGGTCATTAAATGTTTCCTTGTTATACATTGCTTTTTGTTTTTAGGCAACAAACATTCATTAACTCAGAGTTTCTGAGGATTAGGAATCTAAGAGTGTCTTAGTTGGGTGATTCCAGGTCAAAGTCTCTCACAAGTTGCAGTCAAGTTGTCACCTCTATATAGTACTTTTTAAAGTTATAAAACATGAAGAATTGACTGCCCCTGCCAAAGTTAAATTTCATGATAGTGAACTAAGCTCTGTAACATTTGTTTACGCTGAAAAGCCAACAATCTATCACTAATTATCACCTTTTAGTGCATTTTTTGATGTAAAATACTTTCAAAATTGTCTAAATTATACAAATTTCACTTCCAACACTACATTTAAAAATATTTGAAGCCCTATATAATTGAGCTCAATTTGCTAAAGCAAATGCGCCTGGTCTCATGAAAATTTCCTGAGGTATTAAAATAATCAGTATTTTTTAAGTCAAAAAAAGACACAAAATCTGAAGTCATATAGTACAATAATCTACTAAATTATGTATTAACCACACTACAAGATCGTAAACAAGATATATTATTTTTAGCTCCCTACTGAAGACCAGATTTATTTCAATTTGATATTATAAATTAAATTAATGAAGCTAGGGACTTCAATTTTTTTATGTGTCTAAAACCGAAAGAGAAAAAAAACATTTCCTAACATTCCATCATAAAAGAAAAGTGCTAGAGAAACTTTCCTTTAAAACCATGCTTCAGACATCCCTTTCAGTGAAAGCCTTGATAAAGACATATCATAGAGGAAAGCATATGCTTCTAAATTAAAGGTTCCTTTTGGTATTTCAATTTGAATAGATCACAATATGCCATAGAAAAGAGCACACTTATCTGAAAGTTTTCTACAGTTAATTCTTCAAGATAGGTCATATTAGTAATATTTGTCAACATTACTGCTTCTTTATAAGAAGTACATAGCATTCAATTCCCTCCATACTTTAAAATCAATCTCCCATCTCTTTCTCCGAAATAGAACATCATTCTATTTAGCCAAAAGAAAACAGCAAACACATCTTTGTGGTCTATTCTGGCGAATCAGTGTTTAAAAACCAAATGCAACTGCTATTAATGGCTCAGAACCAAACTCTAACAACAAAACACACTGAGCGGATCCTCCGTGTGTGTGTGTGTATTCGCCCATTCATAATAATGTGATCCTCATACATGCATACAAAATTTCAAATTCTACTGAACACCAAAACATCTTTACATAATACACAGGTTATAAGAACATTGCTCTTTCATGTTTAAAGAAAGAACAGTTTCTAAAGCGAAGGATGAGAAGAGTTAATGCCGGGATTGCTGCCATCTATCAACTTTAATTCAAAGCGAAGTACAACTCAATGTCATTTTTACCTCCAATGCAGCCACGACTGAAACAAAATTAACTTCACTGAGCGATACAGTATGCTGGCATCCCAATGGATTATTTACTTCTCTGATTTGACAGTACAAACGTGTGGAGTCTTTTGTCCCTCCCACAGCACCCAGGGTGTCAACATCATCCTTGTCAAGGTAAATGACAAGCAAATCCCTCAGGTCATTACTTCGCACCTTAAGTACCAGAAAGTCACGGCCTTCATTGCCGTTACTACAGAGCAACCAGACTTTATAGTCCCATGCCTCCTTCTTTTATATTTGGGGAGGCGGAGTGCGAAAGAAGCGCTCAGTGTATCCTGAGTACCCTCTGTGTTCAGCCCTGGTACCAGAAGCAGCATAAATACAAGCAATATATGGGTCACCCACAGAGAGAGAAACAGACGAAGCTTCGTAACCCTCCAAGTTCAGTCAAGACACCGAAAGACTCTCAGGAAACCAGGCACAAGCCTTCGGGTAAACGGTGTAAAAGCAGACTGTCTCCGAGGTGGAGTGACTAGGTCTGGCACAAGCCCAGGGCGTGGGCAGCGACCGAAGAGTCTCTCGTACCCTTCCCCTCCGCATCAGGGTCGGTCATTCTGCGAGGGGTGCGGCCGGAGGCGGTGGTCAGGACTGGGGGAGGGCGGGGCCCAGGGCGCCCCAGAGGTGTCCGGGGGTTTCGGGGGGGGTGGG
>NW_027530019.1:10611191-10629138 GCF_008692635.1 Crocuta crocuta | reverse complement strand
TGACCCGACCCGACGTTATTCCCCCCTTCGCAACCCGGCACAGCCTAGCCCACCTGCCCTGCCAGTGCGCACGCCCACCTCTCTGCCACAGGTGCTGATTGGAGAGCACGACCCGAACCCGCCACGTCGGTTGGCTGGTCCCATTGCCTATCACGAAGGAGGCGGAGAGTTAAGCCGGGAGCGTCTCCGCCCCCCACCGGAGAATTGCCGCTATCTTCAGGTTTGCCTGAGAGGACGAGTTACCGGGAAAGGAGCATCACAATGGCAGCGCGCGTGCGCGCAGGAATTCTGGACCTTGTAGTTCTGCCCACCGGTCCGGAACCTAGAAGTAGAGCTCCTGAGACTAGTGGTTGGCGTATGGTGTCCTCTTAGCTCTGTAGTTAATTTGCTTATAGAGGCATGACTGTGACCCCAGGATTGGGCTTTTTGGAAGGAAATCTGAAATGCGTTGTCACGGTACGAATTTACCCTGAGGGAGTCAAGAAGAAGGGCCCCAAACCGTGAGGCCCTACCATGCCACCTCCTCAGAACTAGAGCTGCCAGGATCTGACAAATTGGCGCCGTCCCCAGAACCGCCTAACAGGAAGCTAATCACCGGCGGACACTCGGAAGAGGCCCTAAAGGTAGAAGGAGGACAGGAGACCAAGACCTCCAGAAAAGAATACTAGCCTGGAGCCCGAAGTATCGTTACCGCAACCCGTGAAAAACGAGATTTCCTTCCCTTTTTCAAACACCACTAGCAAAGGGTACACACCCCCTGTGAGGGCCAGTATGGAAATCTAAGCAAGACAATGCAAGAGTCCCTTGAAGACTTTCAAGGAAAAGCGAGGAGAGCAGAGCAATGAGGCTGTATGGGATAAATTTTTATTAGGTGTTGATTGTATCAAGCTAGTTCATGAAGAAGAAACCCCACTCCCGTCCTTACCCACCAATTTAAAGAAGAAAAATCTCAAAAGAGGTTAAGCAACTTTCCAAGGCTATAAAACTATTTAGTGGCCGAACCAAAACTCAGGTCTCTTGTTTAGTTGTTGTTGTTGTTTATTTATTTTATTTTAGAGCGTGAGCAGGGGTGAGGGGCAGTGGGAGAGAGAGAATCTTAAGCAGGATCCCCATTCAGGGCAGAGCCCGTTGCAGGGGCTGGGTCCCACCATCCTGGGATCATGACCTGAGAGTCAGAGGCTCAAGACTGAGCCACACAGATGCCCGTAATTATTTAAGTCATCTTTATCCCCAACATGGGACTTGATCTCACAACCCCAAGATCAGGAGTTGTTTCCGCGCCTCCAATTGAGCCATCCGGGCACCTCAAAACTCAGGTCTCTTAAACTTACTCCTGTGTCCAATGCATTGTTTTACTTAATAATCAAAATGACTCCCAGGAGTCTGATGGATTGAAAGGATGCAATGACTTCTGAACTTCGTTTTACATTAAATATTTTTCTTCACTCAAGTGACATTTTGATTAAAACTAATTAATTGAGAGTAGGAAAGGTTAAATATAAATCGTATATTCAGTCTCAGAGCTGTTAGAGAATCTGTTTCTTCTCGTTCGGGAAATGCCACAGTCAGTCTTTCCACATTCTTTAAAAAACAGCAGACACCTCTACAGTCATGCCTAGATCCTTGGATAAATAGCAGGACAAAGTGTACATTGTGTACATTAAAGGCAATTGATGACGCAGCTTATCTTGTTCCGTTCATACTTGAAGAAGTTGCCAAGTTGTTTCCACTGATTAAAACCACAAGTTGTTTTCCCATTACTTTGTCTAACAGAATATAGTTCACTTCAGAATATTGGCTGGGCAAGTAATTTGAACTGGAAGGGATTAGGATTTCTGCAAATTTTTTTTTTTTAAATTAAAGAAATTTATAGGGGGAAAGTTCAGATTTATTGAAATTCTGCCTCGTAACATTTCAAATAGCTATTCTCAGTTCAAAGAGAATATTTTTCACTCATTTAGCAAATGCAGGGTGTCCTCTTCAAGCTACCCAGATAAAATCTCTGCAATCATGGGTAAGAGTTTTAATTAATGTATCCACAGAACTACTATTTTGTTTATTTTAAATGAATCAGTAAATACAGCTGGATTCTCTAAATATGGAAAGATGATTATACTTCTGATTGTTCTTTTGTAACCAACTCCATTTGCAAATCCATGAAGGGTAAGGTAATAGAAAAGTATGTGAGAAAACAATCCAGTAGCCATGTATCAAGAACAAATTTTTTTTTTTAATGCAGACAGAGGGAATTGTTCTAGGATGACTATCTTAAGAACAGGGCAACAGAGTATATCAGAGTGGAAAGTGTAAGAAGGAATATATAGTAAAAAAAATAAAGAATAAATACATAGTGAAAGTTAATGCAGCGGGGGTGGTAATCCTGTGATACTGAACTGCCCAAAGGAGAACCTTGCCAGGCGCCTTTTTTCTTGGTCTTTTCCATTTAAGAAGATTTGAGGCAGCTCTTCCTGCCCATGGGTCCTGTTTCTGTGCTTTAATAAAATCACCTTTTTAATTTATTTTTTAATTCATTTTTAATGTTTATTTATTTTTGAGAGAGAGAGACAGAGTATGAGCAGGGCAGGGGCAGAGAGAGAGGGCACACAGAATCTGAAGCAGGCTCCAGGCTCTGAGTTGTCAGCACAAAGCCTGACGCAGGGCTCGAACTCACAAACCACGAGATCATGACCTGAGCCGAAGTCAGACGCTTAACTGACTGAGCCACTCAGGTGCCCCTAAAATCATCTTTTTTAAACCAAAGGGGAAAAAAAGAAAGAAGTACTGAATTGTCTCCAAAGGCATTTTTCATCTTAAAAAATTTTTTTTAATGTTTTATTTATTTTTGGGAGAGAGAGACAGCGTGAGCAGGAAAGAGTCAGAGAGAGAGGGAGACACAGAATCTGAAGACAGGCTCCAGGCTCTGAGCTGTCAGCAAAGATCCTGATGCAGGGCTCAAACCCAGGAACCATGAGATCATGACCTGAACCGAAATCAGACGCTTTACCAACTGAGCCACCCAGGCGCCCCGAAAGGCAATTTTCAATTGGGATAAACGGCAAGGTAATATATTTTTCAAGAGCTGGTACTAGAATTTTGAAATAGATAGAAACATCTCAAATATTTGAGTGTATTTATTTATTTTGAGAGACAGCAAGCAGGGGAGGGGCAGAGAGAGAGGGGGAGAGAATCCCAAGCAAGCTCCATACTGTCAGTGCAGAGCCCTATGCAGGGCTCGATCCCATAAGCCATGAGATCATAACCTTATTAGAAATCAAGAGTCAGACGCTTAACCAACTGAGCCACCCAAGCACGCACACATGCATGCACACGTACACACACACACACACACACACACACACACACATATATAAAATAAATAAATGTAATGGCCAGCCTCTAAGATGGCCTGCAATGATCCCTTCTTCCTGGTATGTTCACCCTTATGTAGTTCCTCCCATAATGAATTGAGCTAACCTGTGTAACTAATAGACTTCTTCAGAAATTATGGTAGGTAAAGGGGCGCCTCGGTGGCTCAGTTAAGTCTCCAACTTCAGCTCAGGTCATGATCTTGGGGTTTGTGGGTTCGAGGCCTGCATCGGGTTCTGTGCTGACAGCTCAGAGCCTGGAGCCTGTTTCAGATTCTGTGTCTCCCTCTCTCTCTGTTCCTCCCCCACTCGTGCTCTGTCTCTCTCTGTCTCGAAATTAAATAAAACCAAAAAAAAAAAAAAAAGAAATTATGATATGTAAATTCCAAAACTATATTAAGACTTTGCACTATCAACAAGAGCCAAATTATTGCTCATTAGAGCCCTAATGTCCATCGAATGATGAATGGATAAAGAAGATTTGGTATGTATATACAATGGAATACTACTTGGTGATCAAAAGGAGTGAAATCTTGCCATTTGCAACAATGTGGATAGAACTAGAATGTATTGTGCTAAGTGAAATAAGTTAGTCAGAGAAAGACAAATACCTTATGATTTCACCCATATGTGGAATTTAAGAAACAAAACAGATGAACATAGGGGAAGGGAAGGAAAAATAAGATAAAAACAGAGAAGGAGGAAAACCATAAGAGACTCTTAAATACAGAGAACAAACAAGGGTCGCTGAAGGGGAGGTGGCAGGGGGTGGTACAGGCTAAATGGGTGATGGGTCCTAAGGAGAGCACTTGTGGTAAGCACTGGGTGTTGCATGTAGGAGATGAATCACTAAATTCTACTCCTGAAACTATTGTTACACTACTGTTAAGTAACTCAGATTTAAATAAAACTTAAAAAAAAAAAAAGACTTTTCAGCTTCTGCTTTATGCTCTCTTGAATCACTTTCTTAGAGAGAAGCCATTTGCCATAACATCAGGATGTTTGAGTAGGTATCCCTTAGGAGTGTCTGCCTGGCCAGGAACTGAGGCATTACACCAAAAATCAGCACCAGATTGCCAGCCATGTTAATGAACCTTTCTTGAAAACCTATCCTCCACCCGGAGCCAAGCCTTCAGATGACTGCAGGCCCAACTGGCATCTTGACTGCCATCTTGTGAGCTACCCCAGTCCAGAACTACCCATCTAAGCCATTCCCAAAATCCAGACCCACAGAAACTATAATATGATAAATGTTTACTGTTACTTTAAGCCCTCGGTTTTGGAGGACAATTTGTCATGTAGCAATTCATAACCAGTACAATAAAATTTACAAAAATAAGAAAATGAGGAATGATTCAAGTCTAGGGATATCTGCCCTGGATAACTGAGTCTGAAGCAATGAGATCTGGTCCTAGGATCATTCTTAGAGTATATTCAAAGAAAATGAGCAAATTTAAGATTTATGCTGATGCCCCACCAAGAACATAATAGCCCCTTTCAAAGCAGCTTTTTTTCTCTTAGCACAGAATAAATCACATATTAAGAGAATGCTTTTTCTTTCTCTTTTCCTCCATATGTGGCCGCGCCTCTACCCATCTTTAGACACCCAATGGTTTCCTATTTTCTAACTTTCCCCTATTCCAAACAGGAAACCATCTAGGTGAGTTATTTACATCATTAGCAGGAAGACAATATCACAGTTTAACCATGTGCAATTCAAGGAAAAGCCACCCTTTCCCTTTTGCTTTCCACCTCTCTCTTCAAAAACAAATCTCACTAGGGGCGCCTGGGTGGCTTAGTCGGTTAAGCGTCCGACTTTCGCTTAGGTCATGATCTCGCGGTTCGTGGGTTCGGGCCCCGCGTCGGGCTCTGTGCTGACTGCCAGCTCAGAGCCCGGAGCCTGTTTCAGTCTGTGACTCCCTCTCTCTCTGACCCTCCCCTGCTCATGCTGTCTCTCTCTCTCCTAGAAATAAATAAAAACATTAAAAAAAAAAAAACAAATCTCACTATACCTAGTATACCTAATACACCTGAAACTAGTCTAATGTTATGTCAATTATATCTCAACAACAACAACAAATCTCAGAATTGTATACTTTAAATGGGTAGATTGTATGGTATGTGAATTCTATCTCAGTAAATTTGTTTTTAAAAACTCTGCACAGTCCTTTGAAGCATGAAACAATAGTAAACTGATGCTCCACTGTTTCCACAAACCAGGAAACAGCCCTGTTTATAAAATTTTTCATCAATCTAATGACCTTCTATTTAAATAAATTGCTTAATCCACTAAACAAAAATTTTCAGGGCCCATTAATGCCAATTACTCTGCTAGGTACTGGGAAAACAAATATCAATAAACTCAGCCCCTTTCCTTCAGGGTTTCACGATGGATCAGCAAACATGCAAATCCTATTACAACACATTAAAGTAACTGCTTTGATAGAGGCGTGTTCTGTAGCATATACAGATGGTCTAGAACAGGAGTCTGAAAAGTACAGCCTATAGACCAGCCAAATCCTTGAGGTCCTATGAAAGCTTGACCTCTTTAAGCCAGTGTTAGTTGCATTCAAATTTTGACCGAGATGCATTCATACCAAAAATATTAACTACCTCAAATATTTGTGAGTTTTTTGTTTTATTTTAGAGCGAGAGAGGCAGAGCATGAGTGAGGATAAGGGGCAGAAGGGCAGAGAGAGAATCTTAAGCAGGTTCATGATCAGCACAGAGCACAACATGGGGCTGGATCCCACCACCCTGGGATCATGACCTGAGCCAAAATCAAGAGCCATACACAACCAACTGAGTCACCCAGGCAGCCCACAAGTGTTTGTATTTTTGACATCAACTTCATCCTTTATTTTGTTGTGAAAGGCTTTACTTCTAATTTTTTTAATTTCAGAAAGAAATAAGCAAGAGAAACCTGGAGGTGGGAGGATATACTCAATTTTGAGTATATGTATCTGTTATCTTTTAACATATTGAATAACAGTTTGTGTTTGATAATAATTAAAATAGAGCATAATATCAGAGAAGGTTAACACTGATTAGAACTAGTAAAATTAGGGGCGCCTGGGTGGCTTAGTCGGTTAAGCATCCGACTTTCATTTAGGTCATGATCTCGCGGTTCGTGGGTTCAAGCCCCGCGTTGGGCTCTGTGCTGACTGCCAGCTCAGAGCCTGGAGCCTGTTTCAGTCTGTGACTCCCTCTCTCTCTGACCCTCCCCTGCTCATGCTGTCTCTCTCTCGCTCTCGCTCTCGCTCTTTCTCTCTCTCCTAGAAATAAATAAAACATTAAAAAAAAACTAGTAAAATTAGAAAAGAAACTAAAATTGTTTGCATTTACAAAATACTAATTGTAAGCATGTTTTCATTTTTATTTAAAAAATGTTTTAGGGGCACATGGGTGGCTCAGTCGCTAAGCATCCAACTTCGGCTCAGGTCATGATCCCCCAGTCTGTGGGTTCGAGCCCCGCGTTGGGCTCTGTGCTGACAGCTCAGAGCCTAGAGCCTGCTTCAGATTCTGTGTCTCCCTCTCTCTCTGCCCCTCCCCTGCTCGCCCTCTGTCTCTGTCTCTCAAAATAAAATAAAGACATAACATTTTTTTAATTAAAATTAAAAAATGTTTTAATGTTTATTTTTGAGAGAGAGAGAGAGAGCATGAACGGGGGAGGGCAGAGAGTGAAGGAGACACAGAATCCAAAGCAGGCTCCGGGCTCTGAGCCTTTGGCACAGACCCCGACGTGGGTCTCAAACCCACAAACCGAGAGATCCTGACCTGACGAAGTTGGCTGCTAACCAACTGAGCCACCCAGGTGCCCCAAGCATGTTTTCATTTTTATTTTTTGAGAGAGAAAGAGGGGAGGGGCAAAGTGAGAGGAAGATAGAGAATCTTAAGCAGGCTCCACACCTAGTGCAGAGCCTGACACGGGCTCAATCTCACAACCATGATATCATGACCTGAGCTGATCTTAAGAGTTGGACACTTAACTGACTGAGCCACCAGGTGCCTCTCTATTTATCTGTTTGTTTATATTTATTTTGAGAAAGGGAGAGAAAGTGTGAATGGAGGAGGGGCAGAGAGAGAGGGAAAGAATCCCAAGCAGGCTCCATACTATCAGTGCAGAGCCTGACTCAGGCTCAGTCTCATGGACCTTGAGATCATGACCTAAGCTGAAATCGAGTGGATTGCTTAACCAACTGAGCCACCCAAGCGTCCCTGTAGTTAACAATTTTCAAATGAGAAAGTGGTGAGGTGACGTTGTGATTCCTGATGTGTGCCTGTAACAGTCTAGAAAAAGTTCAGTGACTTTAAGTATGGTTCTGCAATAAGCTACTTGAAACACTGCACAGCTTTCTGTGATTTTCAGACTCTCCTGCCAGAAAGAGTAACCGGCTGGGGATGCTAATAGCGCACCCTAGTGATCATAGTATTCCACTGCCAGCTATATTGAAATAAAACAGAATGGTCTCTTCTATCTTATATTACTGACCAAAGCAGACTATCCAATGGCTAGGGATTTTTATAGTTTTTTTTAAAATATTTTTTTAAATTTATTTCTAGGAGAGAGAGAGAGAGAGAGCATGAGCAGGGGAGGGTCAGAGAGAGAGGAAGTCACAGACTGAAACAGGCTCCAGGCTCTGAGCTGGCAGTCAGCACAGAGCCCGACGCGGGGCTCGAACCCACGAACCGCGAGATCATGACCTAAGCGAAAGTCTGACGCTTAACCGACTAAGCCACCCAGGCGCCCCAGGATTTTTATAGTTTTTAGAAACCTGATGATGATGATGAAGATGGTCTTTAAAAATATTCTCCTGGTGGTGATATTTGGGCACTGTATGTTCTGCAAAATAAATTTGCAGATGCCAAATAAAATTCCCAGAAATTTATTGGATATTTACATCAAGGTATTGTATGATATCCTATGGAGGATTAAAAAATACTAGATGTGGTTTCTATATAGACAATTTTGAATTATAGTTTTTGGTACATGTATTTTATATCTTTAAGTATAGAAGAATCATTTTTATACTGTATATTTTCCATACTTTCTTCACTTTGTATTTATTAGATACACTCAGTATTTTTAAATGAATGAATGCAAAAAATTAAATACTAATAATACAAAAATACAAGTGACTTCATATTTTGTATTAACTTCCAAACAAGTGCTATCACCACCTCTGGGTTTGCTTTTTTCTGCATCTTTTGAATTAAGGTGGTTATATATTGCTCTTTGATTTTTTTTTATTTCTTCCCCAGAAACATAACAAAGGATGATTATTAGAAAACAAACAACAGGGGCGGCACCTAGGTGGCTCAGTTAGTTAAGGGTCCGACTTCTGCTCAGGTCATGATCTCCTGGTTCAAGAGTTTTGAGCCCCGCATCAGGCTCTGTGCTGACAGCTCCGAGCCTGGAACCTGCTTCAAATTCTGTGTCTCCCTCTCTCTTTGCCCCTCCCCCACTCACATGCTCGCTCGCTCTCTCTCTCTCTGTCTAAAATAGACATTAAAATTTTTTTTAAAAAGGGAAAGAAAAATTCCCCTGATTTTTTCTACCTGTGTGGAGGACACAGAAGAAAAGAAAAAGAGACAAAAGAAAGAAAAGGGGAAAACCCTACTAAATTTACTGTAATAACAGTATAGAGCCAGAAACCGGACTTTTTAGGTTCCTCGGTCAGTCTGCCTTTATACACAGCATTCAAATAGAGTCCTTGCCTATTCTTAGCATTGCATCTCATCATTGTGTGTCCATAAGCTTCCTTGGGGTTAATTCAGGGTTGTAAGTAAGTGTGGGTGTCTCGATTCAGTTGAAGATGAGCTATAGCCTACCCTCTTGCAGAAAGATGCTATCGCTTATACTTTCTTCTTCTTCTTCTTCTTTTAAGTAAATTTAAGCTTCATTTCACTGGCTCACACAGATTTTTAAGAAATCCATTGCTGGAAAAATAAAAATTTGAAACCTTCAATTCTAGTCTACTGGAATAGCGAGTTTGGAAATAGACTCAACTATGTTTAATATATGATAAAAGTGGCATCTCCAAGAGTTGAGACAAAGATAGATCTTTATAGAAACTGTGTTCAGATAACCAAAAACAGCCGTTTGAAAAATATAAAAGTAGAAGTTCCTGGATGACTCAGTTGGTTAAGCATCCAGCTCTTGGTTTTGGCTCAGATCATGGTCTCACAGTTTGTGGGTTCGAGCCCCACATGGGCTCTGTGCTGACAGCTCAGAATCTGCTTCAGATTCTGTGTCTTCCCCTCTCTCTGCCCCTCCCCCACTCATGCTCTGTCTCTCTCAGTCTCAGAAATAAACCATAAAAAAAAAAAGAAAATATTCACAATAGAATATTTGAAAAAAGACCTCACAAACACATTAGTGAGCCATTTTGGGAATGGGTCCTCTGGTAGATATCTACACAGGCTGGGGGGCAGGGGGGGGATTGTAAATTTAGAGATTGTTCAATTCTACCCAGGGCAGAGGGGAATGTATTAGTTTTAGTTTTCTAGGCTGATACAACAAATTACTAGAAACACTGTGGCTTAACACAACACAAATTTATTATCTTAGAGTTTTGTTAAGTCAGAAGTCTGAATTGGGTCTCACCAGGCTAAAATCAAGATGTCGGTAGGCCTCAGTTCCTTTCTGAGACTCAAGGAGAGAATCAGAACCCTTGTATTTTTCAGCATCCAGAGGCTGCCCACATTCTTTGGCTTCTGGCCCCCTTTTTCCATCTTCAAGGTCAGTGGTACCAGTGGGCAAAGTCCTCATGGCACATCCCCTTGACCCCCTCTTCTACCTCCCTCCTTTACTTTTAAGGACTCATGTGATTAGATTGGGTCTACCTGGGTAATCTGGATAATCTCCCCATCTCAAGGTCCACATCCTTAATCACATCTATAAAGACCCTTTCACCATGTAAGGTAACATTCCTGGATAGAACATGGACAGCTTGTGGAGGGAAGGGGTCATTATTCTGCCTACCACAGAGAGTGTTAAGAGAAACTTCCTGGAAAAAGTAACACTTGGGTTCACTCTCCAATTTTCTTGCAACGTTTGATTTTCATTGATCATATCATTCATTGATATATTCTTGCTTTTGTCATTTCTGCATCAAATCATTTAATTTTATGTTAGAAGTTCAGGATTCCTTCAAGAATTGGCTGTAAATCCCTATGGTTTGTGTCATGTTTGCTATGAATTATAACCAAAACCAGAAAGTTCAAATCAGGGTTGCCTCGATGGCTCTGTCAGTTAAGCGTCAGAGTCTTGATTTTGGCTCAGGTCGATTTTACTGTTTGTGAGATCAAGCCCCGAGCTGGGCTCTGCACTGACAGTGGTAGAGCCACTTAGGATTCTCACCTCCCTCTCCCCCCAACCCTTCCCTGCTTGCATGTGTCTCCTTCTCTCACTTTCTCTCTCTCAAAATAAATAAATAAACATTAAAATATTTCAAATCAGCCTTATTTTGATACTCATCTGAATGTTGCTTTGACCTTGTGCCATTGTATGCATTGGACAATAACTGTGTTGGCCTCTTCCAAGCTATAAGCCCCTATCAGTAAGAGTAATCTTGTTAACCTGTACACAGTGCCTACTTAGCCCAGAGTCATGTGCATGCAATAAGGAAAAAATGACAAGAATCCAAGAATAAACAAATATACCTTTAACCTACTGTATATCAATTCATCCAAGTGTGAGGCCCTCTGAGACCATAAAACTGAGCTCCAAACAATATTAGCTGTTGTTAAACAAATAGTTTACTTTCTCTCTCCCTTTTGTCATTTGATTCTGCCCCAAATTAGAATCAATGTTTTTCATGGATGAAATCCACAAGGAAGAGCTTACAGAACAAGAAGGCAAGAGGGAAAGATTGGAACCTGGAGAAAAGCCAACATTTAAAAGGAAGATGGTGGGACAGAATCCAGGAGAGGCCATTGGCTGGGGTGAAACACCTGCTCTAGTCTCACCTTTCCATGGTCCTTGCTGCACAGTGTTTATACCTGCCCTAAGACTCCTCTTGAAAGGATCTTAGAAAGATTTATTCTCGGCTGCCTCTTGACTATTCTTTTCTGACCAGAAAAATGCGCATCTGCTCTGACTAAAAATGTCAGAAGGATTTGGCAGACCATCTTTTTCCCCCCCCTGATTTTATTGGTTTGTATGCTTGTTTGTTTAATAGAAAATATATTCACATGGTTCAACATTCAGAAACTACTAAAACAGTAGGGGAGCCTGGGTGGCTTAGTCGGTTAAGTGTCCGACTTAGGCTCAGGTCATGATCTCATGCATGATTCCCAGCCACTCAGTTCACATACTCTAATTACTGGTTTCTTGTGTAGCTTTCTGACCCGTATGCAAACACCGCTTTTGATTCATTTTCTTTACACAAATAGCAAGCAGCACTTCATGCACTAGCTGTTCTACACTTTTCTTTTTTCTTAGGGTTTCTTCAATATTAGTGCATAAAGACCTGCCCCATTGTTTTTGATAATTGTGTAATATATATTTGGAAATGATATTTCAAAAAAGTAGGCTATTCTTTGGAATAGTTTTAGATTTACAGAATTGAGAAGGTAGTATGTACAGAGAGTTCTCGTGTATCCACTCATCCAATTCTCCCTGTTATTAACAGCTAGCATTTGTATAGCACGTTTGTGCAATTAATTAATAAAATAGCATTGATTCATTATTGTTAACAAAAGTTCATAGTTTATTCAGATTTCCTTTGAATAATTTTTTCTGGTCTAGGATCCTATCTAGGTACCACATTACATTTGCGTGTCATTTCCTTAGGGTTTCTTTGGTTACAGCAGTTTTGATGGTTTTGACAGTTTTGAGGACTACTGGTCAACTATTTTGTAGGATGCCTCTCTTTTGGAGTTTGACTTTTTACATTTATTAAATTGGGGTTAAGGGTTTTAGGGAGGAAAAGCACATAAAGAGCCATTTTATCACATCATGTCCAAGATACATGCCATCAACCTGATTTATTGATATTGAGCTTGATCACTTGGCTGAGCTAGGATTTATCAGTTTTCTGTACTGCAAAGTTATTCTTTTTTCCTTCCTTTCATGCTGTCTTCTTTGGAAGGAAGTCACTATCCACAGCTCATACTTAAGAAGTAGAGAAGTAATGGGAAATTTTAAGTACCTGTTAAAGTTATTTTTACAAATTGGCTAAAGACCAGAGGATAGTTGGTTGCAAAGAAAGGGAAGAAAACTAAAAAAAAAAAAAAAAAAAAAACCCAAAAAAANAGGAAAAAAAAAAAAAAAAAAAAAAAAAAAAAACCCACAAAACAAAAAACCCAGAGCCATGTTTCAGAGGCTCTTGAGTTTCATGAGCCACTGAAGATTTGTGGGGTGCTACTGATGGAATCATTGTATCAGCCAGAGATATTACCAGACCTGTGCTTTAGGAAGATTAAGTTTGTGACAATATGCGGAATTAATTCAGGAAAGTAAAAAACTAGGGAAAGAAGACCAGAAAGGAGGCCATTGCAACTGTTCTGTCAATTGATGTTAAGAAGGGCCTGAAATGGGGAGGTGAGAGTACAGAGCAGAGGATAATCAGAAGGAACAATCGAGGAGACTTGGTAACTTTCCCAAGCAACATTCTGTGGAAGAGTCAAAGGTAACTTAGATGTCAAAACTGCATGAGTTGGATAATGGTGGTACCTTTAACAGAAGTAAAAGACAGGAAGAAGAATTGGTCTGGGGCTCAGGATGAGTTTGATGAACTTGACTCTGTGAGCTGGAAGGTCCAGCAGCACCATCAGGTAAAAAGTTGGAAATGCAGCCCTGAGGTCAAAATTGGACACATAATTTTGAAAACTTTTCACCTAGAGATGAACTTGAAGCTGGGGGAATCTGTAGGGAGTGGGGCATCCACTAAGGCGATGAGACGAGGGGAGGGCTCAGGGCAAAGGAAAGGAAGACCAAGAGCAAAGGAGGCAGAGGAATAGGAGGAGGCTGTCCTAGGGCTATTGAGGCTTTGAGTGAGTGTCAAAGCTAATTGAGTTACATTCTACAAAAGTCATCAGCTTTTGTCTTTTTGCATAATTCATTCAGGTTTTCTGCTTTTGTCACCTTTTCTCTTATATGTGTCTTTTGTGGATGTTGCTGTTTTCTAAGTTGGTATCACCTTATTATTTTGCTCTTACCCAGAGGTAGTTTACTTTTTTCAGTTCATCTAAATGGCTTATCAAGGGCCACATCAACAATTACTACAATTTAGTTAACCAGTTCCGGAAGCTGACATAAACAACTTGTGACCTGCCTTGATTGGGGCACATTTATAAGAAAATAAGTTTTAGTAACTGATCTTGCATTCATTGAATTGCATTATTTTCATTTCATATTTTACATGGAAGCCAATAGTTCCATTTGTTTCAAGTTCTTTTTGTTAACAGCTTGATAACATTTGTGAAAGTGTTTTTTTAGTGGCTTCTGGGGATGAATTTCCCCTAAATTCAGTCTATCCTCAGAATGGATTGAAATATGTGCACATTTTTATTGATTGGTTTACTGAAATCACACTTGATGTGGACTAAGTGGAGCCAGACATATTTTATTTTTTAAAAATCAATTCTTCTCCATTGCAATTGCCCCTTTCCTAGCTTAGGTCACCATTTCTTAGCTACATTACTTCAGAAGCCTTTTAACTGGACTTCCCTGGTGTCTTTATTTTTTCCACATCATAGCCAGAGAGCTTTTTCTAAATGCAAATTTGACCACATTATTCATCTATGAAAAAAATATTAGTGATTCCTCATCGCCCTGAGCAACACTTAGAAAACTTTTCATGATCATTTTCTACTCTTGCTATTAAGCCACCACAACTCTATATTGCAGCCCATCCAGTAAGAGAAGAAAAGAAATAAGATATAAATTTTGGAAGGGAAGAGAGAAAATATATTTATTGTCTACATAATAAATCTCAAAAGCAACTAAAAAAGTGTTAAAACTAGTGAGACAGTGAGTTACCGTTATGTACCCACCAGAATGGCTACAAGTGAAAAGACAACAATACCAAATGTTGAGAAGATGAAGCAAAAGGAACTATGACAAAATACTTGACAATTTCTTAAAAGGTTAAACATGGATCAGTACACACACACACACATGTATTTCATTATATATCTCATTATATTTCTTACTATAAATATATACATACACATACATATAGCCTTCAAGAAAAATCAATGCATATCACATTTCTAAAACAAAACACTTGTTCTTAACAGCTTTATTCATAATAGCCAAATTAGAAACAAACCAGATATCTATCAGCAGGAGAAGAGATACATTTTTGTCTATTCTATAATGATAAATACTACTTAGCAATAAAAGAAAGTAACTACTGGTACATAAAACAACATGGATGAATGTCACAGGCAAAAGAACCTAGACACAAGGAGTACATACTGAATGATACTACGGATGGACATATGAGTATGTATACAAAGTGAGAAGATTTTTGCTTTAGATGTTAATGCCCACTAGAAGGCATCCTTTACAGAAGATGTACCGAACAAGCAAGTAATCAAAACAACTTAGACGTTAGCACTCTTTGGCAACTGATACAATAGGCGTACGACTGGAGAGATGGAGGTTAAGCATGGGCCCAACAGCATGGACTTCCACTTACCAAGACCGTTAGAGTTACTGCCACCTTGGAACGTCCGTTCTGCCAGCAATGGAGTCCATTGCTCTATTGATATGGTATTGTTTTTCAAGGAGATCAACCAGCTACTGGGTGGCAAGTTGATTTCGCTGGAATGCTTCATTCTCACACAACTGAGCATCTATTCAGGGTGTGAGTATGCCTTTCCTGCCCACAGAGCATTGCTATCTGGGGACTTGTAAAATACCTGCTCCATTAGCATGGGAGTCCACACATTATATCATGCAATCAGGAAATACAGGTCACAGCTAAGGAGGTACAGGAGGGGGCCCATGACTATGGTCGTTTTGCATACTGCATCATTCAGGAGCAGCTGGGCTGACAGAATGTTGGAATGGACTATGGAAGATATAATTCAAGTATCAGCTCAGAGGCAATGCTCTGTGAGGGTGGCATGCCATCTTCCAGGATGCAGGGTATGCCCTGCATCAGAAACCCTTATACAGTTCTGTGTTTCCAATAGGAAGTATATACCTGAGGTTCAGCGGCCAAGAAGTGGCTCCTTTCTTCATTCACAATGGTTTCCTGAAGGACTGTATGCTCTGAGCTCTTCAGAGTTAGTGGTCTTGGTGCCCAAAAGGGGTTGGGGACATGGCAAAGATCTTGCTGGATGATACATGATGGCTGCTGCCTGGGCCTTTGGACTACATATAACCCGGGACTAGCAAGCAAGAAGAGGAGTCACCATGGTGGCAGGGGTAAGTGGCAGGGATCCGCAGGAAAGTATAAGGGCTGTCGTTAGATAAAGAGAGGACTAGGTGTGGAATTCAGATGATCTGCCTGGGCACTTCTTGGAACTCCCTTGCCCAGATGTAACTGAATGGATTAGTGCAGCTACTTAAGCCTTTTGTGCTCCCAAATCTGTCTCAGTGTCTGCTCACTGTAGGATCCAATTAACACGCTGATAACTTCGTTTGGGTCTATTATATCCTTATGAATGTTTTGCCTACTTTATCTAGGTTTGGGAGATGTTTGTTAAATTCTCTTTTATTAATGTGTCTATTTATCCTTTTTTTTTTTTTTAGCTTTATGAAAGTTGCTGTTCTATTACAAGACGTCTTCAGCTTGTATGGTTCCTGTATGCAAAGTTTTCAGTTATGTGCTTTAATTAAATTAATACCAGCTCCTCACCAACATGATTCAAATTTTGCTTATGATGGTATGTTCATTATAATTGCATAAAGTGCTAACTTTGAAGCAAGTTCTTTACTTCACAAATTACTAAATAACAATGCTTATCATGGTCAGTGGCCAATTCAGTCACTTCTCTTAAAGTCTTTTGGTGATTGGGACACTGCACATCTGTGTCCAGTCATTCAGGTCTGGGACAGAGAGCAAAGCATGTCATTGTGCTGTCTTCTGGCCTCCCAGTGATAAACCCACGTGACATTTTACAAAAATTGATAATCAAAAGAGAGAATTGGCAAACAAAGATAAAAACACAGCAAAGACACTCAAGTGACAATGCTGGAAGTGAAATTTGGGTCAGATATAAATGTCATAGAAGTTATATAGGAGCTATAGAAGAGATATTTAACTGCAGAATTCTTGACATCGTTGTTGCTTGGGAGACTCTAGATATGCAGTCAGAGAAACTTAGTGAAGATACACTTACTGAAATAAATAAATTTTTATGGCAAGCACCCCAGAACAAAAATGATACTGGCACAAAACTTCACATTAAAGGAACTCCTGAAAGTATTTCACAACACTGAAAACACAAAGAATACATTATTGGAAGTAATTCAAACTTAGAAGAATGACCATTTCCAAGGAGTAGAATAGATGCTCCATGTATCATAAATTATGCAGGGAAGAAGGCAAGCACCCTTGATGTTTTTTTCTTGATATGTCTTTTAAAAATAAATAAAACACTTTAATTTTCAAAGTTTTCAATGTTATAAATCATACTAAATAAATGTTAGTTTTTCTATTTTATTTTCCATATATATTTATAAGAGTTTGTTTCCAACAGAATTTTTATTTTTAAAAAATGTTTATTTGTTTTTGAGAGAGTGAATCCACGAAGGGCAGAGAGAGAGGGAGGCAGAGGATCTGAAGCAGGCTCTGTGCCAACAACAGAGAGCCCGACGTGGGGCTTGAACTCACAAACCGTGAGATCACGACCTGAGCGAAAGTCAGACACTTAACCAACTAAGTCAGCCAGGTGCCCCTCACAAAATTTTTAAAGGCCATCAAAGAATCACAATCTTTCCATTGATTATTAAGAGTGACTTCCAGGAGAATGGCAAGATGGCAGAGAAGTAAGGAGCTCCGTGCATTTCACTTGCATCCATCTCTCAAACAGAGAAGGCCTGAAGTCATAGGACACGGAGCCACAGGAATTTAGGAAGAGAAAGAGACAGAATACACTGGGAAGGAAACCTCATAAGTGCGGCTGCCTCAAGAAACAAGCCAAAGTGCACATGGTGGAGAGTCCCAAATACCACTATAGTAGGGAAACAAAATAACCAAACTCTCAACAAGAGAAGCCAAGAGACACCATTCAAAGAACTCTTCCTAAACAGACAGGCCCTGAACAGTCAAAGAGCCCTCTTTAATACAGCAGAACTCTCAGGGACAGAGTGTACAACAAGCTTTTAAAATTAACAAGAGATAGCAAGGTAACTAAAATGATGGAATGGAAAAAACTCTCTTTCAAAGAAATTCCAGGAAGAAATGACAGCTAAAGAACTGCTCAAAACAGATATAAGCGACATAACTGAGCAAGCATTTAGAACAATAATCATAAAATTAATCGCTGGGCTTGAAAAAAGCATGGAAGACTTCAGAGAAACTATTGCTACAAACACTATGGAGCTTAAAAATAGTTATGATGAATTTAAAAATGCTATAAATGAGGGGCGCTTGGGTGGCTTAGTCGGTTAAGCGTCC
>NW_027530019.1:10591216-10611057 GCF_008692635.1 Crocuta crocuta | reverse complement strand
TATGCCAACAAATTGGACAACTTAGAAGAAATGGACAAATTCCTAAACACACACTCACTACCAAAATTCACATGGGAAGAGATAGGAAATCTGAACAGGCCCATAACTAGTGAAGAAATTGAATCAGTTATCAAAAATCTCCCAACAGACAGCCATTGCAGTACATTGAGCTCCATAGAGACAGCGCTGGGGCAAGTGAGAGCCAGACGGGCACTGGGCGACTCTGCCTCGCTGAGGAAAATAATCAAACATGGGCAAAGGAGATCCTAAGAAGCCGAGAGGCAAAATGTCATCATATGCATGACTTGTCGAGAGGAGCACAAGAAGAAGCACCCGGATGCTTCAGTTAACTTCTCAGAGTTTTCTAAGAAGTGCTCAGAGAGGTGGAAGACCATGTCTGCTAAAGAGAAAGGAAAGTTTGAAGACATGGCAAAAGCGGACAAGGCTCGTTATGAAAGAGAAATGAAAACTTATATCCCCCCTAAAGGGGAAACAAAAAAGAAGTTCAAGGATCCCAATGCACCCAAGAGGCCTCCTTCGGCCTTTTTCTTGTTTTGTTCTGAGTATCGCCCAAAAATCAAAGGAGAGCACCCTGGCCTGTCCATCGGGGATGTTGCAAAGAAGCTGGGAGAGATGTGGAATAACACCGCTGCTGACGACAAGCAGCCTTACGAAAAGAAAGCTGCGAAGCTGAAGAAAAAATATGAAAAGGATATTGCTGCATACCGAGCTAAAGGAAAGCCTCATGCAGCAAAAAAGGGAGTCGTCAAGGCTGAAAAAAGCAAGAAAAGAAGGAAGAGGAGGAGGAGGAGGAAGATGAAGAGGAGGAGGAGNGAGGGAGGGAGGCAAACCATGAGAGGCTCTTGAATACCGAGAATAAACTGAGGGCAGATGGGGTGGGGTGGAGGGGAAGGGGGGTTATGGGCGTGGAGGAGGGCACCTGTGGGGATGAGCCCTGGGTGTTATATGGAAAACAACTTGACAATAAACTATTAAAAAAATAAATTTAAAAATTTTTAAAAAAGAGTCCTTTTTTTTGCATGGGATGTTTATAGTAATTCATTACCATACAAAGTGAGGCCTGCCTGTATTTGTTTCAGTTTCTTCAAATCCTTGCCAACAGGTACTATTTGTCTTGCTATTAATAGCTATCCTAGTGGGTGTGAAGTGGTGTCTCATGATGGTTTTGACTTGCATTTCCCTAATGACTAATGACATCAAGCATCTTCTCATGCACTGATTAGAAATTTGTATATCTTCTTTGGAGAAATACCCAAATATTTTGCTCATTTAAAAATTATATTCATTTCTTAATTTTTCACTGGAATCTATTGTTGGCTCATCTGATCTTTTATTTTTTAATAGGGAATTAAGCCCATTTACATTTATCCATTGGTCTCTGAATTTTGTTATACCATTTCACTCCATAATCTTTTCTTTGCCTTTCTCCCCCTCTCTTTTGGTATTGTATTATAGTTCTGGTTGTAAATGTTATACTAACATCTTTATGTAATATTCTAAGTACTCTTTCTTTAACACTGTCTGCTGCTACACTAACATACAGGCAATTTTGAAATTACTTTCTGGCCTCTTCTTTTCACCATGCAGCCACTAGTTTTATCTCTAATGTCAATTTGTGTAGTTTTATTTTTTTGATTTGTTGGCTTCGAGTGGTATCTTTTTAGCTAATACTGCTGATGCTGTCAGTTTGCTTATTTAACTTTGTACCTATTCATCCCTTTCCTCCCACTTTTTGTTAATTGTATTAGTTTTACATTACCAGAGCATCTGATTTAGTCTCTTTCCCACTCCTTTTTACTCTCAATTCTATTTTTTTAATGTTTATTTATTTTTGAGACAGAGACAGAGTGTGAGTGGGGGAGGGGCAGAGAGAGAGGGTGACACAGAATCTGAAGCAGGGTCCAGCTGTCAGCTGGGCTGACAGCTCAGAGCCAGATGCGGGGCTCGAACTCACAAACTGTGAGAACATGACCTGAGCCAAAGCCGGACACTTAACGGACTGAGCCACCCAGGTGCCCCTACTCTTAATTCTTACAACACCCAACCCTTGGACTATATGCCAATGCTCCTATAACCATTTTGTGATTATCTGAAAATTGTTTTCTGGTGAATTCTTCAATCAAGGCTCATGGGAAAAAATATTTCCTGAGTATTAACATGCTTTTAAACAATTTGTGGGAACTTTATACTTGGGCAGTTTGGACATAAAAACTCTTGAAAATCCTGTTGTGAGTATATTTAAAATGTTGCTTCCAAGAAGTCTAATGCCAATGCCAATTTGACTTTATCTTACTAGTGTCTTGGATTTTTTGCCTACATGTCCAAATGATTTGTCTCTCTTGTTCTTAAGATCCAATAGCTTTACTGGAATAGGCCTTGGTGTTGGACTCTTCTGGTTGAATTTTATAGTGTTTCCTTTCAAATGTGTATTTTCGAGTTTCTTTTTTATCTCTTATTTTTTCTTTTTTTTTCTTTACTGTTTTTCATAGCTGACTTTTCAGTTTGTACTCATTCTAATTTAGTGTTTTCCAAAATTTTCCCTAATACTACTTGAATTTCATGTCCTCCTATTGTCTTACTGTATAATTTTGAGATCTTCCATTACATTTCTGAGCTGTGTCCTGACAAAGCTTTGATCATTTAAAAAAATTTCTTGTATCTCATTTTCGAATATGAGGTTGCAGTTTTTATCTTACTTCAGGGCCACAATTTTCTACTATATTCTCACCACTTGTTGCAACTGTGTTCAGTTCATTTTTGGTTTTCTTTTTCTTGTAATAACTTTGGGGCTATTTTATTGTATTAGAGTTCTCTAGAGAAACAGAATCAACAGAACACACACACACACACACACACACACACACACACACAGGTATATATATGAGGTTTATTATAGGAATTGGCTCATGTGGTTATGGAGGCCAAGAAGTCCCACCATCTGCACTCTGCAAGCTGGAGAACTGGGAAAGTTAGTGGTATAATTCTGTCCAAGTCCAAAGACCTGAGAACTATGAGCTCCAAAGCCCGAGAGCAGGAGAAGACAGACATCTCTGTTAAAAAGAGAGAGGGAAGGGGCACCTGGGTGACTCAGTAGGTTAAGCATCTGACTCTTGATATTGACTCAGGTCATATCTAAGGATCATAAGCATAAACCCTCCTCAAGCTCCACATCAGGCTCTGGGCTGACAGTGGGGAGCCTGTTTGGGATTCTCTCTTGCCCTCTCTCTCTCTGCCACTCCCCTGCTTCTTCTCTCACTCTCTCCCAAAATTAATAAACTTTAAAAAAAAGAAAAGAAAAAGAGAGATGGAAATCATTCTTCCTCTTTTTTGTTCCATTTGGACCCTCAGGATTGGACGATCCCCCAGAGTGTGCGAGGACAGATATCTCTGTTCAGTCTACGGAATCAAATTCTAATCTTTTCCAGAAACATCCACACAGATACATCCAGAAATTATTTTGCACCAGCTATCCAGGCATCCCTTAGGCCTGTCAAGTCCCATATATAAAATTAACCGTCACAGAGGGCACCAGCGTGGCTCAGTCGGTTAAGCATCTGATTCTTGATTTTGGTTCAGGTCATGATGTCACCATTCATGAGATTGAGCCCTGTGTTGGGCTCTGTGCTCAGAGCATGGAGCCTGCTTAGGAGTCTCTCTCTTCTTTCTCTGTCCCTTCCCACTTCCTCTCTCTCAAAACAAATAAATAAAAATATTTAAAAACTTAACCATCACAGTTATATTATTTAAGTAACACAGGGCTTGCACTCACAACCCTGAGACCAAGACCTGAGCTGAGATGAATAGTGGGATGCTTACCTGACTGAGCCACCCAGATGCCCCAATGACAGTTATATTCTTTTTTAAATGAGATGGATTTTCTGCAGGAAGTGTTTGTCAAATGGGCAGGGGTTGGCCAAGAAAACGTTCTTAGCTTCACAGCTCAGAGTTACCTCCTCCATTTTTAATGTCAAATACTCAGATAGTACTCTCTCTTATACTTAATATTTAAATGCAGCATTTTGCTAATTGGTTACTTTGTATATCACTTGTGCATACAATCTGAACTTTCTCTCTTGCTCACAGTATTGCGGTCATTCTCAACCTGGTTTGTTTTTAGTTTTCCATGGGGGTGATTCTCTTTCTGTAATGAAGGCAGTATTTAATGGTTATTTATAAGAATGTAGAGGACTTAGACTGCCACCGCATTGTTAGAATCTCTCAACACAGCAGTTTTTCACTGTCCCTCAACTTAGAGCATATGAGGACTTCAGTTAGCTCTAGTGGTAATTCTCAGTTCTGATTGCCCAGAATTTCTGTTGATTGGGTTTCTCCCTACTTAGGGGTCATTGGCAATTTCTCATTTCTGCAACTTTTACTCAGTTCTCCTTTCACTTTTCACAAAATCCACTGCACAGCCTTGATACTGTTGGTGCTTTGGGTATATCTGCTCATACTTGGAAATTCATGGAGATTCCCTGCTACCTAGTTTTGTTAAACTTTGGGGTTTTTCTTTTTTTGTCCTGGTTGGTGTATATGATTCAGGAAGAGTTTGGGGGAAATTCAGACACTGTATTGTTAGTGTGATCATACCGCCTAACTCTGGGTATCTTTTAATTTTATTAATGGTATCCTTTGTTGTACTGAAGTTAAAAAAATTTTTTTTTAACTTTTAAATGTCTATTTTTGAGAGAGCACAAGCAGGGGAGGTACAGAGACAGAGAGAATCCCAAGCAGGCTCTTTCAGGGCTTGATCTCTGGAACCCTGAGATCATGACCTGAGCCAAAGTCAACAGTCTGACGCTTAACTGACTTAACCCAGGTGACTCCAGAAAATTTAAATTTTCATGTAAAGTGTGAACAATTTGCCTGGTTATATAATTTGTTTTTCCTAGGAGTGCCCAACCACTCTAGTATAAGCATGGTGAAGATTTCTCAGTGACCTCTACCTGCCAATTGTATTTTCATAACCAAGACCCTTCCTTCATTGCCTTCAGTACTACCCTCCTAGAACATTGTACAGTCCTAAAACTAAAGCCAGGACTTTTTGCTTTAACTTCAAGTACCTTTTTCTTAAATGAAAGTGTACACAAAAACTTAAAATGAGATATCACAACTATCCAAGTTTGGCACTTTCCCCCCTCTCTGATCTACTTTTCTCCCTGAAGTTCTCTGGCACTTAGACTAAAATCACTGAAGTAAAAAGAAAAGAAAGCTCTAAAATCGAAGAGTAATGGTATAGAAACAGATGGAAATCAAAATGATTTTTTAAAGGCTCAATCTCAGGAGATTTGGATTCAGGATTGAGGGTGAAATCCATAAATTTTTATTTTGTTAATACTCTTTAGGTGAATCTAACACAGTCAAATCTGAGAACCATTATACTAGATTTATGCTGTCCAATATAGTAGCCATTAGCCACACATGATGATTTAAATTTAATTAAAATAAAAAATTCTGGTGTTCAGTTGCACTAGCCACATTTTAAATGTTCAACAGCTGCTTGGGAACAGTGACTACCATAGCAGAGGGCAAATATAGAACATTCCCATCTTTGCAAAGTTCTCCTGGACATTGCTGCCCTAGACAACCGTGTTCACAATGGGGTGTACTTATCCAAAGAGATGCATAGATTCACATGGAGGATATTTAAATAGAAATATTCTTGGGGCGCCTGGGTGGCTCAGTTGGTTAAGCATCCAACTCAGGTCACAGTTCTCATGGTTCATGGGTTTGAGCCCCGTGTTGGGCTCTGTGCTGACAACTCCGAGCCTGGAACCTGCATTGGGTTCTGTCTTCCTATCTCTCTGCCCTGCTCATATTCTATGTGTGTGGGTCTCTCAAAAATAAAAAACATTAAAAATTTTTATAAAAAATAGGGGTGCCTGGGTGGCTCAGTTGGTTGAACATCAGACTTTAGCTCAGGTCATGATCTCATGGTTCGTGGGTTGAAGCCCCGTGTTGGGCTCTGTACTGACAGCTAGCTCAAAGCCTGGAGTCTGTTTCGGATTCTGTATCTCACTCTCTCTCTGACCCTCCCTTGCTCATGCTGTCTCTCTCTCTCAGAAATAAATAAAAGCATTAAAAAAATTTTATAAAAAATAAACATTTAAAAATAAATAAATAGAAATATTATTAAAAAATTTTTTTTAATGTTTTATTTATTTCTAGGAGTGAGAGAGAGACATTGTGAGCAGGGGAAGGTCAGAGAGAGAGGGAGTGACAGACTCTGAAACAGGCTCCAGGCTCTGAGCTGGCAGCACAGAGCCCGCCACGGGGCTCGAACCCACGAACCGCGAGATCATGACCCAAGCGAAAGTCGGACGCTTAACCAACTAAGCCACCCAGGAGCCCCAATAGAAATATTATTTTGAGCTGATTTTTAAAATCTCCACTTTGGGGCCATGTTTTATGACGTACTTATTATATTAGTAAAGTACTGAATATAAAAAATTCTCTCTATATATACAGTGCATACCTAAAAATTATTTACTGATGGGGGTGCCTGGGTGGCTTAGTTGGTTGAGTGTCCGACTTTGGCTCAGGTCATGATCTCATGGTTCATGGGTTTGAGCCCCACATCAGGCTCTGTGGAGCCTGGAGCCTCCTTCAGATTCTGTTTCCCCCTCTCTCTGCCCCACCCCCAGCTTGCACTCTGTCCCTCTCTCTCTCAAAATTAAACATTAAAATTTTAAAAATTAAAAAATATCTTACTGATGGTATGTATGACCAAAAAGTTTGGAGACAATTACACCAAATACCTACGTCTGTTAAAGAATTTGTCTGGGCTGAGAGGGGTAACTTTTAACTAGAGCTCCTTTCTAGGTACAGATTTTTATACTTCAAACCCAAATCCCCAAACATGAGAAGTCCGTTTTTTCTTTGTAAATATACACATATAAGATATTTTATTTCAAAAAGCACAAGAACATTATACAAGTTTTAAATTTACATTTTGCAATAAAAGATATCAATATATGCATTATTTGTATAACTTCATCATGGATGGAATTTGAATCAGTGGTATAAACATGTCGCAGTCACTAAATATAGATCATCGTCACAGTGAACCAAAATGCATAGTTGTTATGAAATGACAAATGACCACCAAAGGGTGAACTCACAGCCCATACACCAACAAAATAAATTAATTATACAGATATACGCTTTTCTTTACTGTATCATTAAAATTCCCGTCAGCCGCTTACCAAAAACATGAGAAAAACACAGTTTTGGAGCCATCCTGTTGAACTAGTTCCTCCACATACTACACTAATGAAAATAAAGTGACTTTTTGCTCATTTGTGAGTAAACTCCATAAGCATAATTAAATTATTTGCAATGATGAGGGCAGACCACTATGACAGTTGAATATAATTAGAAATCCCGAGGGCTGGGGGCAGCACTGAGATACATGTTAATCTACAGTGCAGAGGTCTGAATCAATCTCAAAAGTGGAACTCAGTATGAAATGGGTTCTTTGGCAGTAAAGGTCTGACTGGCCATTACAAGATAGTCCCTCTGGGAGCTTAAGAGCTTAAGCCCAGGACTTATGAAGTGAATATAAAAAGACTAGAAATAAAAAGTCAGTGTATCTTTGCTAAATTGGGGCCAATCAATTAGGGCAGAAGTCAGTACCTCCTGTTGCCTATTTTAGCTCAGACTTTACCAGTCAGACAATCCATCCAAAAAAATTACCTAAGGAATAAAGGGAGATGTTCTAATCATTTAATCATACTGGGAAACTGGACAAGCTGAATACTGAATTTTCTGATCCTCACTCATCAACTGTTGCAGATTGCTCACTGGAGTTGTATCTATTTCCTGATATCTTCTGAATAATAATTATTCAAGTAGAAAATCATGATTGTGATTCTGATGCCTGTCATTGCCCATCCTTTACTGCAAAACCCACCTTACATAACAATACCAAAAAATCTAACCCCAAATGTGCATCATCAATCACTGTGCAAATATATTTTTATTTGCTTGCCTTTGCTGAGCAAAAAGAAGACAGGAAAACATTTACACATGTTTATGACATAGTCACCAAAGGCAAAATCAGATGGTCTTTGAATGCATCTTTCAAATTCCTAACGTTACTCCAGAGACAATAGAAGCTAAAATGGAAGATTTCAATTTATCTTCTATCTGCTGTTTATATCACAAGTTCTTGATATAAAAAGTTAAAGCCAAAAATCAAGAAGTCTATGCACAGATTCAGCAGAGAGCTATTATTTATAAACAAGATGGCTCAACCACAGCATATTATAACAGGACACAAGACTACTGATCACATGGCTTTTTTGGTTGTCTGTATTAGTCATAAAACCAGAGTTTATGAAAACGCTGAATGCAGATAACAAATGAAGGATTTGTCTTTTACAAAGACATAGAAGGTTATAGAATTGGCTTAAATCTGATTGTTCTAATTTACAGCTGCCATGTTCCATTCATTGGGGGACTTTTCTTATTCTCATTCTACAGACAGGTTACATCAGAACTGTCTTAGGTTTTTAGGAGTCAAACAAGAGATAAATGAACTCATTTTAGAAACTTGCCTTTGGAAAATAGAAAGTATAATTTCAAAACTCAACAAAGCTATTTGTGGTAAGAGGCGAGGATTACAGTTTCTTTGGCCCATCAGGGATGAATAATGAATATATTACCCTAACTCCTCTTGAGGTCTACTGTGGGAAAAAAGCTTTTCCACAATGGCAGAAATCTGCCTTAGAAATGGCAATTCTGTCCACAGAACTGTTTAATTTCTGCCTGAAACGTTAAGTGGCACATTAGGAGGGAATTCCTTAAAAGAGACTTACTCTTCTGAAAACTTTCCCAATTGAAATATACTGCATGGTTTCTGCAATTCCTCTTTAGCTACAAGGAAGACTACCACAGAGTAGAATCTTGTCAGTGTTCCAATGTCAGCTACACTTAACTTGTGTGTGTATGGGAAATACCAAATACAGAACTATAGAAGAGTTAACCAACATATAAAAATGTCCATAATTGCTTGATGTGACTTCATTTATCAGGTGAATGAAATGACATGAAATGGGACAGATTATGAAGGGAAATAAGTGTTCTGGAAATAGCAGAATCAGACACTTGGGGTGAAGAAGCATTTTTTTTTTGTGTTCTGGAACATGAAACATTAAATCTATGTTGTCCTTTTTCTCCTTTAAGCATATTTTCACTAATTGAAAGCAATACTCCATTAAGGAATATTTTAATAACATATGTGAATCTGGACATGGAGCAAAGACCCTCTAACCCTTCCCCAGCCCTCAGAAAGAAAGATCTCCATAATTCTGAATCCATCTTCATTACTGTCTTCACTTGTGATTGTCCCAAGGCAGAGTTGAAGCTCACAATAACTGCCAGTTGAATCCAAATAACATCTGATTCGTTTCCTGGCTCCTGGCAATCTCTTCTATAATGCAGTGTTGTTGCCACACCAAATGGAGCTTCCGATACCTTTCACGAGATAAATGAAGGGGATTGCCCCTCCTTCAGGAAAACAAAAAACACCAACATGTAAGTTCAAATCAAATAACTCCCATATCTTGATTNTGAGCCCTGCATCGGGCTCTGTGCTGACAGCTCAGAGTCTGGAGCCTGCTTCAGAGTCTGCGTCTCTCTCTCCTTCTCTACCTGTCCCTTGCTTGTGCTCTTTCTCTCAAAAATAAATAAATAAAAACATTTAAAAAAATAAAGAAAATCTTAGAAAAAAAAATTAATGCTTATTTATTTTTGAGAGCGAGCAAGCGAGAGAGAGTTGAGCCCACACAAGCAGGGGAGGGGCAGAGAGAGACACACACAGAATCCGAAGCAGGCTCCAGGTTCTGAGCTGTCAACAGAGAGCCCAACGCGGAGCTCAAACTCACAAGCTGTGAGATCATGATCTGAGCCGAAGTCGGATGCTTAACTGACTTGAGCCACCCAGGTGCCCCCAAACTCTTGAGATGTTCTTAGAGCTGGGAGGAATTACCGGGAGGATTCAAAAGGGATATTCTCCCTTCACTACTTATCACTATGAACTTAAAAGGTTACTTGGCTGATGAAGCAGAAATTTTCTCCTTGATTATTTAGAGAACAGGCAAAGTATATCATGGGATTATGAGACCTCATTTAAATGGACAATGAGATTTATAACCTGAAGCAGCTTTATTCTTTTTTGGGTAGTTAGTCTGAAAGAGCTTTAAAGGCTTTTCGGCCTCATACAGTTTATTTAGCTTTGATTTCTGGTTTTTGTATAGTAGAGATTAAGTCTGAGGTGACTAACACTAAGCCCACAAATTATATTCTGCTCCTCAGAAATATTTGCTTATTGTTATCTTTATGACACAAAAAACTTGCTGGTGCTTAGCAAATATTTAAATAAAACCAATCCACATCAATTCTAAGGTTGTATAGTTTATAACACTGTAGAATAGCTAACCCAAAATGACTAAAATTTGGCTGTTGCCAATAAAGGAGAACTGTGAAATTCTCATTCTGGAGACACTCAGGTGTCTCAGCTGATTGGGGATTTTCAAATTGCCCAATTAATTTAAAAATTCTGCTTCTTTGTACCTTTTTGGAACAACTCAGATTTCTTATCCTCAGTCATTAACTACTTTGAACCATTCAGCTTTTTTCTCCCTTAATCCAAAGACTACCTCTATAGATAATTCTGTAGAAAAGTTGCTTAAAAGTAACATAACATTCAAACATTAGGACAGCGGGGTGTCTTTAATTCTAGAGAAGTATTACCCTCATATTCTGAAGAGCACAAAGCTGTTCATAACTGTGTGTTCCTCAGGATGGTATCATACTTAATATTTTAATTTGCAACTATTTAAAAATATCTCTCCATATTTAGTATTAGTTTCTGTGTTGAAAGAACTGTTACCATCCATGTACAATAATATGACTACAATGAAACAAACAAACACTAATCTTACTTCAGGCCAGGATCTGTTTCTCCATATTCATCCAAGTAAGGGGCTGGATAGGCACAGCCTCTGGCTTTACCTTCAACCAGAACTACTCTGCATTCTCGGATTCTGAAGGACAAAAGAAGCGACAGGAAATACTATTAAGTGCATGTGGGCAAATGATAGACACTGCATCAGTTAATCTAGAGGAATGATATGGCCCATATCTGTTAGGAATTCAGTATAAAGACAGCAAACATAGACAAATAGACCAAATTGTGTTTTGTCTAAATAAAAGACAGTGAATATTGCTATTTTTATTGACGTTAGGGGAAAGATCAATGGATTTAGGGAAATGGGACCCTAGGGTCCCATTGGGAAAGCTGTCCTACTTGAGTCACAGATACCCTGGAAAATGATGGCCAGGGTTGTTTCTGTTCTGTTTTCTGACCCAATCTGGAGTGGGAGGGAGCTTAACAGAAGGACAGAACATCTCTTAGTCTGATAACTTTGGGCCAGAAAAGAAGGTCAGCTAGGCAAGTGCTAATTAAACCTTTTCTGATTAGAGCCAGCTTCCAACAGTGCAAATTATAAAGAATCACTGCTACTTTGAAGGTACTTGGGACTCTTATAGCAGAGAAATGAAAACATATAAATAATGTTTGGGTACATGTATACAGACGGGATAAGTACTATAGAGGGACATTATAAAATAAGCAGTTAGAATAGGTGATGTATACGTATAGGAGGATTAGGAGGAACTGGACGGAGGAACAAGGGGGAGAAGAAGGGCAGAAATGGTGGGGGAAAGGGAGAGAAGCAAACCATGAGAGACTCTTGAATGCTGACAAAAACTGAGGACTGATGGATGTGGGGGGAGGGGGGGATGGGCATGGAGGAGGACACTTGTGGGGATGAGCACTGAGTGTTATGTGGAAACTAATTTGACAATAAACTATTAAAAAAAAAAAAAGAAAAGAATAGGTGATGTATATATTTGCTGTAGGTCCCCTAAAAGAAGAAAATAGGTATTTGGATGTGGCTTCCATCCATTCATTCACATTGTTCCAACAGATACCTATAAGCAATGATTATATATTCCATAGTTAGGGAGACACTGGGATTACATAAACAGAATTACAGTACATGGGGAGATAGAATGAAAAAGCACACACATCCACTTTGAATTTTGTCTCTCTCAGGCAACTTGCACTCTTCTTTCATCTACATGAAGTAACTATGTTCCACTCTCTTTTGCCGAGAGACCAGGGAAAACAACAGTTGCTTTGATAGAGGAAATAAAGAAAATGAAAATATTCAAAGGACAACTTAAAATAGCACTGTACAGGTACTTTTAAAATATAAGTGTTTTTAGGACTCCAAAGCCCATTCACTATACCTGAGTGTTCTATTAATACCAGAGTAATCAATGCAATGTCTATCATGTTTAAGATATTTCACAAGTAATTAAAACATGGGGAGAATCCTATGGTTTTTTGTTTTATTTTGTTTTGTTTTACTTATTCTGTAATATCTTCTCAAATGCAATTTCATGTGATCATTTCCTATCAACACAATGTCCTAGCATAGTAGCCTCCAGATTGGATCCAGATTCCCTAATTTCATTATGAAACTTGTAGAACACTCATTACTCACTTTAGGAAAATGCAGACTCCAGCTCCACAGTGAAGTGCATGAAAAATGCAAGCTCCAACCTCTTCCCCATTCACAATTTCTTGGCAGCAAATGTTCTGAGAACACAGTATGGCTCCACAGAAAAGACAGAGGACAGGGTGCTTTCGTTCATCATCTGCAGACCGTGGGCACCTCAAAGGAGAAGAAAACTTTCAGTGTGGTAGAGAAACAATGAAAGCATGATATATCCACTTAGGAATGAGATGTGTCCATTACTGGTTGCTTTGCAACAAACAAAGCTCTTAAAACACAAGATAACATTTGATTAGATGATTCCTCTTTAATAAGGACTTAACAAAAAAACCCTCCTGCTTAAGAAGATTATTAAATACATAATTCCCATAGTTTGGCAATTACATATGCCTCACTGACATTGTGATAACATTTATAGAATCCAGTCTTCATCTGATATGACCAACTTATAGTCAGCTCCCTCCTCTGGACTGGTTCAGTCAAGCTTATGTCCTCAATATTAGAGGAATATGACATTGTTAGGTGTACAATTGGTTTTTTTTTTTCTTTTTATTCACAATGTGCAGTAAGGGTTCAGACATGTCTTCCATCCATTTTATTTAAGTATTGAGATCTTTAGGGTTGAAATGAGAGATTGCAGTCTTAAAGTTGATAGACCCTCCATCTGGGAAACAAAGCAAGTCTTTAGGAAGGAAAAAGTGACAGAGTTGACTTGTTTGAACCAAGCAGTACTTTGAGATCTGTATTTTACACAGTAGCATGCTATAGCCTTGCTACAATGCTCCCCAAAGGAGAGGGATCACTCTCTGAATTAAGTGATAATGGCTACCTTGAAAAAAAGGAGCTTTCCACAGTCCTATCTCTGCTTTATAATAGACATAACAGAAACATCAAGAATTCCTTTATTTGGACAGCAAAATAAATGCAACCACTAAGTTGAGATCCAATGAGGCTCCCAATGAGGTCAGAATAAAGAGCACCAAAATAATCTCCAGTAGGGCATTAACAGTTTATTCTCTGATCCCTTGTTTTTCAGGGAAGATAAGAAAATCACCACTGTCTACTAGGAGCAGAAGGACTCTGTACATAATATTCCATCTCTGTCATTTGTAGATGAGGGGACTATTTCACTTCTAGGGGAAAAAATGTAATTATAGCTCTTTTTGGATAAAGCTAATATCTTTCACCTTCAGTGAAGGATAACGGAGTCCTAGTCTCTAGAATCTTATAGAGGAAAATANTGTAAGCTTATTTCTTACACCAGAAATAGCTCAGTTCTTTTTTTTTTTTTTTTGAGAGAAGGTGCAAATGAGTGAGGGGCAGAGAGAGAGGAGAAAGGGAAAGAATCCCACAAGGGGCAGAGAGAAAGAGAGAGGGAGAGAGAGAGAGAGAGAAGAGGAGCCCACCTGAAGTGGGGCTCAAATTCACCCAAAGTGGGGCTTAAACTCATGAACCACAAGATCATGACCTGAGCCAAAATCAGATGCTTAACTAAGCCACCCACATGCCCCGATCTTTTTGTTTGTTTGTTTGTTTATTTACTTATTTTCAGAGAGAGCTTATATCCTCATTATGACCTTGTTAGGTGTACAATTGCTTTTTTAAAAAAAAATTTAATGTTTATTATTTTGAGAGAAAGAGAGACAGAGAGAGAGCGGGCGAGTGTGCACAAGCAGGAGAGGGGGCAGAGAGAAGGAGACAACAGAATCCAAAGCAGGCTTCAGGCTCTGAGCTATTAGCACAGAGCCTGACAGGGTGTTCAAACCCATGAACTGTGAGATACCGACCTTAGCCGAAGTTAGACACTTAACTGACTGAGTCACTCAAAAGTGCTCCCAATTTTTTTTTTTTTTTATTTTAAATCATGATGTGCAGTAAGGGTTCAGGTGCATTTCACGTCCATTTTGTTGAATGGGGATAGAGAACATAAGTGGGGCTAAGGGAGAGAGAATCCCAAGCAGGCTCCATGTGGAGCCTGATGTGGAGCTCAATCTTAAGACAGTGAAATAATGACTTGAGCCAAAATCAAGAGTGGGATACTTAATTAACTGAGCCACCTGGTGCACCCAAATGGCTCAGTCTTAAAAGAAACTGATGGTGACAATGAAACTGGAAGAGATCATCAGATTTATTTTCATTTTTATTTGAAATCAGTAAGTAGTAAAATCATCCAAGGGGATCTTCACTGTGATTAATGACTAACACTTTTCTCAGATTTTGCTAAGAGCCAACAGTGATACTCTTTAATGCCAGGAAGGTAACACTTATTTGCTGGGATTCTGTGGTAGCAATGCAGCTCTAAGATTAGGAGAATCACTGAATTTAGAACTGGATGCAATCTCTGAAATCACCTAGCTTATTTTTTGAGGCCTGGGAGGTAAATGAGGCAACCATTTCTTTAGATGGCTGAACTTAACCTGCATGAGACAAGTAGCAAGGGAGCTAACACCAAGGTCAGTTCTATCTAGTAACAGAGACTGGAGTACGGGCTGCCCAAGCCCCTGCTGGGCCAGTTAAACTCCCAGGCTTCAGGGTTCAAAGCAGAGGTTGTAACTGAATACAAGAATTTCCTTAGTCATTCTGTAGGGCAGTGATTCTCAGGGTAGGCGACAGTTGGGTTCTTCAAGTCCTCAAAATGATGCTAAACTGCAATCCCTGTTTTTCACCCTTTCAAATGACAGCAGGTTATTTAACTTATGACTAAGGACTGCAATAGTCACTTTGTACACCAAGGCGGTTCATTATAATTACTAACTGGTATCCTTAAAATTTAAGAGTTATTTGTGTTTTCTGAGAACTCTAATTAATTTAAATTTATTAAGAAGTATGGCTGCTGTGCAACGCTTACTTAATATTATGTAACTCCTAACTGAGCTTAGGAATCCCTGAAGTTTGGGAAAAAGATGCTGTGGTACATCACACTGGTACATTGGTATATCAGCAATGAAGTCTTGAATAGGCTTCGATTTTCAGACTGCTGAGATTCTTGCCTTTAGTTCATGTCATCATTATTAATCTGATTTGCTATGGGTGGTGGTGTGATGCCACCTGAGTGTCAAGGATACATAATTGCATCAATAGTAATTTTAGCCCAAGACATGAGGCACTGTGATTCAAATATGAGAATATTCATACACCAAAGGCTAAGGTAGATAAAAACAGAATTTCTCCATTCAGGGACATTACATCGGTGGTGCGCAGCTCATAAATTTATCCTATATGAATAACTTACATCATATTATAGCAAGTGTACACTGTTAAGTTTGTAGGATATTATTTTATCATACAGATTCATGTGTTTAAGCTCATGTTGTTTTCTTACAAAAGTAACTAATGGGTAATTCATACATGATATCAGTAATGAGTATAATATAACTAGTTTATTACTTCTCACCAGTCTTAACCATCCAGAATTTTTTTGGAAAATAATCAGTAAAAGGGAAGAGGAAGATAAAAGAAAGTCTAAGAAACACTGTTTTAGAGCAGGGTTTAATGTGATTGAGGTGTGGGGATGGGGCATAATGCCACACAAAGCTAAGGAACTTCATTCCTCTCTCTAGTATCAGGCTTATACCTGAGCCACAATGCTTATTCGTTTTACTATAATAATGGGCTTCCATATAAGATTTTTGCTTGGAGAAAAAAAAGGGGGAGGGTTCTTCAGTGTTATTTCGGTGAGGATGTGGGTACCTCACTGTAATGTACATAAAATAGTGCTTCAAGACACACGTATAAACGATATTGCTAAGAGAACTACTTGTTTGTGAAGTTTAAAATAGTGTTACTTCAGTGGATGGATGTGTTGACCACATTTGTACATGTAAAAAGACATATGAATGAATGAGGATTCTTTGAGTGCTTAAAAAAAAGAAAAGGCAGGCACCTGGGTGGCTCAGTCAGTTAAGCGGCTGACTTCCACTCAGGTCATGATCTTGTGGTTCGTGAGTTTGAGCCTCGTGTTGGGCTCTGTGCTGACAGCTTGGAGCCTGGAGCCTGATTGGGATTCTGTGTCTCCCTCTCTCTCTGCCCCTCCCACTCACACTCTCTCAAAAATAAATAAACATTAAAAAAAATTTTTTTAGATATAAAGCAAAAGCAAAAGGTTTCTATAGCTTTAAAAAATTTTGAGGAGAGAGGTCATAGAAGATGGTGTAGTAAGGAGCTCCAGAAATTGGTTCCTCTATCAATACAACTGTTGATCTGGCAAGAACTATCTGAAGCAACTATTCTGGACCTTGGAATCTAGGTGATCACTTGCAGCATCCACAGGAGTGCTTCACAAAGAAAGAAGTTTGTAACTTTTAGTAAATCTTGAGTTTTTGTGTAGTGGCTACCACCCCCTCAAAAAATGAAGGTTGTCCTCAAAACTCAGGGTTGTTTAGTTCTGCCTGGCAATTCACTGAGGGGCTGACACACAGACTGGCTACTGTTTCAACTCCAGTGGGCTGAAGGGGCTTCCTTGGTGGTGATGGCAGAGAGGATTTAAAGAGACAGAATATGTTTTTTTTTTTTTAATTTTTAAATGTCTTATTTATTTCTGAAAGAGAGAGAGNCCCCATAAAGAGACAGAATATTCTTTACACTTTTCCTTATCATCACTTTTCCTATTGGATCCAGAAATTTAAGGAAATCTGTCAGTTCACTGGCTGACTGCAGTGAAAATGGAACAGAGACTTCAGTGAACACATAATGAGGAAAACAGTCATTGCCAAAATGAATTTGGTCACTAAACAAACAGACATCTACAGCCTTCATCAAGCAACAGTGGCAATTCCTGGGGAGGGGGTAGAATCTGATTTCCAGAGCTACTACATTACAATATTCAAAATGTCCAATTCTCAACAAAACTCACAAAACTTACAAAGAAACAGAAATGTAAGGCCTATTCATGGGAAAAAAAGAAACTGACAGAAATCATCCCACGGAAGTCAAGACATGACACTTGTTAATAATCAAAGATTCTAAATTAACTCTTAAGTGAGTTCAAAGAGCTGATGGAAACCATTGACAAAAAACTAAAGGCAATTAGAAAAACACATGAAAGAGTAGGAAATACCAGCAAAGAGAAATTATATTAAAAAAAGAAACAAATAAAGTACAACAGCTGAAATAAACCTACCAAAGGGGATGAACTGCATATCCGAGCTGGCAGAAGAATCAATGAATTTTAAGACAGGACAATTAAAATTACTGAGTAAGAGAAGCAGAAAGAAATAAGAATGAATAAAAAGGAATAGAGGGATTTATGGGACACCATAAGCATACTAACATACACACATATTACGGGAGTTGTAGAATGACAACCAAGTGAAAAAGCATTTTTTTGAAGAAATCACGGCCCAAACTCCTCAGATTTGTCGAACGACATGACTTTACACATCAGGAGTGAAACTGAACTACAAACAGGATAAATTCAAAGAGGTTCACACAAAAGACGTATTATGATCAAACTGTCAAAAGTCAGAGACAAAGAAAGAAGCTTGAAAGCAGCAAGGGAAGCAATTCATCGCATACAAGGAATTCTTAATAAAATTAAGAGTTGATTTCTCATCAGAAACCATGGAGGAAGACTAGAAGGCAGTGGGATACATGTAATGTGTCCAAAGGAAAAAAGCTGTCAACTAAGAATTCTGTATCTGCCAAAACTATCTTTTAAAAATAAAGGAGAAATGTATATATTCCCAGATCAACAAATGCTAAGGAAGTTCATTGCTGGTAGGCCTGTCTTACAAGAAGTAATAAAGGGAGTCCTTGAGAAGCAAAACAAAAGAACACCAATGGGAACTTGAAGCCATAAAAAAACATAGATGCTGACAAAAACTGAGGACTGATGGATGTGGGGGGAGGGGGGGGATGGGCATGGAGGAGGACACTTGTGGGGATGAGCACTGAGTGTTATGTGGAAACTAATTTGACAATAAACTATTAAAAAAAAATAAATAAACATTAAAAAAAAACAAAACATAGATAACTGGTAAAGCTAACTATACATGTAAGTATAAAAGCTAGTATTATCCCTTTGGATACCCATGTAAGTTGTAGCATACACACAAAAATCAACTGTGTTTCAATACATCAGCAGTGGAACAATCCAAAAAGGAAATTAAGAAAAATAACTGCAGGGGCATCTGGCTGGCTCAGTTGGTTAAATTTCTGACTCTTCTGGCTTAAGGTCATGATCTCATGGTTTCACGAGTTTGAGCCCCATGTTGGGCTCCATGCTGACAGTGCAGAGCCTGCTTGGGATTCTCTGCCTCCTTCTCTCTTTGCCACTCTCTCACTTGCATTGTCTCTGTCTCTCTCAAAATAAATAAATAAACTTAAAAAAAAAAAGACAAATAATTTCATTTACAATAGCATCCAAAATACTAAAATATCCAGGATTAAATTTAACCAGTGAGGGCAAGACTTGCACACTGGAAACTACAAAATACTGCAGAAAAGAAATTAAAGGCCTAAGAAGGCATCCATGTTCACAAACTGGAAGACTTAATGTTATTAAGATGGCAATACTCTCCAAAGCAATCTATAGGATTAATTCAATCTCTATTAAAATTCCAACTGCCTTTTTGCAGAAATGGAAAAGCCAACCCTCACATTTGCATGTAACTGCAAGGGGGCCCAAATAGTTAAAACAACACTGAAAAAGAAAAAGAAAGTTGTAAGGCTCACATGTAACAATTTTAAAACTTCTTTTACAAAGCTATTGTTATTAAAAAGTGTGGTACCAGCCTAAGGATAGACAGACATAGAGACCAATGGACAGACTTTCAGATTTAGAAAGAAACCCACACATCATTTACCAATTGATTTTTAATGTGGGTGCCAAGACTATCCAATGAGGGAAGAATAGTCTCTTAAAAAATGGTGTCAGGATAACTGGAAAATGAAAAATGGAAAAAAAAAAAAAAAAGAATGAAGCTGGAGTTCCTGCTTTGTTCCAAAAATTAACTCAAAACAGATCCACAGCTTAAATACAGAGCTAAACTACAAAACTATTAAGAAGAGATTGAAAGAGATGAGAATAGTCCACCCCAAAATATACTACTTTGCCATATTGATTATTTTGAATTACAGTTACTTAAGAAAGAGCAGGTGCTAAAAGGACACTATGACACCTCTTTTGTTCTCCCAAAAGCAGGAGATAAATCTTCCATGTGAAGGTATTCTCCCTATCCAGAAGGATAGAAAATATCCTTACTGCCAAAGTTAGGGAAATCAAAGTCAAGAAGG
>NW_027530019.1:10421520-10590542 GCF_008692635.1 Crocuta crocuta | reverse complement strand
ACTCTCTTACTTTTTAATTAATTTGGTACTCCAGCCTAAACCCCTTCATTTTGTCAAAGCTTCACAAATAATTTTGTCTTTGACTAAAAGGTATAAAACCAGTTACTTCTTTGAGTCTCGTATTTCTGTGATCTCTCATATATACGAAGTTAATTTTTCTTCTATTAATCTGAGAGAAAGAATCCCTAAATGACAGCATGGAGCCTGATGCAGGGTTCAAACTCATGAACTGTGAGATCACCACTTACGGTGAAGTCGAACACTTCACCAACTGAGCTGCCCAGGCAGTCAGGCACTCCTCTCCTATTAATTTGTCTTATATCAATTTAATTATTTGACCAGCCAAAGAACCAAGAGGGAAGAAAGGAAGAGTCTCCTTTCCCTTCAATATAAAGAAATCTTACAACTCAACAACAAAACAGATAGTCCAATTACAAGACGGGCAAAGGGCTTGAACATGCATTTCTACAAAGAACATATACAAATGTCTAAAACGCACATGAAAGGATGTTCAACATCAATGGTCATTAAGAAAATGTGTATTGGGGCACCTGATGGCTCAGCTGGTTAAGCATCCAACTTGATTTCAGCTCAGGTCATGATCTCATCGTTCATGAGTGTGAGTCCCATGCTGAGCTCTGCACTGACAGTGCAGAGCCTGCTTGATATTCTCTCTCTCCCCTCCCCCTCCCTGCTCCTCCTGTGCTCTCTCTCTCTCTCTCAAAACTTACACTGCTGATGGGAATGTAAAATGGGACAGACATTTATGGAAAACCATTTAGTGGTTACTCAAAGAGTTAAACATAGAATTACCACAATGACCCAGTATATATAATTCTACTCCTAGGAATATATACAAAAGAAATGAAAAATATATGTCCACATAGAAACTTGTACATGAATGGTTACCATGGTATTATTCATAATAGTCAAAAGAAGGAAACAACCTAAATGCTCATCAACAGATAAATGGATAAACAAACTCTTGTATATACATACAATGGAATATTAAAGNCTGTTTCGGAGTCTGTGACTCCCTCTCTCTCTGACCCTCCCCTGCTCACGCTGTCTCTCTCTCTCTCTCTCCTAGAAATAAATAAAACATTAAAAAAAAGACATAAATAAACATTTTATTTTAAGTAATGTCTACACCTAACAGGGGGCTCAAACTCCACCGACTAAGCCAGCCAAGCACCTCAACAATAGAATATTATTTAGCCAAGAAAGGACTGAATACATGTATAACTTGGATGGACTTCAAAAACTATATGAAATGAAAGCAGCAAGATATAAAATATCATATATTATATGATGCCTTTTATACAATATATATAGTGTAGGGCAAATTCATAGAGAGAGAAAGCAGATTATTGATTAGCAGGCGATTGGGAAAGAGGGAACTGGGAGTGATTACTTAGTGGATACAAGGTGTTTCTCTAGGATGATGGAAAAGTTTTTGAACTAGAGAAAGGTGGTGGTTGCACAACATCGTGTATACACTAAATTGCATTGAATTTGTACACTTTATCATCATTAACTATATGTTTTGTGGTTCTCACCTCAATAATAAAAAAGAAATCAACAATCACTGTTAGAAAAGATGCTCAGTGGTCAATTTTTAAAAAATGAGCTAGTGGTGGTGCATACCGATTGCGAGCTTAAAATTTTTTTTTTAAGTATTAAGTATTTCTTCTTACCTGAAATGAGAAGCTTGATTTAGGAGGCAGCTGTAGTCATCAGGAAGCTCTATCAAACTATTTCTTTTTCTAGGGTATCTAGAAATATAATTTAAAAGACAATTTTACTTGAGAGTAAATAAGCTCATGTCAAAACTATCCAAGTAACAGAAGAAAGAATGTCTTAAAAATAACAAAAGGATCCATACTTGCACCCCATAGTAATTCCCCCTGTTGACATTAAATCCAAGCTTCTGAGCCTAGAATTTCAAATCTTTCATCAGCTGGTTTACTTTTCAAACTCAACTCTCACTATTCCTGAAGACTAAACTGTTCCAGCTAGATTTCCATAATGGCTAGGAAGTTAATATAAAAAGGCATTTGTAATCAGACACAGCTACAAATTCTAAATTCTCTAATATCGAACAAGTCACTGAACCTAAGCCTGGATTTCATGGTCTGTAAACTAGAAGATGAATATATTATACTTTCTCAGTCATATGGCACACTATTAATTTAATAATAAATTTATGAGATTGGGGGAAAGAAATATAAAAGACTCATGCTGATTTAAGAAATGTTAAATATAAATAATAGTATCATAGAACTGTTGAAGATTCAATAAGATGCTGAAGTGGAACATAATGTACTTAGTACTTGATACTTGTTTGTAAATGTTATTCATTCTTACCATACAATACAGATACAATAAAAGCCTTGCATGAATGCCCTGCAGAAGAATATCTGAGTAACATGGACACTCTATCCTCAAACCCCAATCAACCTAAATTCTGTAATTACTTCTGCATTCAGCTAAAAATGATCTCCTCCAAGAGTAACCCGGCATCATTAAAAATCTTTTACTCTTTAAATTTCTATAGCATTAATAGTACATTCCATATACTGTTATACTTTATGTCTTCAGTTTATGTGCATAATTAGATTATAAATTACCCATGACCAAAAAGCTGTTATGTGTTAGGTCTTTTAACTTCCCAAAGTATTTTAGAACCATGCTGGGGAAATAGTAGGTGCCTAAAAGGCACATGATGAACTGAAATAACGGGAAAATTGTGTGAGATTAACAGTGCTAAAATATGCACTTATATTTTAAACTTTTCTCTCTACTCTTTCTTTTCTTGGTGATGTAAATACTACTACATCTAAGTTATAAAAGCTGGCTCTATAATCTCTACAGTGGGGTTAAGGTGGAGGCAGCATATGTGCATTTACAGTGGAGGCTAAAGAAGTTGAAAGGGTGAGAAGAGATGAGAATAGAAGGTAGCATATGCACATGTCACAGTGTTTGCTTTAGCCATGGAAAAATGCTACTACTGATGTTAGCACTTAAGGCTGGGGGTCAACTACTCTGCTTGTTGACTAATGCAATTCAATTGGAATAAAAATTAGACACATATAACATAAAGCATGTCCTGGGGGGATACAAAGAAAATAAGCATGCAATCTGGGCCTTGTTGAACTTACTGTTGAGTGCTTTATGCTGCGGGCAGGTACACATGCACACACGTGTTGAGAGGGTGTATGAGGACAGACTTGTGGGATGAGGTCAGATTTGAATTGGTCCTTGAGGAAAGGTGCATTTTGACTGAGCCATAACTTAAAGGAGACAGGAGGGCTGAAGAAAGTTTTGTTGGGTAGTCTCTAAGTATATAAGTAGGAAGGGAAGGGGTAAAGGGAATAGTTCTATTTATATCTTACTCTTTTCTCAAAAGGAAAAAAAAATGATGTATAGGAATACTGCCACTACCCTCTGACTGTAATATACCAGCAGCTCCAAGATGCCATTCCTCTTGTGCCTTTTAATATGCATGAACACGCTTAAGAAAGAGGAGTTGGTGGAATCAAATAATTCAAGAGGGAAAGGACAGCCTCTCAAAGAAAGAAATCAATTGCAGGTAGAATCTAATTTCTGGCAAAGACCTAAGAGAAATGTAGGAAACAATGTACTGGGTAAGCATGAAGAAGACAGACTAGAAAACATGTTTGACAAACCAACTACTTTTGGAAACAACCTGTAGGAAAGGACTGAGAAGTAAAACCAACCTGACTACAGTGCTTTTTTGTTTCAAACAGCTTAGTAAGGCAGGATCTGTACACCACCTATACAGGGAGCCAAGAGAAAAAGCAAACAGGTCATCACAACTTTAGCACAGTGTTCATCAGTAAGCCACCCTCTCCAAATCTTTCTGTCCCTTCTTTCCATGTTCCCTCCATTAGACTTCTACTATTTCACATCTTGCCCCTTTGCTTTTCTTCCCTTTGTTTTTGTGTCTGCCTATTTATTTTGTCCTCTGTTTATATGATTTTCTTTCTGTTTATATGATTCAGTCAACCATTCCTATGTAATACAGCCTCCAAAACCACCAATGGGACAGGACTTGGAGAACTTCCACCTTGGTGAATATGTGGTCATTTGGGGAGGGTGGTATGTTCAGGGAGCATGGAACCTTGGCTTCCTTTCCCTGTACCTTGCCCTGTGCATCTTTTCCACTTGGCTGTTCCTGAGTAAGCTGGTGTTCTAGTAAGTAAAATATTTCTCTGAGTTCTGTGAGCTGCTCTAGCAAATTAACTGAACCTAAGGAGGAGTCAGTAGAGCCTCTGTTATACAGCCATTAGGTCAGGAGCACAGGTGACAACCTTGAACTTGCTAGTAGAAGTTGTCTATAATGTGTCTGTATATAGGCATGTTAGTCTTACAGCAATGAGCCCTTAACCTATGGGATCTGATGCTCTCTCCAGGTAGATAGAGTAGGATTGTGGTGAACTGAAGGACACCCAGCTGGTGTCAGAGAACTGCCTGTTGGATGTGTGGCCAAAACATCTTCCCCAAACACATGTTGGAACTGGGTGTCAGAATCTTTAATGGGGGGAATAAAGTAAGAGTAACAGTGAGAATTAATTATTAAAACAATGCTACATGTCAATTATATTTTTAAAAAAAGATGGAAAATGGTAGAGGCAAAGATAGGGAAGGACACTAGAGGTTAGGAGGGTAGACAGTAATCAGGAGGGCCAGCAAATGATGGGGTAGAAAGAAAGTTTTTCTCAAAAAAAGTCCCAACTCTTGCAGGGAAATTTAACTGATACATTTTTACCCACCAAATGACTTTTTTACTCCCCCTCAGGTACCCTCCTGAGATGTGGCTACCATGTGAGATACACTACTGTTTTTGACAGAGCCCCAGTTTGGTTTCTTTTGGTATTGAGTTGTGACTGTGTGGCTGCAGACGACACGACCGACCACCTCCCCCAGCTCCCAGCCTGCCTGATGATTTATAGGAAATGGCAGCTTTGGGGAAGAGTAGTACAAGGAATGGTAACGATGGTGGGACAAGCGGAAATTCCAGTTGCCCATGATTGCTGCACTTCTCTCCAATTCCTTGAGTGTGTGAATTAGGAAGACAAGAGTAAAATAACCCAACAGAGACATTTTGGCATCATAGTACCTCTGGAGGAGGGGTCTTACAGTTTCCCAATATTCCTGGAAAAGCAGGAACAAATTTGTGGGTAAAGATAGATAGCTACAGAGTGCACTGTACTCTCCTTCTGCCGGATCTGCAAGAGAATAACAATGCATTTAATAAGCAAATTATTCTTACCTGGTCAACCTGTAACAGAGTTTCTTCATTGTTTATGTTCATCTCTATACTCTGTNCTTACAGTTTCCCAATATTCCTGGAAAAGCAGGAACAAATTTGTGGGTAAAGATAGATAGCTACAGAGTGCACTGTACTCTCCTTCTGCCGGATCTGCAAGAGAATAACAATGCATTTAATAAGCAAATTATTCTTACCTGGTCAACCTGTAACAGTTTCTTCATTGTTTATGTTCATCTCTATACTCTGAAAAACTGTGGGTGACAAATAAGCCACAGTGATTCTTTGAAAATGCAAAGCTGGTTCATCTCCTGATCAGGTTTCTCCAATGCCACACCACCACAAGATACAAAACACAAAGTCCTTGTTATGGCATAAAGTCCCTACATGATCTGCCCCTGGCTGTATCCTGAGCCTCATTTTCCACCACCCTCACCCTGTTCATGATGCTTTAGCCACACTCATCTCTTTACTATTCTTTCATGATGTCAAGCACAGGCTTTGCATTTAGCATTCTTTCTGTTTAGGAATACTTTTCCTTCAACTGTCTTCCCAGTTCTACCCATCTTTATTTCAGTGTATCTTTGTTCCATGTCTCCTCACAGAGAAGCCTTCTGTGAGAATCCATCTGAAAGTATTACACATTCTGGCCCAGCAATCTCTATTCCCATGACCTGCTTTATTTTTCTTTGTAGCATTTATCACCACTTGACATTATATTATACACATTTATCTGTTTGTATATATTTAGTCTCCTCCCAATAAAAAATCTTATTCACTGCTGTATTACAGCACCAACTAGATTAATTAATACATGATTTTTTAAAAATGCAAAAAACCCAACTATGTGGGAAGTAGCGCCCCATTTACAGGCATACTAGTTCAGTTCTAGACCACCACAATAAAGCAAGTATTGCTATGAAGCAAGACAAGTGAATTTTTCGTTTCCCGGTGATTATTAAAGCTACACTTTTACTATTGTAGTTTATTTAGTGTGCAGTACCATGATGTCTAAAACAACAATGTACATGCCTTCATTAAAAAATATTTTATCGCTAAAAAAATGCTAACCATCATCTGGCCTTTTAGCCAGTCATAATCAATCATCACAGATCACCCTAACAAATATAATAATAATGAAAAAGTTTGAAATACTGCAAGAATAATCAAAATGTGACAGAAACATGAAGTGAGCAAACGCTGTGGGAAAAAGAGCGCTGGCAGACTTGCTTGATACAGGATTGTCACAAACCTTCAATTTGTAAAAAAACACGGTATCTGCAGAGCACAATAAGGCTATGCGCAATATGACAAGGTATGTCTGTATATAGAATCACAACAAACCTAGATCAAATAAACCATACTGAACTGAATTCAAGATACAGAAGCTGACAGCCAATAAAGTTGACCTGTTTAGCTTAATCTCAAAGAGCAAAAGCAAGACTGAACAATTTTGGTGATGCTTCCAAAATCATACAAGTACTCTGATTTTTACCCATACAAAGGCACAAGGAAGCCTTGTCTACTTTGATCTAGATTTAAGGCAAGTAAAGAAGAAGGGAAATGACCTGTACTCAAACATATATCTCCTAACTTTGTTATACCAGGCCTTTCCTAGCAGCATTTTACTTGCTTTGTAATACTCATATGTTCAAAAGTCAAATAAAGAGTATACAATAATGTTTTCCTCCTACTTAGCCAAATTGTTCTCTTTCCTCAAGGCAACCAATATTTCTAATTTTTTGCATATCCTATCAGTTATAGTCTGCGTGCAGACATTTTATAAGCTCAAAGATATCAACTATACATAGATAGGAGTCCTGAGTAGATTCTGCATATTATGAAGCTAATCTCATTTTTGGTCTCACCTTTAGCCTACACCACACCACAGCAGGGGTACACATGTTGGGAGTGAATACTGTTGAAAGAGGCAGAGAAAAGAAAAGTAGTTTTGCCCTCACCTTATATTTTTGAGGCTGAAGGTAAGAAAAAAAATCTCTTATTTGCTACTCTGAGATTTCATTTTCCTACTTACTGGTAAGCAGTTCTTCAGGTGGAGTTACTCCAAGTAAATAGTGGAAAAATAATGCAGCACAGCGAAGGTAAGGGGTGATGCCATTCTTCAACGAGACCCACAAATACCAGCCAGGAACACCACACCCAATGCAGCTAAGAGGCAGTAATTCCAGAAGAGAAAAGAATACTGATCATACTAAAACCCTAGACTTTAAACACATCCTTGTTTAAAAACATACCTAAGTATTTAAATATTTTTTAATCCATTTAATTTTTAAACATTTTAAACAAAATATTTAACTGGCAATAGTGTCTATCTTTAAATCTTCTAAAAGTTTCCTAAGTAAAACCACAAATCTTGTACCTTTTACCATACAGATTTTATTTAATACATAATATTTATATTAATAATTATTAACAGTATATAATTATTATTAATATTAATGATCATTAATTAATTTCAAATGAACAGCAGGCAAAAGTTTGTTAGAGTATAGGAAAGTAAGAATAGTATGAAAGCTCTCTTTACAGAAGGGGGCATTCAAAAGTGAATGCTCCTACTATGTAAATTTTTAAAGCAAATAACTATTTTCTTCTTTTTTCTAACCCTTATGATGAAATGTGAATCAGATATATTTATCAATAACTAACCAAAGCAGTTAAGTTCACTAAAAAAATTAATACTTTCTTGATTTCTGTATTAAAATTGGTGATTCGTAGAGCAGCGAAAGTATTCTATACGATACTTCCAATGCTACCACACACAGAGCGAACCATAATGTGAACTATGGACGTTAGTTAACAACAATGTATTGATACTATTTTATCATCTTTAACAAACCCATCACACTAAGGCAGGATGTTAATCACAGGAGAAATAGGTAAGGGGAGGGAGTGAACCAGAACGCTATGTACTTTGTTTAAATTTTCTGTAAACCTAAAACAGTTCTAAAAAATAAAGTCTAGAAACATACACACATACACACACACTCTCTCTCTCTCTACTCTTCTCACTACCTAAACTAAAAAACAAAACAAAACAAAAACCAAACTAAAAATTGATGAAAAAAATGAAATCAAAGAGGGGAGAGTTTGGCAGCAGATAAAGCTCAGTGGGGTACTATTATACTTTTGGTTTTAGCCTCTGTAATGCCAATATATTTCACAATTATATAAAAGCCATAAAAACAATCTCTAGTTAGTTAAGTGTATCAACTGTATAGATTGCTTTAAAAGGGTGACTACCTTCTATTTTGTATATTACTTAAATTCTAAAAAAAATTTTTTTAATGCTTATTTATTTTTGAAGGAAAGAGAGACAGAGCGTGAGCAGGGGAGGGGCAGAGAGAGAGGGAGACACGGAATCTGAAGCAGGCTCCAGGTTCTGAGCTGTCAGCACAGAGTCTGACACAGGGCTTGAACTCACAAACTGGGAGATCATGACCTGAAGGCGAAGTTGGTCGCATAATCAACGGAGCCATCCAGGCTCCCCTATTATTTAAATTCTAAATGCTCCCATTTGTTAAAATTCTATTATCTTTGGCCTATGTTCCCAGAACAGTTTTATAAAAGTAAAGATATATCAAACTGTTCTTTATAATAAGAGTAAAGAACAGTTTATAAGAGTAAAGACGTAACAAAACTTGTTTCAGTCTCAGAAACAAATGGGTACCTGTTATTCCAAAAGCTCTTAACTGATTTTTAAAAACTAGAATTAAAATGGTTCAAAAGTTATTGTGTGAAACAACTGAACAAAGAGGTGGAACTATTAAAACAATACTGAAATAGGTTGAACTAATGAACTGCTACTCACCCACTTGTATATTGAGAAACTTCTGCCAAGAAAGAAGATGCAGAACGAGCCTCTTCACTCTCTTCTTGAACCTGAGCAAGAGGGCGGTCTGAAAAAGAGATTCTGAAAGATTAATCTATTAGTTTGCTCTTCAATTTATAAATTACACCTCAATATCACGGTTCCAGGATAATAAACAATGTAAACTCAACTGAGGTTCTTTTCCTTTTTCTCAACCTAAACAGTTGATTCTAAATATTAAAACCATTAGGTAAGGGGTGCCTGGGTGGCTCAGTTGGTTAAGCATCTGTCTTCAGCTCAGGTCATGATCTCATGGTTTGTGGGTTTGAGCTTCATGTCGGGCTCTGTGCTGACAGCTCAGAGCCTGGAGCCTGCTTTGGATTCTGTGTCTCCCTCTCTCTCTGCCCCTCCCCTACTCATGTATTCGCCATCTCTCTCTCTCTCTCAAAAAAAAAAAAATTAAAAAATTAAAAGAATAACGATATCATAATTCCATGATGTTGAGTTATTCATCATGGAATTATGATTCCATTACTAAGTGAACATTTGTTCAAAATATATTTAATGAATACTTACTTGGTATAACAAATGTTGCTAGATACTTTAATCCTGTGAGAAAAGATTTTAAAATTTGAGTGTTCCTATTCAAGAAACTTGAGATGGGGAAGGAGGAGTTGGGAGGGAGGAGAGCTGAGGAAAGTAGGACAACATGGAGCTATAAACCAAGATACTATGTGACCAGTGCTGTGAGATGGAGTTATCACTCTAGCTGGAGGAATCAAGAATGGTTTTCTAAACAGGCTTATCAGAAGACTGAAAGTATTCAGGTAGAGTCAAACATTGGAGAGACTAATCCCCAAGACTGAGATTAGGAAATCTGAAAAAGTGTATAGCAGGTCCAAACGGTCTTCCTGTATACCTGGAAAGCAGCTGCAAGTTAGTTAGAGAATCAGGTGGTTTAACTAATTATCCCTTTCACAGCTCTTCTAATTTGCTGTTTAAACAACATACATAAAGAAACAAATAAACGATCATTCAACAAGAGAAATAACAGAATTTAGAAATATGTGATATGACTAATCACATGCATAATTAGTTTTGCCAATAAACCATGGGCAAATGTTACTTATTTTACAGTTAACAACTGATATGAGCTTTACCTGTATCTATGGTCAGAAGGATCTGAAGCATGTGTGCCATGGTGATCAAATGGAAGAGATAAAGGTGGTTATACGAGGAACTAATTGTTGAAGGCTGCAGATCTACAGTGTCATTCCAATACAAGGATGGGAATGCTAACACAGCACCAACCTATAAGAAAAAACAGAGATCAACAGGAGTAACAATAAAGACCAGTATGAGCTAATCTCGTAACTGAAAGTATAGAGCATGTTTGTGTGTTTTTTTTTTTTTCTTAAATAGTTTATTGTCAAGTTGGTTTACATAAAACACCCAGGGCTCATCCCAATAAGTGCCCTCCCCCATGCCCATCACCCCCCTTTTCCTCTCCCCCACCACCATCAGCCCTCAGTTTGTTCTCAGCATTCAAGAGTCTCTCATGGTTTGTCTCCCTCCCTCTCCCCAACTATTTTTCCCCTTCTTCTCCCGCATCGTCCTCTGTTAGCTTCCTCCTAATCCACCTACATGTGCAAACATATGGTATTTGTCCTTCTCTGCTTCACTTATTTCGCTCAGCATAACACCCTCTAGTTCCATCCATGTTGCTATAAATGGCCAGATTTCATTCTTTCTCATTGCCATGTAGTATTCCATTATATAAACATACCACACCTTCTTGATCCATTCATCGGTTGATGGACACTTAGGCTCTTTCCATACTTTGGCTATTGTTGAGAGTGCTGCTATGAACATGGGGGTACATGTGTCCCTATGCATCAGCATTCCTGTATCCCTTGGGTAAATTCCCAGCAGTGTTACTGCTGGGTCATAGGGGAGTTCTATTGTTAATTTTTTGAGGAACCTCCATACTGTTTGTTGTTGTTGTTTTTTAAACATTTTATTTTTCAGTAATCTCTACACCCAATGTGGGGCTTTAACTCACAACCCTGAGGTCAAGAGTTGCATGCTCTACTGACTGAGCCAGCCAGGCATCCCTGTGTGGGTTTCTTTTTATAACCAACCACAACATTTTCCCTAATTATTCAATAGAGTATCTTAGAATATAGTGTACCATAAATGGAGAACAAAAGTCATCACCTAACGGGTTATCCCTTTGCTGAAACTTCTTGTTCTAGGTAGCAGCCTCAATCCTGTGGTTAAGAAGATTGAACATTACAATAACATAAGGAGCTCTTTAAAGAACACTGATACACAGGCTAGTCCAATTAAATTAGAATCTCAGGGCCTAGAGCCTATTTACCAGCATTCCTTCCAAAGTTTCTCCAAAAGATTCCAAAATACAGGAGTGATAACCAATGGGGAGAGTCCTAAACAATGAGGGTTGGAGGATACTGACTAATCCTGTATTCACAAACTCCAAACTCCCAACCTCACCAATGGTCTCTCTAGAGAACTTATTTTGAAAAATTTATCTTGCAGGGCTGGAAAAGCTCTGCAAGAAACTCACAAAACAGTTGCCACCTATCCATTGTTTGAAGGAAGCCTAGATGTGTCAATGGCCAGGCACCCATCACCAATGATTAATGATTTAAAGACAGCTCATACTGTCATTTACTGCTTATAATGTAAACAAGTTAAGAAAAGGGGGGAGGAAGAAAGCATAATATATATTTTAAAAAGTCTGCTTGGACAGACACCAACTCAATGTAATCAACTAGGACAAGAACTGTTACAAAAGAAAGAGTAAATGTATTTCACTTTTAAAGTGATTTTGAGGGATGCCTGGGTGGCTCAGTCGGTTAAGCATCTGACTTGGGCTCAGGTCATGATCTTGGGATCAGGTCATGATTGAGTTCAAGTCCTGCATCGTGCTCTGCGCTGACAGCTCAGAGCCTGGAGCCTGCTTTGGATTATGTGTGTGTCTCTCTCTGTCCCTCCCCTGTTCTCTCTCTTGTTCTCTCTCTCAAAAATAAACATTAAAATAATTTTGACAGTCTCATTCAAATATCTATTTTAAACAGAATGGACAAGAGACTAAATTTCATAATCTGAACACCAAAATTTATAATCTTGAACAAAGAACATGAACTTGAATGAGGAAAATACATGAAATTATAAACTTGAGAGACTTTAAGAACACTCACCAAAACATGAAATAGATCTATAGATAGAAGGCAAGGTGTATCTTCTGATTTTAGGTTAGGAAGAACAACTATAAAAAAAAAAAACCAAACAACAGTGCAATTCATTCAGTAAGAGAGCAATGTAGTTAAATATAATGCAAAACACCTAAAACAAAAATATAGTAGGGACATAAAATACAGAAACTGGTAAAATAGCATATTATACCTTTAGGGTATGGGGACCATAATTAAAGATAAAAGATAAACTATACTCAGAAAGCCTTGGATATAATTTATGTGTTAAAAGAAAAGATCCAGAAGGAAAAGGTAAAGAGCATAAATGAAATAGAGATTGTTCAATAAATATTTGCTCAATGAATAAGAAAAATCGCTTTTATAAAATGTTCCTTAATACTTTTTTCCTAACTATACATTTCTAAATGTTTTGTGATACATTAAATATGTGAACAATTTGGAGAGGAGCAAAGAGAGCATGCAAAGCAGTATAAGTGAAACAAGGATGAAGAATGTCCCCTTGAACCAGCAAAATTAAACCTATTTTTAAATGATCTTTCCATGGCATTGCCCCTTTTCTAACCAGATTAGGACAAAAATATGTTAGCGGTTGTAGATACTGATTCAATAAAGTCTCTAGGTAGGTACAAGGGGCATAACTTGAAAACATTTGGAAAATACCTGAGTTTTAAACTAAGACTACAGTTATTGTATGGACATCTATGTCTTTGTTTTTTCTTTTGTAAAGCTGCTATAGTAGTGTTCAAAATTAGTGCAGTGTGTTGCTCCCAAAAGAAATACACTGCCAGAAATGCAATGGAAAAGGACATATAATAATATAATCATACTCAGAGAAGACTCTACCTGATAGGAGACGAATCAGATGTTTCTGTATCAGGACCTGAGGACAGGTAATCTTCTGTGCGATGGCAAACTGCATTAATGCTTTGAGACCATTATGCTAGATTGTAAGAGAGAGGAAGAGAAAAAGATAAGGGAAGATGAAAGACCTAAGTCATTCACTGTAAAAATCAATCCCAGACTGGAAGAATTAATTGTAGACCTATTATATAATTAACATTCTTGCAAATAAGGTATAATATTTATACTATTTTTGATACTTTCAGAAAGTTTTATGAACTCATCAAATTTTAATAGATTTTCCCATGACCAAGAGACATTAAAGCTATAATTATTTCAATTCTCATTTAGGTACTCATTTTCCCCAGAGTGAATTTCTTAAATGTCTGGATTAATGTACTCTGAGGCCTGGGCAAAAAAATTTATAAAAATTCTTAAATGATGGTCAGAAAATCCCCACTGAATTCAAGGAATAGATATGCTTTTCAAACAGACGGCCGGCAAGGGTAGGGAAGCACATTGTACATTAAAAATCCCCTGTGCCAGCTGTCAGGAAAGCAAGAGGGAAATGGCTAGGAGTGGGGATGTTTTAGGGAATCCTTGGTCGCCCACTCTGTTTTCATAGGGTTATTTCTTGAGCGTAGGCCTGGAGATAGGGGTACAGTCCTGTAGTGTCAAGATCTGCCCATTAGGAGGCATGCTTAGTTTTACTCTTGAATTCACTATGACGATCTATTTAGAGTTAAGCCAGCATTAATACTTAATGTTACATGACAGCATAAAATTAGTGAGGAAGGAAAATGTAGGAGACACTGAGTTTCTGATTTGGCAAAAAGTAGAGAAAGAAAGAAAAAAAGGGACTAAGTATCATCTGAAATCTTTCTACGAATTACATTTAACCACCAAGATTGAGTAAGCTCTCTAAAGTGCACACTGCTGGCCATTCAGTCTCCTGTGAGACTGAAGTAGCTTTGCAAAAAAAAAAAAAATAAGTAAATTTTTACAGAAAAAGGAATGAATTAAAAAAACGATTTTAACAACTAGTAAATTAACTGTAGACTGTACCAAAAAAGCCTACCATGAGTTACACATACCCTGCCAGAATATACATACCTGTCTATTTTGAAGTGCTCCAAACAGAGGTTTTCCTTCATCTCCCAAGAGGTTTTCTCAAAGAGTAAGAAAACAAAAATAATAAATCCTGAATACTACTATAATTGTAAACTTGGTTTCTATCGGATGTTCTTTAATTATATTTTGGACCAGATGATTTGTACTTTTCCCCTTCAAAGTTTCATATTTAAGTCTATACCAAAATTTCCAAATTTTTGAGTGAGAAGATATTATAGAAGCAAATTGTTACTATAAATAATAAAGTCCCAGCAGCTCTCTACAGAGAATACCTGGGAAAAACAAAGCATCCTGGTTTATTTTTCATCATCTTAACATCTCTTCTACACAAAATATTTTTCAACAAGTAATTTTAAGTATAGTCATAACTATTTTGTTTTAAAATACATAAGGCAGATACAGGTAACTATTGCTCTTATACATACTATTAAAAATTACATTACAGGAAAATAAGAAACTGAAAATTAAAAAAACCCCATGGATTCAGATACCTTTTGCCTTGTTGGCAAGGGCATTTGTTGCTAAATTACTCTAATTTTCATTGCTATTTGGCAGCAGATACACCTATGAGTAAGGAAGGTTTACTTCCTGTTTTCTTTTTCCATCTTTGAATGGACAGCAATAAAAGACCCTGTATATTGATTCCTCAACTGTAGTTCCTAACTGTGCCAACATGTCCTGGTGTATGTCATGCCACACTCATAAGGAAGTGTAGAGAAGTAAGTCAGGTGCTTATGCACTAGGAATAAAGTATAGCACTATGTCCGTGGAATGGAAAAAGCACTGAAGTGAAAACGGCATACTACTATATTAACATAATAAAACTCAATTACTAGGTTACAGAACCACATAGGAAGATTCAGTCCTCCAGTGAACTTCTCATCACTTTTGTGACAAAAACTGTGACCTTTTTTAATGTTAAATATAATTAAATATAAACTCCCAATTTCTAATGTTTGTCTTGCGAAAGATAATAAAGTGTAAAATATGTTCACTGAAAGTGTCACGAGACTTTAGTAGCAGATCATGACTCCAAAGAATGCTTACATTTCTTATTGATTTGTTCAGATTCTATTCTATTCTATTCTATTTAAATCTCTTGATTAAATCGCTTGATTCTTCTTCCTTTGCTTTTTTCCCCTTGATATTCATAGGTTATGAATCTGCTAACTTTTGAATATGGCTTCCTTTATGCTATACCTTTCAAACATTTTGAGCATATGTTGCATATGGCCAATATTGTAGTTAAAAAGGGATCAATACAAAAATTCTCAGACTAACTGGCATCAGGCCACACTAATCTACTGAGATACCAATGGTCCTAAAACAATTCAAACTATTTTAAGATATCAAGGAAAAGGAAACATTTTTGTCAGTCAATGTCAATTCTTTTTCTATGAATCCTCCAAAGCAGTCTCTCATAGGCTTTACCAATTGCCTGGATAGTGAAAGCACATGTGCTCCAGGTCATCATGGGGACTCGAGGATCCGTTTCATCAGGAGGTACTTTTAGTCCAATTCTATAAATTGTTGTAGCAAAGAGAATGACCATTTCCTTGATGCTATTAGAATATTTTATCCTAAAAATAAAACAAGAAAAAAGTGATTTAATAAAAGGGGTTACCAACAGAGTAAGGTACAGCAAAAAGTTAACAATTTAGGTACTGAAACAATAATTTAGCTCCTTTTGACAAAGTAAAATGCTCTTTGTCAAATTAGAGATTAGAGCCTCTGAAGAAAAAAATGGGCTGTATTGCTTATAGGCAGAAACATCTCTCTTATAAATGCTAATGACTCATAACTTTACTTCCTACAAAAGATGTAGTAATGGATCACAGCAGAAAGGATCCAGGTCCAAATTAAGGACAGACTGGAGAGAAGGAATAAAATTCAGAACAAACAGATCTGACCTAACAAGTTTTAATGTCTGAAAAAGGGACTAAACGGGACTTCGGTGTTAACAGGGTGTGATGTGAGACAGAGAGAATGAATACATGATGTACTCGGGAGTGATATTTTCTGATTTCCTGAACTTCCTTTTGTAACAAAAATTTTCTTTTTTTTTTTAAAGTTTATTTATTTAGAGAGAGAGTGCGCTCGCATGTGAGTGTGAGCGAGGGAGGGGCAGAGAGAGAAGGAGAGAGAGAATCCCAAGTGGGCTCTGCACCGTTAATAAGATCTCATGAATCATGAGTTCATGACCTGAGCCAAAATCAAGAGCCATATGCTAATGAACTGAGCCACTCAGGCACCCCTCTAACCTATATTTTCAGTAGCAATGGGATTCAAAATATAAACAAGGATCACAACTAAAAAAGTGTACATCAGATAGTATTTATTAAATAATAATAATACCTGATTTGGATATATTATATTTTTCAAAGTGTTTTCACATAAGTATTTTTCCAATAACCTTATGATGTAAGATAAGAAGCTATGTTTCAATTTTACAAACAAGAAAAATGAATGAGGGGAGGAGTGACCTGAGACTTTATAGAAGTCAGAGTTAGATATGACTTTAATTGAAGTCTTAAATTCTGCTCTTATTGTAGGTTGAGCTATATAGAAATGGCATTTTTGCTGGTCAAAAATGGTTAATTACAGGCAAGATTCACCTTAATACACATAACTCTAATACCTCAAACCACTTAATTTTATTGTAAAATAAAACTCGAGGGAGAAACAAGAGAAAAATGGGATAAAGAAACAATTTTGCAAATAAGGCAGGAAACAAAGCAGGAAGGAAGGACTGTTCTTCACTCTTATTTTTACAGTCATTTACAAACTACTCTTAACTTATTTAGATACTTACGAAGGCTGAATCCCAAAATTCAGGATAGAATGGAACTCAAAAGTGGAATCACCCATTCCCTGATCAACTAAGACTGGAATTGTTGGGTTTTCTCCTTAAAAAGGAAAAGGAGAAAGAATGAAAAATCATGAGAGTTTAGTGTGACACACACTTTTCTAGCTTTTTAAAATTATATGTGACCATTTTAGAAAACTTAGAAAATGTTAATAAGCAATAAACAATCGTTCAAAACTTCTCTACTCAAATAACATTTGGGTGATTCTCTCTGTTCTCCATATAAATGTTACACATACAGACTGTTTTAAAAAGACATTTATAATACTGTTCTGTATCTTGTTTTTTCACCAACAGATCATAAACGTCTTTCCACATGAGCAACTCTCCCTCTATTTCCATTTTTAATGAATGCATAGTATTCTATTAGTAAGGCAGCATACATTAGTGAGTAAGAGCCAACGATCTGGAGCCAAGCTGCCTGGGTTGGCATCCTAACTCTGTCCCTATTACTAAGACCTTGAGTGAATACTCTTTGTGGCTCCATGTCCTTATCAAATTAGAATCGTTGTTCCCATATGTGGAACGAGCTGTCTTTTCCTGCTTGCTCTTGAGACATTTTTCCTTCATCTTTGGTTCTCAGCAGTTTGGGTATGATCTGAGTGTGATTTTCTTTTAGTTTATCTTTGAGTTTCACTGAACTTAAATCTGTAAATTTATGTATTTCACTAAATTGGGGAGGTTTTCAGTCATCATTTCTTCAGATTTTTTTTTTTTTGTATCATCCTTTTTCTTTTCAGGACTTGTATGATATAAATATTGGATTTAAAAACTTGGGCCTATGTGTCTCTAAAGCTATTTTTCTTTTTTCTTCATCACTTTTCTGTCTATTCTTCAGACTGGGTAATTTCCACTGATCAGATTTCAAGTTCACTAACTCTTATCCTTCCCATCTCCATTTCACTATTGAGCCCATCCAGTTAACTTTTATTTCATATAGTGTTTTTTCAATTCTATTATTTCCATTTGGTTCTTTTTTTTAATAGTTTCTATGTTTTTCTGCTGAGAACTCACATTTTTTCCATTCATTTCCAAAGTGTTCACCTTTACCTTATGTTTAATGAGTATTGGGTGCTTTGAAATTTTGTCTAAAAAGTACAATGTTAAAACATCTCACAACTGTTTTTTTCCTTGAGATTGGTCAGATTCTCCTGGTTCTTTGTATGTTGGGTAATTTTGTATTGTACCTTGGATATTTTGAATATTACACTGTGAAGTTTTGGGTCTTCTTAAAATTCCCGGAAAAATGTACCTTTCTTTTTGTTCCAGTAGGCAATCAACCCAATTAGTTTCAACAATTTCTGTCCCACTGTCTGTGTGTGGTGGTTCCAATGTCTTAGAGCCTTTGCTACACTGTTTGGGTCTGACTGTACATGCACTACTCAGGGGTTAGTCTGGGACTTAAGTGATGGTTTAATGCAGCTTCATTCTCAAACCTGTTGCTGTTTCTCTGGGTCTGGTCTGCACATGTGCAGCCTGGAGGCAAGCCCAGGATCTGTGCTGTTCTCAAAAATAGAAGATTCCCCTTCTCTAGCTCTCTTCTCTCTGGCATTTCCCCCATATTGTCTAGCTCTAAGGGACACTGTTCCCCAGCTGCTCTGGCCATAATGACATGTTTCTCTCAGTTTTAGTCCCTTCTGTTGTTAAGCAGATTCAGGTGACTAGGGCTACCCTTGGGATGAAGCTGTGAGACAAAGACAGAAAAAAAATGAGGATTCACCCTGCATTCTATGGAACACACAGGTCCCTTTTTTCCAGTTCCTTCAGCCAGAGAGACTGGTTTTCTCTTGGGATTTTACATATCTATGTGGCCACCATGGCACTGCAGTTCCGTGACTGGGACTGGCCTCAGAAGAGGGTCAGAATAGGGAAAAACAAAAGCCAAACAAAACCCAACACAACAAGAATTCCCTTTACACTTTCCAGTTCTGAAGAACTTCTTTTCCTGGTCCTCTGGCCAGAATGAGGGCATCTCTCTTGAACTTTTTGCTATTCATGTCCATTGCAAAGCTCTGTGACTCAGGCTATGCTGAGTTCAAAGCTGGGTAATAAAGGAGGAAAAAACCCAAGGAAATTTACTGCCTCTACAAATCATTCTTCAAATTTTGACTTCCCTTCTTAATCAGCCTGCCATTGTTTACTTCTCAGAGTCTTTAGACTTTTTTAGTCTTATCCCTCAATTGTAAGGAATATATAAATGAGGTAACAGTTTTAAAATGTTGTTTTTGTTATTATTAATTTTAATGACAATATATTAAAATTAGTAATAGTAATGGCTAATGCTCATACAGTATTTACTATGTACCACGCACTGTTCTACTTTACACAGGATACCTCAATCCTTAAGTCAGTGAGATAGGTACTATTATTATTCTTACCCTGTAAGTAAGAAAGTTGAGGCACAGAGAGGTTAAATAACTTGTCCAAGATCACAGAGACAGTAGGCAATAGATCTAAGATTTAGCTCCAAGCAGTGTGACTCCAGATTTATCATTGTCTATATTGTTTGCCAGGATGAAAATTAAGTGATTTAAGCCAAACTTAATTTTGGCTTTAAAAACCTTTAGTTCCTGAGAGTCAACAAGTCTGTAACTGCAAACCATATTTTAGAGCAATAAGTACTTCAGAAAAACATTAAAGACTCTGACACTTAAATCTCACACAGCAAAATATAAAATAATTTTGAGCAAACCTTTAGCATGTTTCATATTATAACCTGATATTCTAGCCAGGACAGTCTGTATCCATTGTGCCAGGGTCAAAAGTTGATCAAAAGTCTCTTCATTCTCACTGAAAAATGATATTTAAAAATTATTAAGCCATTGGCACAACTGAAAAGCTGAACTCGTAGCGTCTTTCTATGGACAACTGGTTGTATGAAAAAATCAAATTCCTTCAGATTAGCTTCCTAGGTCATAGAAGCACATATGTCTAAAAATGTAGTTTTAGCATCATTTACAACAGCCGCAATATGGAAGTGACCTAAGTCCCCATTGATAGATGAATGGATAAAGAAGATGTACACGCACACACACAATGGGATATTACTCAGCCATAACAAAAAGGGTGGGATCTTGCTGTTTGTGACAACATGGATGGGACCAGAGGGTATTATGCTAAGTGAAATAAGTCAGACAGAGAAAGACAAATACCGTGTGATTTCACTTGTATGTGGAATCTAAAAAACAAAACAAATGAAGACCCATAAATACAAAGAACAAATTGATGGCTGCCAGAAAGGGGAGTAGGTGAGGGAATGGGCACAAAAGGGTGAAAGAGAGAGGGAGATACAGGTTTTTAGTTATAGAATTAATAAGTCATGGGGGTGAAGGTACAGCATAGGGAATATAGTCAATAGTATTGCAACTGTGCTGTGTGTGACTGATGGGAGCTACACCTATGGTGAGTACAGCATAATACAGACTTGTTGAATACTGTACACTTGAACTAAGGTAACACTGTGTGTCAACTACATTTCAATAAAATAAATACATAAATACAAGTAAAAATGTAGTTTGGGGGAGAGAAGAATTTTAAAAGTACAAGGAGTAAGATAACATTCATAGGCCTATCATCTAGAAATAACAAATACCAATAAATGGAATCACCATTCTAGTGACTCAAATCAAAAACTAGGTGTCGTCACTGATTTCTCAGATTCTCTCACAACCCACATTTGAATCCAGCAACTAGTCTTGCTGATTTTACCGTTTAAATATATTCCAAGTTGATCACTTTTTTCTACTTCCATTAATACTACCCTAACCCAAGTTACTTTATTCTTCACTGGAACTATTTCAATACATCCTGTTTCTACATTAGTGCTTCATTATTACCTATATTCATTGTAGAACAGCCAAGGGGATCTTTTAAAGTATAAATCTGATCATAACTGCCCTGTTCAAAGTACTCCAATGGTTTCCCACCACACATAAAATACTTTGTGTTTTTAAACTAAAAATAAGATTCTAATTTCTAATCTTATAAGCCCTTTTATGATCTGGTTCCTTGCTTGTTCCATTCCACGCATGCTGGCTTTTGCTGTGCCTCAAACATGCTGATGATATTCCTACTTCAGGGTGTTTTCTCTTTTTATTTAAAAATTTTTTTTCTTTTTTTTACATTTATTTATTTTTGAGAGAGAGAGAGAGAAAGAGTGTGAGTGGGGGAGGGGCAGAGACAGAAGGAGACACAGAATCCAAAGCAGGCTCCGGGCTCTAAGCAAGCATTCAGCACAGAGCCGGACATGGAGTTTGAACCCTCCAAACGTGAGATCATGACCTGAGCCGAAATCAATGCTCAACCAACTGAGCCATCCAGGCACCCCCAGGGTGTTTGTTCTTGGTATTGCCTGTGCTTAGAATTTTCTTCTCCCAGAGAATAGCACTACTTCACTTCATTCAGGACTCTATTCAAATGTCATTATCCCAAAGGGGAGATTTCTGAGGACTGTGTCTACAGTCTCATGCACCTAGTTTGTTTCTAGCCCTGCTGCTTTAGTTTTGTCAAAATATTTCTCATCCCTCAACATTCTGCATTTGTGTTTATTGTTGGTCTCTTCCCTCAGTAACAGAAATTCCGTAAGGGCAGGGACTTGACCAAACTGTTATTAACAACCAAGGCAGACTAGAAACAACGTTATTAAAGAGGACTATAAAATGAGAATTTACCTATGGAAACGATGATGAGTGAAGTCAAAATATATAACGAACTGTGACAAAATTCATATATCTGGACATAAATCTGACCTAAGAATTTTTCCTGTTTTCAGAAATTAAAGTGTACTACGATTTGTTAGGACCATTATTCTTTAAAAATATCAGTTCATTAGTTTTGATAAACTTTTTTATACACTGTTAACTTTACTACCTTAGACTATACTCATGTTGATTTTCTAAAACCAAAAGAGGCAAATATATTCAACTACACAGGTAATGTCAAGTGTTTAATAAAAATGTTATGTATTTATGTGTCACCTCCTAAGTAATAAAGGTGTCACAGGGTTCAAAGTGACCCAGTTGTACGGATCAGTCTAACTTTATTATTTTTTTTTCTTTCATAGTTTATTGTCAAGTTGGTTTCCATATAACACCCAGTGCTCATCCCAACAAGTGCCCTCCTCCATGCCCATCACCCTCTTCCCCCCTCCCTTACCCCCATCAGCCCTCAGTTTGTGCTCAGTATTCAAGAGTCTCTTATGGTTTGCCTCCCTTCCTCTCCCCACCAACTTTTTTCCCCTTCTCCTCCCCCATGGTCCTCTGTTAAGTTTCTCCTGATCCACTTATAAGTGAAAACTTATGGTATCTGTCTTTCTCTGCCTGACTTATTTTGCTCAGCATAACACCCTCAAGTTCCATCCACGTTGCTACAAATGGCCAGATTTCATTCTTTCTCATTGCCATGTAGCATTCCATCGTACAGATAAACCACATCTTCTTGAGGATCAGTCTAACTTTAAAAAGGATTGCCTTGCAGCATCCTGTAATTTTTTTTTTTAATTTTTAAGTTTATTTATTTTGAGAGAGACAGAGGCAGTGCACAAGCAGGGGAGAGACAGTGAGAGAGAGGGAAAGAGAGAGAATCCACAGCAGGCTCCACAGTATCAGTGCAGAGCCTGATGTTGGGCTCAAATTCACGAAACTGTGAGATCATGACCTGAGCCAAAATCAAGAGTTGGAAGTTTAACAAACCCAGTTGCCCCTGCAGCATCCTATACTTAAAGACATCAAGGAAAGTGGGTGCTGAATATTCCTTTAGAGAACAATTTTCTTGTTTAAAAATCTTTAGTTGGGAAACCATCGTGTAAAAAAGGCTTAAAATATAAAGGCCAACAAAAAGTTGGAAAGTCACTTAATTTTACTATGATTTGTTTTATTTTTGTCTTCACGTGCATAGTTACATAAGGCTTTGGAGTCAAGTCTGGGTTCAAATTCTGAGTCTGTCTTGGGATAAGTAAAAACTACTCGTAGTCTCTAATTTCTTATCTTTTAAATGGGAGTAGCAGTATCTACCTTTGTTAGATTATTTTGAGTATTAAAAAAAATAATGTAGCAAGGGCTTGGTAGAGAGTCTAGAACACATCAGTTATGGAAAAAATAAAAAGATAAACGATTCGGAGGCCACCTTCTTTCTAAAAGATGACATTCTATGTCCCAAGTGGCTGAGTAGAAGACAATTTCCAAATCAGGTTTTCTCTTTTTTCAAAATTTATTTATNCTCTGACCCTCCCCTGCTCACGCTGTCTCTCTCTCTCTCCTAGAAATAAGTAAACATTAAAAAAAATTTTTTTAATAAAATAAATAATAAATAAAATTTATTTATTTTGAGAAAGAGAATGAGCATGAGTGGGGGAAGGAGAGAGAGAATCCTAAGCAGGTTCTGTGCTGCCAGTGCCTAACAAGACATGGGGCTTGATCTCGTGAACTGGGAGATCATGACCTGAGCCAAAATCGGGAGTCAGACGTTCAACCTACTGAGCCACAGGTGCCCCCAATTAGGTTTTCTAATGACAAAGAATAGTAGAGCTAGAACAACTATTTATTGACCCTGACTGCCAAGCCTATCACCTTTGAACACCTTTGTTGTGGAAACATGCTATAAGTGTTTTTATCAACGAAATCATTTTCTTTAGTAAAACTTAGTTCGATCACTACAAATTCACTGAGTTTTAAGAAAATGAACAACCATGAAGAATACTGTTATTGTGCACAACAGTGACAACACAGAAATATACAATTACATGCTATAGCTATCATAAAGAACGAATAGATTCGTTGTTAAGTTACACTCACAGATGGTCAGAATAGAAAAGTTTAAAAACTTAGTTTAGGGGTGCCTGGGTGGCTCCGTCAGTTGAGCGTCCAACTTCAGCTCAGGTCACAATCTCACGGTTTGTGGGTTCAAGCCCTGCATTGGGCTCTGTGCTAATGGCTAGCTCAGAGCCTGGAGCCTGCTTCACATTCTGTGTCTCTTTCTCTCTCTGACCCTCCCCTGCTCATGCTGTCTCTCTCTCAGAAATAAATAAAATATATTAAAAAACTTAAAAAAACCACTTAGTCTAAAAACGTAGAAACTATCCAAAGATATATGATTAATCTATTGTTTTCCTTTACTTTTATAGTTAACATTTTGTCCACATCTCTACAACTATGGCGATTGGATCTTCAGGGATAAATACAGAATTAGAAATAATAATACAAAGACATTTAGAGAAACCAAATTCCAAATATTAACTCTAATGGCATAAAAGGACTATTGGAAAAGATAAATCTCACATCCTTTCCCTTTTGTGAATGCTAAGGTAGAGATTCATGTTCTACTTTTCATGGCTGTTAGAAGATACACACACAACATACAGATTTGAGTTAATGAACATTCTAGTTATTTAGAGACCAAGAATCAGAGCTTTTCATCATGTTTTAAAGACAGAATACAAGTTATAGAAAGAAAAAGTATTAATTACTTCAAACAGAAAAAAAAAACTAGCAATCTAATCAAAATCAAAAAGTATTAATTACTTCAAACAGAAAAAAAAAACTAGCAATCTAATCAAAATCAAAAAGTATGAATTACTTCAAACAGAAAAAAAAAACTAGCAATCTAATCAAAATCAAAAAGTATTAATTACTTCAAACAGAAAAAAAAACTAGCAATCTAATCTAGGCACAAATGAAAGGATTAAAGACAGCTTCTTAAAATATAACCAAAACATGAATTAAAATATACCTGTTTATCCTTTGAGGTTGCAAAGGAATAATGGGGATTACAGTATTGCACAGAGACTTGCAAAGAGGGCAAAGATATTCCCCACTCTCTAAGTCAAAAAGGTCAACATGTATACGCTGCTGAGAGCTCAGTTGTACAGCTTCAAAATACCTGCAAAATTGCAAGACACGGGTCCATTCAGAACAATATGTGTAACTTCACTCTAATCCAAGTGACAAAAATCAAAAATTTGGAATTTTTGCTTCAATAAATGTCTTCACAATCTACATGCCCAAACACCCAAGTTACAATTATAGAAGAAATAGGATGCCCATTCTTTTGGATTCACACTAGAAAACACATTAGGGCAGAAACAAACATAAAGTAATTTTACTGAATCATAACTTGGCTCCTAACTCAACAGCACGGAGATATAATGCAGACACCACTTCCCTCAGTTTCCAATGGTCAACTGATGTAGTAAAGGCTATTCAGGAAAATGAGGCAGTTTAATCCAATGCCAAAAGGGTGAATCCTATACAAAAGACTTCCCAAGAATTATATTTCTAAATTTTTCTCTTCCAGATGTCGAACTAGAATTTCTTGTCTTATTCTATCTCAAAGGTACTTTTCCCTCTACGCTACTAGGGAAATGACATTTTTTAAAGAAAGATTACAGCTTTCTTTTACACAAATACTGATCAGAAGCAATGGATTACATCCATTTCTGAAGGTGGTTAAGATAATGGGTATCATGCAAACAAAATTTGTTAATTAAAACTGCTTCAATTATTCAGATAAGAAGAAAGGAAAGAAGACACGAGAAAACACGCCTTTTTATGGCCTTTAGTGAACTTCAGTATTCCTAGTTTCTTTCAAGAACAGGTCAGAAAGACAACTTACTTCTGCCAGCACACTGCATGCATCACATGACCACAGCTTCCTGTGTAAGTTCCATATGCCAAATCTGGATCCATGAAGAGCGGGTCCAGGGTTTCTGGTACAGGAAGACAAAAATAGGAGCTATGTATTCATCTCCCCCACAGTTATAAAATGGAGAAAAAAAAAGATTATCAGGTCTAAAATTCTAATCATGAACTTTCTTAGGAATGTCCAAGTAAAGTGTCATAGTATCATGGTAACAGGACATATATTCTTAGTAATAATAAGTAAAAGGAAAAAAATATAAAGCTAGACTTCCAGGTAGGATTTAAAATTAGTGTGAATTAATGACAACTTCTATTTCTGTATTTTTATTCTGAACATTAGGTTTAAGCTGCCTTATCTTGGTGGTTAAAGTGATTTTTCTATGATTGAGGTACAATTTGCTCTTCTAATTTTAAGAGTAATTTGAATTACTTTCTAAGGGCTATTTAGGGCATTAAAGTCTGGATAAAAGCAAAGACAAAGTGGTTAAAAATCTGGTTTCATTACATATAACTTGTGGCCTTGGGTAAATTATTTAACTTCTCTGTCCCTCAGTTCCTTCATCTGTAAATGGAGTCAATATTGGTACCAAACTCATTGCGTTGTTGTGTGGATTAAGTGAGTAAATACAGATAAAGCACTTAATCAGTGCCTGGCAAACAGCAAGTATTCAGTTAATGTTAGCCTTTTTTATCATCATCATCATCATCATTATTATTATTATTCCAAGGGTATTTTATAAAGCAGTAATCCTGATGTGATGTAAAAAAACAAAAACAAAACAAAACAAAAACCAATACTTAATTAGTATTCCTGCCAAGAAAATATTTAACATGAACCTAATCTTGAGGCAACAATCAGAGATTCACAATGTAAGACTCTGTACAAAACAACTGGTCTACATTCTTCCAAGAAGTTATCATCATGAATAAAAAGGGCAAGTGACTATTCTAGATTAATATAGAATAAAAGAGACATAATAAAAGCAAGGCACTATATATGTCTAGACCCTAAATGAATAAAAAAAACAGTCTAGCTAAAAAAGCCTAGCTGAGGACAGTTTGGAAAATCCAAATATGATTTTATATTAGGTAATATTCTTGAATTATTATTCATTTTCTTAAATGTGATAATGGTATGATAGATATATAACAGATTATCCTTAGTTTTAGAAAATGCATGTGTGAACATTTAGGGATGAAATGTCTTATGACTGCATCCTACTTTCAAAAGGTTCAGCAAAGAGAAAAGGGGTAGAGAGATAGGTAGATAGAGACAGAGACTGAGCAATGTGGCCAAGTGTAACAAAAATTTAAATTAAAAAATAAAATAAAGGAGCCAACATGATATGTAAAGATCTAGAGTCCATTTTACTTATGGGTAAAATGTGATCTGACTAAATAAGGCTAAATACAGTCTCACTCTCAAACTTCTTCCAATATTTTTTTCTCATTACATAAGTATGAAAAGAGATGCTTGAAAGGATATTTATTAAACGATACATACCCCCTGAGAGTTCTATGGGCTTTCCCCTGTGCTGGGTTAAGGCGGTGGATTTCTGGACACAGGCCGATAATACCATGGCATTATTTTCTATTTTCACCTCTTGTTCTTCTTGGCAGAGGATGCATGTCAGCACCTCCTTTTCAGTAACAGTCGGACCCCGTTTAGGACCCAAAGCAATTCTAGAGTAGTCACTGACTGCTGGGGCACTACCAAGAGAAACGACCAGAAATGAGGACACATGTTTTGGTCACTTGTCTTTATATTTTGGTAGGTTTTAAGTATCTGTAGGGCAAGAACTTTAAGAAGAAAAATAGTAAAATAAAAATGATATTCAGCAATATTAGCTTAAAATCTTTCCCCTTAATTTTTCTGGCTCGTATCAGTTAATGTGCTTATTCGAAAATACATTTTGTATTGCTAAGTGCAAAAAAAGCAGATCACAAAGTAGAGTGTGTATTATAACTATACTTAATTTTCATACCAAGAAGCAGGGTTATCTGTTTTTTTCTGATTAGAAAAGTAATACATACTTAAGAAATTTTGGAAAATCTAGAAAAGCATAAAGAAGTAAATAAAAAGCATTATACACTTACAAACTAGAGATAACCATTTGTATATTCCCATCAGGTCCGCTTTCTATTTATACCATTCTTTTTTACATAATTAAGATCATATTACATATACAGATTTATATGCTGCTTTATTCACCTATATCTTAGTGGTTTTCCTGTGTCATTAACACTTCTTCAGAAACTTACTATATGTACCTGTAAGAGTTTTATCCTTTCCTCCTTCTTAGGCATTTAAGTTTCTATTCTATTTTGATAGGCTTTACAATAAAAACTTACATCTTAATGATTTAGCAATTTTTATATGCACTCAATGTGTATAATAATAATATAATAATAGCAAATATTTATAAACCACTGATTGTGATACGAGGCACTGTTTCAAATACTTTAACTCATTTAATCTTTCCAACAATCCTATGAGGTAGGTGCTAAGATTACTCTCCATTGTTAAGATGAAGAAACTGAGGCCTAGAGACAGTAAGAGACTTACCTAATGACTCATCACTACGTAGTAGCAGAGTCTGGATCTAACCCATGTGATTTGACCTCACAGGCCATGCTCTGAACTACTTTGCAATACTGCCTCTTTACTGTGCATGAAGCTCCCTGAAATGTCACAGATCATTCAACAAACTAGAAATAACTTAAATGTTCATCATCAATGTAAGTGAAATTACATCATACAGAATACTATGCAATTTTAAAAGGTGCAGTTTAAAAAGCTAGATGGGGTATCACCTCATAGGAGGCATTCAGCAATATGTGGGTTAAGGTTTACCTTTGGTATCATAAGGACTACAGGACTACTGGAATTTAGTGAATGATGAGCCAGAGATGCTGACTGTCTTGCAGTTTATGGAGCATGAAAAAGAATTGCTGCTCAAATGCCAAGACTGAGAAACACCTGAGCTCGTTTTGTATGTAAGAACACAGAGCATAGATTTCCAAGTGAAAATGACAAGTTGCAGAAGGACACATACATAATACCACTGATGCAAATAAGACAAAATACTGAATGATACTATGTAATTTCTATAGTTAACATATATTTGCATGTAATAGCATAGTAGAAATTCTGACAGGAGATATATAAAACTTAAAACCAGAATATCTTCTGAGAAAGGGCAGAAAGGAGTTCCAGATTTAGACAAGTGCTCAAACAACTTTAGCTTTATCTCTAATGTTTGATTTTTAAAAGGAAAATGTGACAGTATAACTGTGTAATTAAAATGTTGTTTTAGGGGGTGTCTCGGTGGCTCAGTCAATTAAGCATCTGACTTTGGTTCAGGTCAGGATCTCACAGTTTGTGAGTTTGAGCCCCATATTGGGCTCAGTGTGGAGCCTGCTTCAGATCCTATGTCCCCCTCTCTCTCCCTGCCCCTCCCCCACTTGTTCATTCTCTCTCTCTCAAACATTTTAAATTTTTAAAAAAATTTTTGTTTTAAAAAATGTAAGAGAATATAAATGTGATTTTGAGACACAAAAAAGTAAAACTCCAAAAGACTGATATATCTGTCCTCATCAGCACTGAAAATTTCTCTATGGCTAAACTTCATAATTAATGTTAGAAAATCAGGGCAAAACAGGGAAACATGCAACAATGTTTAGTATCTATAATTTTAAATGACTTCTAAACATCCATAAAACAAAACGCCCAGCAGAGATGAGCAAAGGATACTAACAGGTAATTCCTAGAAGACAAAACACAACAGACTAGTGAACAATCATTTGAAAAGATGCTCAACCTAGTACTAAACAGTAATAAGGAAATTCAGCCTGGCATAGATTGATAATGTTGACTACATCAAATATTTTCAAGTAGTGATAATAATAAGCACCGATGAAAATGAAGAAAATAGGAACTCTCAAATAATTCCTGGGGGCAGGAATTGGTAAAACTACTTTGGAGTTTTATTGTGATAGTATCTATTAAAATTTAAAATAATTATAAGCCAGTACTTTCACATATTAGTTTCCATCCTTGAGAAGTACTTATACAATTGTACAAGGGAGCAAATATAAAAAAATATTCTGACACACTGTTTATGTTAAGGGAAAATTAGAAAATAAGGGAAAATCAACTTAAATGCCCCAAATCTAATAAACAAAATACTGTATGTTCACACTAGGGACTACTAAGCAGCAGTCATAAAGAATCATGTGGAATCCAATAGATCTATATGGAATGACATTAAGAGATTTATAAGACACTGAGTAAAAAAACCAAGCTGCAGAACCAAAGGTATGGTAAAGTGAACTATTAAAAAACAAAAACCAATACTCATCTATGCATATATGTTAATAAAGGCATAGAAAGAGGCCTAGAACAATAGTTATTTATTAACAACAATAATCTATGCAAAAAGATCAGGAATGCAGAGGATGGTTTAAGAGATCTGTGTTATTTGAATTGTTTTCTTCAACTAGAATACAATAATTTATGTGTGCAATTAATCAGGCAATAAAAATAAATAAAAATAATTAAGGCCGTTAATGACCATATTTTTGCTTCTATCCTCTTTTTGGATAGATACATGATAGTCTTTTTCTCATAAAGAGTATGTTGCTAATATAAAGTATCTCCAGGATTGGAACTTCTGTGAATTGTTCATAAAGTTTTGTATTAATTTCTAAGCTGTCAGTCAAGGACAGCTTACCTTCATATCTTTTTTTTAAATCTTTAAAATATATAGTCTTGGGGCGCCTGGGTGGCTCAGTCAGCTAAGCATCCAACTTCAGCTCAAGTCATGATACTGTGGTTCGTGGGTTTGAGCCCTGCATCAGGCTCTGTGCTGACAGCTAGCTCAGAGCCTGGAGACTGTCTTCCGATTCTGTGTCTCCCTTTCTCTCTGACCCTCCCCTGCTCACGCTGTCTCTCTCTCTCTCTCAAAAATAAAACATTAAAAAGTAAAATAAAATAAAATAAAATAAAATAAAATAAAATATATAGTCTTTATTCCTTGTGGTCCTTGTTAGCATACTCATCTTCAGGATGACAGATAACTTATGTCTACTTCTAAGGTTATTGCAAAGCATAATTTTCTAAAACTACACACATCACACATTATTTAAAGAGCAGTGAAAATTTGTTTTTTAAAAATAAGCAAAGGACGGGGAAGAGGGGAAAAACGGTGATGGGCATTGAGGAGGGCACTTGCTGGGATGAGTGATGGGTGTTATACATAAGTGACGAATCATGGGAATCTACCCCCAAAATCAAGAGCACACTGTATATACTGTATGTTAGCCAACTTGACAATAAATTATACTTAAAAAAAGCATAAGAGGTATTTACAACATTTTATATTGGAATGCTTTTAAAAGTATCCTTATTTTGCCTCTTTCCACACTTTAACTATACAGTAGCTCACAAAGTGTGGCTCTCAGAGAGTTAGCTGATTTCCCCAAGAGCACACCACAGTAGAACTCAGAAAACCAGATTTACTGATTACCATTCTAATGTGCTATCCATGACTACCACTATAGGCACTGTCTTCTTTCTCTTTAACAAAAAAAGAAAAACAAAAATAAACCACATTTTTCAGGTGAAAGATTTTTTTCCAATCTGTAATAACTACAGTCACTTTTACCAGAAATTACAAAAATGATGTGGATAATACGAATGATAACGTCAATGTGTACCTAAAGGGACCTCTGCATACAAGATAACAGAAGCTGATTTCGATTTTTATCATTCTCATTTTTCTTTTTGTGCACAAAGGTTCTTGACAAACTATTGCGCACTTTAACTGTTCATCAACATAAACTTATATTCAATATTACCTTAGAGTTTTCACTGTGGTTTTGCTAGTTTAAAAACAGTATAGTTTCTCTTACTATAAAATATATTTTGTAAAAATTTTATTTAAAGTGAATGTCATTTTCCCTCCAAAAACTGAGTTGTTAATTTTTAGTTTTGCTAGGTTTTACCTCTCTTCCTCCATAATGGAGTCTTCTTTCCCAGACATTTCTGATGTGCTGTCATACATCAGTTTGTGAGTTTCAATAAAGTTTTTCTGTAAGGCAGACATCTGAGCCATGATCTTCTGGCGGTGCAGTCTAGCAGCTTCAGCTTTTCTTTTTCGTTCTGCTTTTTCTTTATCATGAGTAATCTGGGCATTAAAAAACCACAAAAATTGGATAAGATCCAATTGTTAAAACTGACATATACTAGTCAGTCAGCAAAATTTCCTAGAGTAAGAGTCTGATAAAACTTGATTTCCCCTTAAGCCTAGATTCAATCTAATGTCTCAGAACTAGAATATAGGCCCCAGCATCTCAAACAACTAACTGCTGTTTTGGTTATTTTAATAATTTAATGTAAAAGCCCCAAGTACTTTAAATATCTAATAAACAGTCTTTTATACTCAATGCAGGTAGATTAAGAAATGAAATTAAATGAAACAAAATTCTTAAATCATACGTCAACTGTTTAATCACTGACATTTAATCAATTTTGGCCAACTTGATGCTATCTATAGTTACTACCAGATGCACTGCTAAAACCAATATTACTGACATGTATGATATCTTTTTATTGTTTTTTCTAACTTAAGTCCAGTGTTATTCTTTTAGGAGGAATAAGAGCCACAAGTAATAAAAAAATCATAAGTAATAGTATTCAAATAATTTTAAGATTAGACTCATCATTACCCAAATATTATTACATTTCATTGAATCTAAGATGTACCATTATCTTATGTTCTAAGAATGCTGATTAAATTATAAGAAGTCACTGATTATAGGATACATCCCAATTTCAGATATTAAAATATTTTAAAAATTAATAAAATATGGTATTTCCAACAGAGATCCACGTACACAAATTTTGTCTGCTTTTGTAAAATACATATATTATACTGGACAACTATGTGTCAAGCAGCACTAATGCCTGTGGTACAGAAACACAATGAACAAAGAAGATGGACACCTCACAAACTTTACAACAAACAGGTTCCTTCTAAAAAAAAGCAGCAGCTCCCTTACACCTGTAAAGTTCAAAGACAGAGAACATCACCATTAATATAAAAATATTACCTCGTCATTCTTAATAGATTCTGATCCTGATGTAGTTGCTACAATTAAACAAGATTTTTCTCTTAATCGCTTCACTGTATCAAACATCTGAAAAACATATGAAATGATAAAAAAAAGATTTGGTTAGACTGATGAGACACAGAAAAATTCACTAATTTGATTTTGTCATCATGTCACCAAATGTCTCTGACTTAAACTTTACATGTGCACACAGTATGCATATAAATAGTTACATAAGTAGTTTAAGTATATAAAAAGTGACTCCTGACTGTGATAAACACCTCCCCTAGTTGATTAGCAATATAGGTAAGCAGGAGGTTGCAGGCAACAAAATCAGCTGATTCCATCTGCAGGTATTAGTATACCTCTGCTTTTGCTAGGTAATTTTTTAAAATTATAAATTACTTTTTTAGTGCAAAGACATACAAAGACAAAAATACAAAATGGAAAGTGAAACCCTCTCCCTGATCCAAGTCCCTCTCCCCAAAATCAACTAAAGATTCTTAGTATTTGTTTGCATGAAAAAATTATCAGAATACATATTTCTTTATATTTACATATATTCTCATCAAAAGCAATCCTACCATATACATTGTTTCCTGTCTTTCTTTTTCACGTACCCTTTATCTGTGGAGATGTTTCCCCGATAGTTTGTATAGATCAGTCCATTCTTTTTAACAAAAATCAAAGTTTCTGCAATAGGATGGTACATCCATCCACAAAATTTGTTTGTATTTGAAGGAGTCTCAGTCTCATGTGTAAAAACCTTTCACTAGGAACTTACAACACAACTTTATACTGAACATTTGGGGAAAATTCCTAATGATTTTAAGAGTGGAAATTCCTAATGATTTTAAGAGTAGACACAAGTTCTTTTTGTATATTTTGACAATGAACTTTGGTATTCTAAAATAAAATCAATTTTTGGGAATAGATCTCTAATATATAATGCAGTGTCTTCAGGATATACATGTTGAACTAAACAACATTTCAATTTATTTTCTAAATAAAAATTGAAAACTTATCTACTTTCTGTTTTGGTTTTCTATCTTAAATGATTATACTGGCAAACTTAACACAAGTACTGAACATTTGTGAATTCAAGAGAAGTGTTAATAATAACATCATTACCTTATAGCTACACATCCAATTACACCAAACAACTTTAATGACTTACTCTAAGGAATAAAAAAAAGCCAACTGCTTGAAGTACAAATCAGTAGAAAGATCTCCATGGAAAATTACCAATCATATTCTAGTTATCAAAGCATATCTAGCTGATTACATCAGCATTTTTTAATAAATCTAGTGAGGTGAAGCTCCATAACCTTGGCTTCATGTTTTCATGTGGAGGGTCCCATTAAAGTAATATTCTGGCTTCTCTCCCTACACCTTATTCACTCCTCCCCAAAGGCACTGCCATCCACCCAACAGTTCAAGCTCCAAATGCAGAAGTCATTTTTGACTCCTTGGTCTCCCTCATCCCTTCCACCAGCTATCAGCTAGTTCTAGATTCTACTCCCAAATTACACCTGAATCACTCTGGATTCTTGCCATCTGCATCCGAGCCTTGATTATGCTTTTTTCTCACCAGAATTTCTGCAATAATTTTCTAATAGTTTCCCCGCTTTTACTCTTGTACCCAAATCCACTTACTTTACAGCAGCCATAATGATCTTACAAAAGTATAGACATTATGTCACTTAAAATACTTCAATAGTTTCCCACTGTCCTCAAAAATAAAATCCACCATTTTACCCTCCCCTGGGAGGTCCTGTATGATCTGGCCCCTGGCTGCCCTTCTGGCCTTGTTGCCTACCTTTCTCCCCTTCCCTCATTGTGCTTCAGTCACACTGGCCTTCTTTCCGGTCACCTTAGAGCTTTTTCAGTGCTGTTCCCTTTTTGTAGAATATTCTCCAGATTTTTCTAAGACTGGCTCATGTTACCTCCTAAAAGAGGTCTTTCTGGTTACCCATCTGAAGTTACCCTCTATTCACCTACTGAATTATCCTTTTTCTTTCCTTCCTTCTTTTCTTCCTTCCTTCCTTCCTACCTTCCTTCCTTCCTTCCTTTCTTTCTTTCTTTCTCTTCTTCTTTTTTAAATGTTTTATTTATTTCTGAGAAAGACAGCGTGAGCAAGGGAGGGTCAGAGAGAGAGGGAGACACAGAATCTGAAACAGGCTCCAGGCTCTGAGCTGGCTGTCAGCACAGAGCCCGATGCGGGGCTCGAACCCATGAACGTGAGATCGTGACCTGAGCCCAAGTTGGACGCTTAACCGACTGAGCCACCCAGGCGCCCCTTTCTTTCTCTTTCTCTCTCTCTCTCTTTCTTCATTTCTCTTTCTTTTTGAATTATCTTGTTGGATGCTTAACAGACTGAGCCACCCAGGCGCCCCTCTTTCTTTCTCTTTCTTTCTTTCTCTCTCTCTTTCATTCCTTCTTTCTTTATTTCTCTTTCTTTTTGAATTATCCTTTTTTTTTTTTTTTTCTGAAAGAGAGAAACAGTGTGAGCAGGGGAGGGTCAGAGAGAGAGGGAGACACAGAATCCAAAGACAGGCTCCAGGCTCTGAGCTAGCTGTCAGCACAGAGCCTGACATGGGGCTTGAACCCATGAACCATGAGATCATGACCTGAGCTTAAGTCAGACGCTTAACCGACTGAGCCACCCAGGTGCTCCTGAATTATCCTTTTCTTGTTTATTGCCTATACCTGAACTAGTATATGCTCCACGACAGCAAGCACCTTATCTATACTGTTCAGTGGGTAGAAATGACCATGGCACATAATAGGCATTCAAGAGATACTAAATAAATAATGACACAAATGAATAAATTTTAATTTATTTTATTTTAATTTTTAAAATTTTTTAATGATTTTATTTATTTTTGAGAGAGAGAGAGAGAGACAGTGCAAGCAGAGGAGGGTCAGAGAGAGAGGGAGACACAGAAGTTGAAGAGAGGCTCCAGGCTCTGAGCTAGCTGTCAGCACAGAGCCCAATGCAGGGCTTGAACCCACAAACTGTGAGATCATGACCTGAGCTGAAGTCGGACGCTTAACCAACTAAGCCACCCAGGCGTCCCCCGAATTTATTAAAAAAAAAAAATCCTTCCACTAGAATAGGAAAACACGTGAGTGACCATGAAATCAGCAGTAAATGACTTTACAATTGGAGAACAGTGGTTTAACATTACAGGCAAACAGAAGATTCTTAAATATATAAACCAAAATATGATCAGTTTATTTATCAGATTCACCTGTAGTATCCATGTTATCATGTCCTTCTGGCCTTCTAACTGAGGAATTCCTTTGAGTTTTTCCAAAAGCATTTGTATATTTTGAGCATTCATAGCTGAACTTCCCAATCCTTTTTTAAAACAGAAAAGTTACAAATCATAAATGAATATCTTCATAATCACGTATAAATTATAATTTACAGTTAATGTTATTCACACTGATAACCAAAGTTCATAAACACTCCCTTAAATACATTAATTTTTCAATGGAAGACTCTGTAATGACATGAAGTATTCAGTACTAAATTAAACTTGAAAAACTTGAATTACTTTAAAACTCTTAATACATTTTCCACTGGGGCTACTAAGTGAAATCTATCTTTAATGTCTGTGTCTTGCTTTTCCTCCACTTGGTTCACTGTCTAGTAAAAGTAGTTAATTAGAACCAAACTCCCAAAAACATGAAGGTGGGAGCTGTTTATATCTGTAAACAGTTTATATCCATAAACTGTCTTCATGGATCTAAAAAATTCAGTTTGTAAATAAAAAGGAGAAGTTTTTCTCCTGTTGGTCTCATAATCAATGTCCCTGGAATGTGCTTTGATGAAAATAATCTTAATCTAATAAATATCTAAATAAATCTTAAAAATCTAATCTAAACCTATCCTGTTCTGCTAGGTAAAAAACAGTGTAAAACAAACACATTATCATTCACTCAGATGTCAGCAATCATTTTACATTCAGGAACATTAATAACTTCCAAAGATGGGTAATGTGAATGTTATGGCTGATGAAGCAGCAAATATTTTGTAATACTGAGACAAAGAAGGAAAGTAAGAAACACAAAAATGGAGGGAAGGGAATCATGCAGTAAAAAGTTGTAGTAGAGGATTAAAAATATATTTTTGTCTTTGGAAACATTAGTTAGGAACTAACGATGCTAGTAAAACTCTTAAACAATTTCAGAACGTGTATGCTTTAAGGAGTGGCAGATTAACACTCTATAAGAGCTAAACTTTCAGTTGGTAATTAGCTGAAACTACTGAAAATTAATACCAAAACATACTTGAAGCCTTATGGTAAAAGTCAAATGTCACTTCTTCTTCAGGAGCTTTCTGAAGCTGTTGTTTTTCTTCTAGTAAACCCAATGCCAGAATATGAAATGCCTAACAGAGGAATATGAAAAAAACTTTATTAAAAAATGTTTTTAATGTTTATTTATTTTTGAAAGAAAAAGGGAGAGAGAGAGACAGACAGTGAGCAGGGGAGGGGCTGAGAGAGAGGTACACAGAATCTGAAGCAAGCTCCACACTCAGAACTGTCAGCGCAGAGACCAATTTGGGGCTCAAACTCATGGACGGTGAGATCATGCCCTGAGCCAAAGTCAGATGCTTAACCCACTGAGCCACCCAGGCAGCCCTGAAAAGATCTTTAAAACTATGCTTCCTCAAGTAAATATATTTTAAGTGAGGGTATAAAAATAAGCAATCTTATGGGTAAAAAATGGGCAAAGGCTATGAACCAGCAGCTCACAGAAAGAGAAATGATAAATACATATATGAAAAATGGTCAACCTCAATTAAAGAAATGTGAACTGAAACAAGACCACCCAGTTTTCATCTATTAGAGCAGCAAAAATTTTAGAGTTTAATAAAATACAGAGCTGGTTGAGGTGCTGGGAAACGGACACTTTTTGCCACAATGGTGATGGAAAAGTAAACTGGTGTAGCATTTTTGAAGGACAATTTGATACCTATCAAAAATGTAAAGGTACAGACTTAGTACTAGGAATCACTATGAAAGACATACTCAACTATGCAAAGATATTTGTACAAGGATGTACAAATTGTTATACAAAGACCTAAAAACAACCTAAGAACATCTATTAATAGGAGATTGGTTAAATGCACTATAGATATCCAAACAATGAAATATGCATCTGTCAGGAGTAAGATACGCCTATATTTGCTAATGTGGAATGATTTCCGGAAGATACAAACCGTTTAAAGTTTATTTATTTTTAGAGAGAGAGAAAGCATGCACGTGAACAGGGGAGAGGGACAGAGAAAGGGAGAGAGAATCCCCAGCAAGCTGAACCTGAGCCTGACCTGAGCCAAAACCCAGAGTTGGACATTTAACCAAATGAGCCACACAGGTGCCGCAGGAAGATGACGAACCTTTAACAGTGCTTATCTCCTAGGCAGGATACTAGGAGGTAGGCAGAAAAATTTTAATTTTTGATTTCAAATATATCTCCACGGTTTGAGAAGTTTTACTCATGTATTTACCTCTGCTATAACAAAAATCGAGATGCACATTAATGGTATGACAGCATTTAAAGCCTCCATACCAACAATAGCCAAGGAAGAAAATTAATTAAATTTTAAATTAAGTTAAATAAAAATCCAGTTATAGCTACCAAAGGTGACAGTATCAAGAAAAACAGCTACTTACACTTAATGAGCTAATTCTCATAAAAACTCTATGAAATTATTATACTTATACCACTTACAAACAGGGAAATTATTCTTTGCCCCTAAATAGAAAGTGGGTTAACCCAAGATTTCAAATCTGTCTTCAAATCTTTATTACACTCCTCATAATTCAAGTGAAACAAGAAATATAGAAAATTATGATGCAAAAGGGATACGACAATTTATTATTAGCAGGGTAGGCCTTTTAAAAAATGTATTTATTTTAAAAAAATGTTTTTTAATGTTTCATTTATTTCTGAGAGAGAGAGACAGCGTGAGCAGGGGAGGGTAAGAGAGAAAGGGAGATACAGCATCTGAAGCAGGCTCTAGGTCCTGAGCTGTCAGCACAGAGCCTGATATGGGGCTTGAACCCATAAACTGCGAGATTGTGACCTAAGCCGAAGTCAGACACTTAACTAAGGCACCCAGGTGCCTCCTCCCCCAAATTTTTTTTAAGTTTATTCATTTATTTTGAGAGACAGAAAGCATAGGTGGGGGAGGGGCAGAGAGAGAGTGGGAGACAGAGACAGAGACAGAGAGAGAGAGATTCCGAAGCAGGCTCTGCACTGTCAGCATGGAGCCCAATGAGGGGATTGAACTTAAGAACTGTAAGATCATGACCTGAGCTTAAGGTGAATGCTTAACCAACTGAGTAATCCAGGTGACCTCCACTTTTTTTGTAATATTAATGGGTGCCCAAGAGTAAGGATATTATTTAAAAAAAATTTTTTTTAATGCTTTATTTCTGAGAGAGAGAAAGCATGAGCAGGGGAGGGTCAGAGACAGAGGGAGATACAGAATCTGAAGCAGGTTGCAGGCTCTGAGCTAGCTGTCAGCACAGAGCCCGATGTGGGGCTCGAACCTACGAACTGTAAGATTATGACCTGAGCCGAAGTCGGACACTTAACCAAGCCACCCATGCGCTCCACCAAGAGTAAGGACATTAAAAAGCATGAGAATATGTCACTAAGAAAGTTTGTGCCACATCTAAACTCTTTTTAATGACCCCTAGGACTGAAGTTAAAAAGACCAAAAATCTCTCTGGCTTCTCAAGAACTCTATGAAGTAGAAAAAATATTCGAAGTAGAGAAAATAATTCAGGTATACGTACCATCTGAAGCATCCCTTCAGTCCACAAGTTAGAATCTGTGTCAACTGCCCGCTCAAATATGGTCCTGAGAATGTACATCATGATATCACAATTGAGAAGGTTAACCACTTTGCTGAAAGCAGGGCAGAATTCAGGAGGTGGTGGTGGTGGTAATGCTAAAGTGAGTAGGAGATGGATGGCAGAAGAGACAAACAAGTACATTTTTATTTGGATTATCCAACATGCTAAATTGCATATGTCCAAGTCATAGATTACATGCAAAACAACACATGATTTTTTTACTTTTTGAAAATATCAACATCAAAGGAATTATACATAAGTCACTATATCAGTTACCCAAAATAAACTCCATTTGCTATAAATTTAAAAATTGTATCACTGCTGATGTAAGCCATATCTTAATATGAGGGCAAGAAATAAAGGGGCCTTAACACTTTCATTAGTCACCCACTCTTAAAAAACAACAAAAACAAAATTGAAAAACACTATATACTTGGCTGATACAAAACCACAGTAAATAGTCAAAATAAGTCAAATCAGAATCTCACTTTTTACCTTCATCTTTGTTTTCTTGTTTTCTCCTTTTCTTCTGCATATGTTCCGCCTATGTATATATTAAAAAAAAAAAGTCTATCTTTAAATATACTGCCTGGCAGGCATGAAACAAATGGAATACTTTGAAGCAGGCAGGAAAGTTCCAGGAGCCGACCCAAATATCTTATATATTGATGTCTTAAAAATGTTACCTGGTACCAGAAATAAAATGACTGTCCTAGGGAGAGCCACTGCCAAAGAGATGAGTAACATCCCTCCTCAAGACTTTAGTTCCCATTCTTTCAGTCAACATTCATCTTGTGCCCATTATATTCAGGGCATTGTAATATGGCCTGGAAATTATTCATTTTGTAAGGATGAGTCCAGACATCATCCTAAGCAATCAAACTTAACGTCACCCTTAATGGGACGAATAGACATCATGAACCTGATTTGATACAATGTATTATCTATATAACATTCTTGCCCCAAAACATTTAATTTGAATCTAACCATGAGAATACAATCAGATACATCTAGAATGTAGGATATTCTAAAAGACCACTAGCCTGTACTCTACATGGCAATGGCATATTATGAAATGGCAATATTGGGGCACCTGGGTGGCTCAGTTGGTTAAGCGTTTGACTTTGGCTCAGGTCATGATCTCACGTTTTGGGAGTTCGAGCCTCGCACTGGGCTCTGTGCTGACAGCTTAGAGCCTTGGAGTCTGCTTCAGATTCTGTGTCTCTCCCTCTCTCTGCCCCTCCCATGCTCATGTTCTGTCTCCCTCTGTCTCTCAATAATAAAAACATTAAAAAAAATTATGAAATGGCAATATTATAAAGACAAAAAAAGGCAAAAATATTCTCCTAAATTAAAGGAGATTAAAGAAGGGCAGCGCCTGGGTGGTTCAGTTGGTTAACCATCTGACTTCGGCTCAGACCATGATCTCATGGTTCGTTGGTTTGAGCCCCAAGTCGGGCTCTGTGCTGACAGCTAGCTCAGAGCCTGGAGCCTGTTTCANAAAAAAGAGGAGATTACAGAAACATGATACCAAAAAGAGTGCAGGATCCATGACTGAATCCTCCTCCCCATGAGACTGGGATAAAGGATATTTTTGGTAAATAGAAAAATTTAAATATTGCCTATACTCTAGGTAACATCACTGATTCAATTTTAATTTCTTGGGTGAGATAATGGCCTCTATTAACGAGAACCAGTATAAAACTATAGAAAAACCAGGAAATTTCCTGTGGAGTTAGAAAGCATAAAGCATTTTAGGCTTATTTACTGAAGAGGATATTCTTTCCTACCTTGCTATGTTGTGTTTTGGAATAATGATAAAAGTACATATTGAAGTCTTTCAATGATTCATCTTTCAGTTCATAAACTCCATGGCCTGAAACACCTGGTTTCCTAAACAGAAAATACAGAGATGAACTGCAGTTTTCCTGTAGTACACAATGCTGACAAAATAAGAACCTAAACATTAATTAAAACTCAAAATCTAGAAGAAATAATTGTATCTCAATCAGCTTGCTTAAACCAAAATGACTAATTTCATTCCAACAGTAAAACTAAAAACCTACATGGCAAGCTCAAAGTTCTAACAGCTCACTTATATTTAATAATTAAGAAATTTAAACAAATTTGAGCAAGTTTATTTTATATTATATGGACCTGATCTCAGGTGGGGTTTTTTTAAGCTTCTGAAATCTAAAATTTGCTTGTTCAACTAAAGCACACTGCATTGTCCAAGAAAGTCAAATCTAAAATGGTAGTGAGATATCAAATTGTAGATGAAAATTCAGTGCAGAATCCTCTATTCAGCACTATAAGGAAAAGCACCAAAGCCAAAAGAAGTACATCATGTTTGTTCTACATATGAAACAGCTTTTGGTTCCTGTTGAATTTTTAAGTGAAATATTTTATTGAACATTACTAAACCATAAAAAACTATATCCCATTTTTAAAGTTATTTAAAACTAGTAATTTATTTGTTTATAAACAGAAAGTAGAAATTCACTACTGATAAGAAGTTTTTGAATTTCAAGAATTAATAATCCACTTAAAATCTTATTTTCATCTCCTATATCTCAAAGAATCAAAGAATTGTAAAATCTCCCATTCAGTAGGCTAATTTTTTGTTGATGGTCTCCTTCACCATGCAAAAGTTTTTTATTTTAATGTAGTCCTAATAGTTTATTTTTGCTTTTGCTTCCCTTGCTTTAAAAGGAGATATATTTAGAAAAATATGTCTAAATTTTTTTTAGACATTGCTACGATGTTAGAAATTACTGCTTGTGTTCTCTTCTAGGATTCTTATGGCTTTAGGTTTCATACTGAGGTCTCTAATACATTCTGGGTTTATTTATTTTTTGGGGGGGTATTTTTATATATAGTATTAATAGGTGGTCCAGTTTCATTCTTTTACATGTAGCTGTCCAGTTTTCATTTATTGAAATGGTATTCCCAGTATCATTTATTGAAGAGTCTGTGTTTTCCCCACTGTACATTTTTGCCTCCTTTGTCATAGATTAATTGACTATATGGTCAACAGATTGACTACATGGTCAATTAATCAATGGGTGTAATTCTGGGCTCTATTTTCTCTTCCAATGATCTATGTGCCTGTTTTTGTGCCAGTGGCATACTGTTGTTGTTGTTGCTTTTTAAATTCCAGTATAATCAACATACAGTGTTATATTAATTTCAGCTCTAAAATATTGATTCAGCAATTCCATACGTTGCCCAGTGCTCATCACAAGTGCCTTCTTAATTCCTATCACCTATTTCACCCATCTCCCCATGCACCTCTGGTCTGGCAACCACCAGCTTGTTCTTGGGGACACCTGGGTAGCTTAGTCAATTCAGTGTCCACCTTTGGCTCAGGTCATGATTTCATGCCTCGTGAGTTTAAGACTCACTTGAGCTCTGTGCTGACAGCTCAGAGCCTGGAGCCTGCTTCAGATTCTGTGTCTGCATCTTTCTCTGCCCCTCCCCACTTTGTGCTGTCTTCCTCAAAAATAAACATTAAAAAAAAAAGTCTGTTTCTTTGTTTGTCTCCTTTTCCTTTGTTTGTTTTGTTTCTTAAACTCCACATACAAGTGAGCTCATTTGGTACCTTTCTCTAACTGACTTATTTTGCTTAGCTTTACACTCTCTAGGTCCATGTATACTGTTGCAAATGTCAAGATTTTATTCTTTCTTATGGCTGAGTAATGTTCCATTGTATAATATATACCATGTCTTCTTCATCCATTCATCTGTCTCTGAACACTTGGGCTGCTTCCATAATTTGTCTATTGTAAATAATGCTGCAGTAAACATAGAGGTGCATGTATCCCTTTGAATTGGTGTTTTTGTACTTTCTGGGTAATAGTGTGCCATTACTGGACTGTAGGGTAGTTCTATTTTAACTTTTTAAGGAACCTCCATACTGTTTACACAGTGGATGCACCAGTTTGCATTTCTACCAACAGTTCAAGAGGGTTCCTTTTTCTCCACATCCTCATCAACACTTGCTATTTTGTGTATTTTTATTTTGGTCATTCTGACTATACTGTTTTGATTACTATAGCTTTGTAGTATATCTTGAAATCCGGAATTAGGACACCTCCAGCTTTGTTCTTCTTTCTCAAGATTCTGTTGGCTATTTGGGGTCTTTTGTGGTTCCACACAACTTTTAGTTCGAGTTTTGTGGAAAATGCTGTTGATATTTTGACAGGGATTGCACTGAATCTATAGATTGCTTTGGGTAATATGGAGATTTTAATAATATTAATTCTTTTAATCCATAAGCTGGACTATTCTTCCATTTGTTCATCCTCTATTTCTTTCATCAATCAAAAACTTAACTAGTAATAGCCTACTTCTGACTAGGAACCTTACTAATAACATAGTCAATACAATATTTTGCATATTTTGTATGTTAAATATATCATATGCTGCATTCTCACAGTAAAGTAGGCTAGCAAAAAGAAAATGTTAAGAAAATCATAAATGAAAAAATATACTAACAGTACTATACTGTAAAAACTCCGTGTGTAAGTGGACCCAAGCTATTCGAACTGTGTTGAAGGGCCAAGTTTACTTACTATTTAAGTCACTTAGTATCATGAATGAGTATTTCTCATAGATTTTCCAAATATACTCACTTATTTATTTTTATTTATAAATATAATTTATTGTCAAGTTGGCTAACATACAGTGTGTGAAGTATGCTCTTGGTTTTGGGGGTAGATTTCCATGGTTCATTGCTTACATATAATACCCAGTGCTCATCACAACGAGTGCCCTCCTCAATGCCCATCACCCATTTCCCCCTCTTCCCCCCCTCCACCCACCTTCAGTTGGTTCTTTTTATTTAAGAGTCTCTTATTGTTTGCCTCCCTCCCCCCTGTAAGTATTTTTTTCCCCTTGCCTTCCCCCATGTTCTTCTATGAAGTTTCTCAAGATCCACATATGCAAAAATACTCATTTCTTCAACAAACACATTACTAAGTGGTTACTGTGTACCTTTCATTTCACCCTTTCTAACCTGTACTCCATTCCTGTTCTTAGGAGTTGAGGCAAGGACTTCAGAGCTTCTACAAATATCCAAAGTACTATAGCAAAGATTGGTTTATTTCTCAAAATAAGTATAAATATTAAGTACTTACTTAAATGTGGCCACTTTGTTTATGACATTCTCTAAGCCAGTTTCATTATTTTCCTGTTGAAAAAATATTTTTGTCATTTTTACCTTTATGTAATGACTTTTCCTTCTCTTACTGTGAACTACAATACATTTCAACAGCATTCCTGAAGAACTTTGTAAACAATAGAAAAAGATCAACTTCCAGTATAAATAAAATTAGGTCTGAAACCAATTAGCTTTGTTTTGAGGAAACAATTTCTTAACAGAAATAAGATCTATAAATAAGCTACTTAAGGAAGAAATTTTATCTAAATTTGCCCTCATACACATTTATGTACATACATACAGATACACACACACACACACACACACACACACACACACACACACCCAACAGTTCAAAGAAAAAGAGCTTAGGGTGCCTGGCTGGCTCAGTTAGTGGAACATGTGACTTTTTTTTTTTTAATTTTTTTTAATGTTTTATTTATTTCTGAGAGAGAGAGACAACGTGAGCAGGGGAGGGTCAGAGGGAGGGGGAGACACAGAATCTAAACAGGCTCGAGGCTCTGAGCTAGTCATCAGCACAGAGCCCAACGTGGGGCTCAAACCCATGAACCGTGAGATAATGACCTGAGGCAAAGTCGGATGCTTAACCGCCTGAGCCACCCAGGCGGCCCAGGAACATGTGACTCTTGATCTAAGGGTTGTGAATTTGAGCTCCAGGCTGGGTGTGGACATTACTTTAAAAATATAATAATAAAAAAATTAAGAAAAAAAAGAAAAAGAGCTTTCCTTATTTATTATGTTCATCACCCACATTATTTAAGCACATGTTCATGCTGTACCGATACCTAAAACCAAGGTTACAAAATAAATGGAATCTACAGCCAAACACATGTAGATGTCCAAATGTATTCTAACTTCTGCATTATAATAATTTTCTCATTGGCCAGAACTTCCTTGATCAAGGAATACTTTTTTTAATGAAGTCATTTAAAATCAGGATAAGAACACAGTTGAGATACTAAAGCAAGCACACAGATTCCTATAGTTTTGCAAAAACTAAGGCATTTAACCTCCTTTTAAAATAATGCACATGGGGCACCTGGGTGGCTCAGTTGGTTAAACATCTGACTTCAGCTCAGGTCATGATCTCAGTTTGTGAGTTCAAACCCTGCATCAGGCTCTGTGCTGACAGCTCAGAGCCTGGATCCTGATTCAGATTCTGTGTCTCCCTCTCACTCTGCCCCTCCCCTACTCACACTCTGTCTCTGTTTCTCAAAAATAAATTAAAAAATGCACATGGGCAGGTGATGACCAGGTGGCTCCATCAGTTAAGCATCTGGCTCTTAATTCTGGGTCAGGTCATGATCCGATTTGTGAATTCAAAACTCCATCTGGCTCTGTGCTGACATCGCGGAGCCTGCTTGGGATTCTCTCTTTGCTCCTCCTCCTGCTTGTGTTCCCTCTTTCTCTCTCAAAATAAATAAAATAAAATAAAATAAAATAAAATAAAATAATGCACTAGGGGTAACCAATGAAGTTACGGTATTCCTTAAAGCATTCTTTTTGCAAAGTATGGTATGCATATCACTAGGGGCATGTCAAATTTTTTATGTTGTACACAGTTACATATTTTTAAAAATTTCGATACTCACTTATTTTAATATGTATTAGGAAAAAAATCCAGAATCTAAACCTACTATTCCACTGATAGTATTGCTTAGAACGATGCCAAGAAAAATGTAAATTTATCTGTATTAATAATTATAAAATTGGTAGAGGGATATGCAGAAGTTATGAACGTAATATGCCAAATGGTTAGGCTAAGAATCAACTAAGAATAAAACTAGAAAAAGGGTTGCCTAGGTGGCTCAGTCAGGTAAGCATCCAACTTCGGCTCAGGTCATGATCTCGCAGTTTGTGAATTTGAGCCCTGTGTCAGGATCAATAGCTCAGAGCTTCGAGCCTGTTCAGATTCTGTGTCTCCCTCTCTTTCTCTGCCCCTCCCTTGCTTGTTCTCTCTCAAAAAATTTTTAAACAAACAAATAATAAAACTGGAAAAAGAGACAAATATTTTTGGGGAAAAATGATCAACAGTCAAAGTTTATCTCTATTCTACTTCTCTGGAAAACCTACATAGCAGGTAAATTCAATTATCTTTTAAGAATCATTGTTCTAATCCATAATTAAATCTCAGGAGAAAAAATAATGAGACTCACAATCTTGAGGACTATGACTTCAATTATCAGCAAATACAAAAACATAAATATCACTTGAGGTGGCCATGAGACCATACTCTGCAAATCTCCAGTTAGAAGCAACAGATATACTAATGAGGGCTCACTCTGGGAGAGAGGGGAAGACATCAAGCCTGGATTGGATTACTCAGCAGTCTAGAATGCTTCTATCTAAACTTCTACCTTCTTTCCTTCACCTGGAATCAGCTTTGCCTCATAGTCTGATGGCTCCCAAGCTTTTCCAAGTTTCCTCACCATTTTCTCTCATAGGTATTCTTCCTAATAAATTCTTAAATATTTGTTTTGTCTTGACATCTGCTTCTCAGAAGATCCACACTGATAGGTTACTCAAATAGTCTCAGTATTTCAAGGCACCCCCATTTTCTCTAGGGAATTTTTATTTTGAGGTAAACAAAAGTCAAGGAGTTTCCTTCTCTACAATGTTTTCCAAATAGCCATAATATTTCTCAAATGTTTCCTAATGCCCAAAAGTCCAGAATTAAAGTTTATACCACTAAAGAATGAATAGTTGTAGATCTGCAAATTTCACTAAATAAAGTTTCCTAAAACTTCAAAGTAGATTTGTTTCCAATTCCAAAAAAGAAAAAAAACCCAACACATCTTAAGGTGAATGGAGTAAAAAACAATGCTGGACTTACGTTCTCGGGTAAATTTTTGGCAATGGCACTGTGTGGCATGGGTTCAATACAAAGCAAGTGAATAATTTCTCTCATCGTGACCTCCTCTTTGGTCACATTTCCCACTCCGGGTACATAACGCTCGCCTAATACAAACAATGAAAACAAGAAGTAAAACAATCAATTGCTTTCTATTTAAATCTCTTCTACCAGTAACACTTATAGAGAACTCTGCATTAAGTCTATGAGAAAGGGATTAAAAATTATTTAGACATGTTCCTAAATCTGAAAATGTATTTGTTAAAAGACAGAGGAAGAAAAATGAAGAGATCTAAAGAACACAGGCCTTCTCTTAACCTATCCTTGTACACATATAAACACACACGCACAAAAGTATATATACACATACTCAGACATTATAAACAAGGCCCCTTAATTAAATTATCATGTGTTTCTAATACTGGAAACAAGGCAGATGGCATTGAAAGACCAGTGGCCATCAGTAAACAAAAGCTTTTCTTTCAAGATCTTCAATTTTGTCTCTACTTGTTATTTACGATAGAATAAAGTGAAAACTCACAAACAAGATCCTTAGAAATGTTGTTACAGGCTAAATGACAAAACAGTAATATGTATCATGAATGACTGGTGCTGCTAAAATGCCTACCCGAGCATGTTTCCAATTTGCATCTCAATAAACTGCCAAATGGAGAGAGAAAATAGCTAAATTAACTATGGGAATTTCACTGGTGTTGAAAACATCTAATTCTCATTGCCTTAAGAAGGCCTATGGTATCTGGCCTTATGTCACCACTGATTTGCAATCTACAAAGTCCTACTATATCTATAATAAAGTTATTATAAAGACAGGAAACTTCTGCCTAAGAGATTTGATAAATCTATAATTAGCCAAAGAATGGCTTTTTGTGAAGTGAATTCATTTCAAACAGATTATCCCTCTTAACATTTGTAAAGCACATTATAACTTTCAACTTTTCTTCCTAAAACAATATTCTTAGAAGTTTAGTGCTAGGAAGAAGCTCAGGAATAATATAGGTATCTTCCAATTTTACAAATCAGGAATCTGAGACCCCAAAAATGTAAATGCATGCTCTTGATATTATAAATGATTCATAAAAATCAATAATTACAATACATACTTTAGAATATTATATAGCTTATATATAGTAATAATACAGTTACTTACACACATCTATTAATGATAAAATATATTAAATGTTGACTCCTGAAAGTAATGAACTTACTGTACTCAGGAATATAGCAAGTATTAACTAAAAATCAAATCATATAGGAGGAAAACCCAATAAATTTAGATAAACACAGTAACAGTTAAATAATAGTACCAATAATAAAACAGTAAAAATATAAAATAGCTAAAATATACTGCTAGAAATTCTTCATACAGTATTCTAAGAACAAACATAAAACTTATCAACTTTTTATAATTTAATAAAGTATATCAATTTAAAAATCTTTTATACATTTACATCTCACTTTGCAATGAAGTTCACCACACTTTCTGCTGAGACAGAGCAGCCAGTCAGTAACTATCTCTCTGAAAACAAGTAAAACGAACCCAAGTTTTCAGATTTAGCCCAGGGGTAGAATCCTCACTAGGAACTAATAGTAAAAAGCATGTGTGCTACAGTAAAGTAAGAAACAATATCCAGAATGAGAGGTCAAGAACTTTTACCTAAGTGATAAAATCAACAAAGACTATAACACAGAACATTAAAAAAAACAACAACAAAAAAAACGTACGGCCAATATTTGCCCAAAGTAAAAAGAATGACACAATTTAAAAAACCTTATTTACTTAAACCTGTATTACTTTGAAATTTCATGTATAAAATTTTTGTATTTATAAAATTTCACAAAATTTTTTTAGCACTCAATGTATAGGTATTTTTCATCTATATTTCTAACACGGATAATTGTATTCCAGACAAACAAGATCAAATAATTATAAATGAGGTATTGAAAAATAAAGATGTAACAGAGCTGGGCTTTTAAAAAGCTAGGTTTCTAAACACATCAATCATATTAGTCACATTAATCTCTAATATTCTATGCTATATTTAGGAGGAGAGTAAAATGATAAATTATAGTTTTTATTAATGTTCTCTCTGAAAACAACTCGTAAGATTAATGTTTTAATCTTACCCACAATATAGATGAGGACTTGCAGCATTTCTTCTATTAATGTATTATATTGTTTAATCAAATCCTATTGAATCAAAAAAGAATGAATTAGTTACATAAGAACCAAAAGCCTTTATAAAACATACATTTCTGGATCAGACTCGTGGTTTATGCGGTGCAGTATTTTCCTTCAGACTACAGCAGAAAATTAGGTAATTTCCTTTACTGACATCAAATTCCATAAGGTTCACAGTACCCGGCATATAGTAAGAACTCAAAAAAAATTATTGTTTTCATTATTATTACCATATACCTTAACTCAACAAACTAATTCTTAGGACTTCCTTCTTACCTGGGTTGGTGAAAGAGTGGCTTCAAATAACAGATACAAGTTTTCATGAGAATACTCTTCCTTAACACCCCTCTTACTTAAGTAATGTATAGCAAATGAGATAGTTTTCACTGAGTATAAAACAAGACTAAAAAATTTGCTTTGTATTTTGTATCCTATTCTTTGGTCCTTTGCAAGTAACTTCTAATTTGAAAAAATAAAATAACATGATTCATAAATTCAAAGTGTGTAAGGACTACTTTGTCAGTTTGTAACATATATTAAAGCAATGAAGATCTGACAAAACTACATAGGACAACAAATTATGAACTGTGAAAAATGTAATAAATACAAGTGAAGAATATCCTTATTAAATAAGGAACTTTTTACAAAAACTGAAAAAGAGGAAAGGACTAGAAAGATAATTTACTATCAGAAAGAGGGGACAAAGGTAAATAATCATGAAAACATGGTCAACTTCACTGTTACTTAAAGAATTACACCTGCAAATAAAAGCCCACCTTTCACCTACCGTATCAACTAGTGCTATAAGAGATGTACACACTGCAAAAGAACGTACATTTTAGTAACTCTTCTGAGAGCAGTGTGACAATATGTATTAAGAGTCTTAAGAAAGAGGATATTATTTTCTCCAACTAATCCTCTTCTAAGTTTATCTTAACAAAATAATTAGGCACGTATTTAAACCCTGAGGTACAGAGATGTTTATAAGACCAAAAATAAAAATTAAAAAAACCTCTTCAGCAATAGGGGACAAAAGTATAATGCAACTGTACAGTGCAATACCATATAACCTTTAAAAATTATGATATAAAGGGCGCCTGGGTGGCTTAGTCGGTTAAGCGTCCGACTTTCACTTAGGTCATGATCTCGCAGTTCGTGGGTTCGAGCCCCGCGTCGGGCTCTGTGCTGACTGCCAGCTCAGAGCCTGGAGCCTGTTTCGGAGTCTGTGTCTCCCTCTCTCTCTGACCCTCCCCTGCTCATGCTGTCTCTCTCCCTTTCCTAGAAATAAATAAAAAATATTAAAAAAAAAAATTATGATATTAAAAAAAGTGGTGGTGTATTCATTTAAAGACAAGAAAAAAAACCTATCATAATATCTCATTAAGCACAGAAAGCAAATTACCAAAGAGCACATACAAAAGGATCCAATTTTTGTTTTAAAAACAAACAAGATGGGAATGTAAACTGGTACAGCCACTCTGGAAAACAGTATGGAGGCTCCTCAAAAAATTAAAAATAGAACTATCCAGAGGTGCCTGGGTGGCTCAGTTGGTTAAGCATCTGACTTCGGCTCAGGTCATGATCTCACAGTCTGTGGGTTCGAGTCCCGTCTCAGGCTCTGTGCTGACAGATCAGAGCCTAGAGCCTGCTTCAGATTCTGTGTCTCCCTCTCTCTTTGCCCCTCACCCACTCGCTCTCTGTCTCTGTCTCTCAAAATAAAATAAAGACATAAAAAATTTTTTTAAATAAATAAATAAAAATAGAACTATCCTACAACCCACCAACTGCACTACTAGGTATTTATCCAAGGGATACAAGTATGCTGTTTTGAAGGGGTACACGCACCCCAATGTTTATAGTAGCACTATCAACAATAGCCAAAGTATGGAAAGAGCCCAAATGTCCATCGAAGGATGAATGGATAAAGAAGATGTGGTGTGTACACACACACACACACAATGGACTATTACTCAGCCATCAAAAAGAATGAAATCTTGCCATTTGCAAATACGTGGATGGAACTAGAGGGTATCATGCTAAACGAAATTAGTCAGAGAAAGACAAATATCACATGACTTCACTCATATGAAGACTTTAAGACACAAAACAGGAGAGCCTGGGTGGCTCAGTCGGTTAAGCGTCCGACTTCGGCTCAGGTCATGATCTCACGGTTCGTGGGNAAAAAAAAAAAAAAAAAAAGAGACACAAAATGGATGAACATAAGAGAAGGGAAGCAAAAATAATATAAAAACAGGGAGGGGGACAAACCATAAGAAGGGGGATGGGCTAAATGGGTAAGGGGCATTAAGGAATCTACTCCTGAAATCACTGTTGCATTACATGCTAACTATCTTGGATGTAAATTTAAAAAGATTTAAAAACAAAAAACAAGACACCAAAACTTAGAAAGTGATCATTTCTAGGAAGCAGTTTTTCATGTGATTTTTCTTCTCCTTTTCATTAACCTAAACATTCTAAATTTAAAAACAAATTCTTTTAACGTTTTTATTATTGAGAGACAGAGCATGAGCATGCGAGGGGCAGAGAGAGGGGGAGGCAAAGAATCTGAAGGAGGCTCCAGGCTCTAAGCCATCAGCACAGAGCCCAATGTGGGGCTCAAACTCACAAATTGTGAGATCATGACGTGAGCCAAAGTCAGATGCTCAATTGACTAAGCCACCCAGGCACCCCAAATCATTCTAAATTTTTATAGAGTAAAAAGAGTACATATGTGCATATGTAGATATATGTGCATGTTATGTGTGTATGTGTCATTTTTGGAAATACACATAAATAAAACTCCTAAATATGAATAAAGTTCTTAACAAAAATACTTCCTTTGGAATTAATTCACATGTCAGTTTCTGTTGCTTACCTGGTCTTTTGTGGATATAGTCTTGTTAAAAGCATCAGCAAGTTCATACCTCTGAAGTACCAGTAACAAGAACCTGTTAGGATCCATTAAAGATGCACCAATCTGTGGAAGAAATGCAGCATGACAGTTCCATGTGTATTAAATGAAGAAACATTTGTCTCCAGCAAGACCGTCAGAAATAGTATAAAGCAAGTCTGCAAAAGATAATGTAGTAATCCCTTCCATTTTTTATGATACCATATTCAGTTTTAACAGTGAGAAAATTTTAAGTAAATAAAGTTAAAAATTACAGTATCTTTTCTCATTACAAGGGATCTAAGAAGGTTAAGACATAAGTACCCAAAGTAATTTCAATAGATACCTGAAGCATAATGATATCTTTATCGTACATTTCTTCTCTGCACTTAACATCTTGGTAGTAAAACACCTGTAAAATAAAAGGTAGAATAGAAGCGACAAGAATTCTTTATTCAAAACAGAATTCAAAAATAAAACTTTATTTCAAACAGAATTCCCAACAAAAACTATTCCCAAAACGTTCTCTAAACTAAAAACTCCAAGAAATCCTTAGTGGCAAAAATCAAGCCTAAATCTATGAATCACTTTATGGGATTTGAGAATATTTTTTTAATGTTTATTTATTTTTGAGAGACAGAGAGACAGAGCATGAGCAGGGAAGGGCAGAGAAAGGAGAAAGAATCTGAAGCAGGCTCCAGGCTCTGAGCTGTCCGCACAGAGCCCAACACGGGGCCCAAACCCATGAACTGGGAGATCATGACCTGAGCCTAAGTAGGCCACTTAACCGACTGAGCACCCAGGTGCCCCAAGTGAGATTCTTAAAGTAAGGAAATATGGCATGAAATATGGCACTTCTGAATTTAAAACACTCTATATTATTACTCTCTCAACATGTGCAACAAAATAATTTATTTCCTCTGCGTTAAAAATCTCCTCTTCAGGTATCACCATCCCAGACTTTAGCCTCTACTACNTTATGTGGAAACTAATTTGACAATAAACTATTTGTAAAAAAAAAAAAAAAATCTCCTCTTCAATAAAAGTAAAATGATTTCTACAATCAATCATAACACCATTTTTCTCCCAAGTGGTATCTTTACAAGTCCAGTTTCCCCACCTTTTAGGAAAAGCACTTCTCTTTATTTGCTCTAGAACAGAGGGAAAAATTGTTAAACTGGCCTTCTATTAAGAAAGGTTATGGGAGGGGCGCCTGGGTGGCTTAGTCGGTTAAGCGNGACTGCAGGCTCCAGGTAAGGAAATCCTCATAAAAGACCAATGTTAATGTAGGTTTCTACTGGCTATCACCTTATCTATCTACTCAAAAGGAGAAATGTCTATATGGTTACTAGAACTTTCATTTCTGAGTTCATATAAGAAAAGAGAAAGCAGGGGCGCCTGGGTNTATGAATATCAGGCCTTGCCATACCTGGCTAATGAGAGAGAGCCCATTTCTTCGCCACATTTCAGCAACAACCTGGGCAACCAATACCAGACAACGCAAAGGATATTCCACTAGTACCTCTACTTGAAAGTCCTCCTGAAAGAGATGAACAATTTTGTTATTTTTCAGAGGGCTTGGATGTGTCTCAAAGTTATGGCACTATACATTCTTCAGTTTTTTCATCTGTAAAATGAATGGGCTTGAATTAGATAACTCTGAGTTCTGGTGATTTAGATTTCAATGCACTTATATAAGAACATAAAATTACTAAATGGGAATTACCAGGTAGGTTTCAAAATTTTTCTTCCCCTTCATAAACCAAGAGGTATTGAGGAATAGGATATAAGAAATTCTACCCTTAATAGAGTCACTTACAAAAGGCACAAATTCATGTAGTCTTGAAACAGCGCCCAGCCTGCTTAAACGCACATGAAGACCTAAAAGTTAAAAAGAGAGAAAAATGAAAAAGCAATAAACCCAGTTAATTTATCACTTCATTAACTCCTGAAGTTCAGATATTTGAGATTTAAATATACATTAACTGAATTTAGAAATGTAAACTTTTGACTTCTAATTTTAGAAGACAGTATTGTTAATGTATTTAAATCCTACATTGTGCAAGATGTGCTTACACGTGACACAAAAATACTATGCTGCCTCTCAAGACATCCTTATTCTGCTCTTAACTAAGCATCCAAAGAAATGAAAACTAACTTAAGTATTCTTTTTATGAAAATAGAAGTGATGTAAAATCACATAATTATACCATGTGTAAAAATAAAAATGAATCAAAAACCTAAAGCTGTTAAACTCTTAAAAGGGAGGGGGGATGGGCATGGAGGAGGGCACTTGTGGGGATGAGCACTGAGCGTTATGTGGAAACTAATTTGACAATAAACTATTAGGAAAAAAAATGCAAAAGTCTACAATAAAGTAAAAATAATTATTGATCCCTAAAAAAAAAAAAAATAAGAAAAGAAAAAAAAAGAAAACATAGGGAAAAGACTCCATGGCATTGGATTTGGCAATAATTTCAAAGTATACTATCAACAGAGCGAAAAGGCAACCCAAAGAATGGGAGAAAATATTTGCACATCATATGTTTGATACCTAGTTAATATCCAGAATATATCAAAAACTCAACAACAAAAAATCTGATTAAAAAATAGACAAAGGACTTGAACAGACATTTCTTCAAAGAAGATATAAACATGACCAGCAAGCACAGGAAAAGATGCTCAATAATCACTAATCATTTGGGAAATGCAAATCAAAACCACAATGAACTGGGGTGCCTGGGTGGCTCAGTCGGCTAAACACCTGATTCCTGGCTTTGGTTCAGGTCATGATATCACAGTTCATGGGTTCTAGCCCTGAATCAGGCTCTTTGCTGACAGTGCACAGCCTGCTTAGGATTCTCTCTCTCACTCTCTCTCTGACCTTCCCTGGTTTGTGCTCTCTCTCTCAAAATAAATAAATGAACTTAAAAACAATGAACTAACACTTCACTCATTAGGATGGCTACTTAAAAAAATGCACACACAGGTATATATACAATGGAGTATTACTCGGCAATCAAAAAGAATGAAATCTTGAAATTTGCAACTATGTGGATGTAACTAGAGGGTATTATGCTAAGCAAAATTAGTCAGTCAGAGAATGACAAATATCACATGATTTCACTCATATGAGGACTTTAAGATACAAAACAGATGAACATAAGGGAAGCAAAAATAATATAAAAACAGGGAGGGGGACAAAACATAAGAGACTCTTAAATATAGAGAACAAACAGAGGGTTGCTGGAGGGGTTGTGGGAGGGGGGATGGGCTAACCGGGTGAGGGGCATTAAGGAATCTACTCCTGAAATCATTGTTGTATTATATGTTAACTAACTTGGATGTAAATTTAAAAAATAAAATTTTTAAAAATATATATATATTTTTTTTTCTAGAAGAGAGAGAGAGACAGCGTGAGCAGGGGAGGGTCAGAGAGAGAGGGAGACACAGACTCTGAAACAGGCTCCAGGCTCTGAGCTGGCAGTCAGCACAGAGTCAGACACGGGGCTCGAACCCATGAACCGCGAGATCATGACCTAAGCAAAAGCCAGACGTTTAACCGACTAAGCCACCCAGGCGCCCCTAAAAAATAAATTAAAAAAATAAAAATAAAAAACCTACAGGAAGTAAGTGTTGGTGAGGATGTGGAAAAAATGGAACCCTTGTACCCTGCTGGTAGGAATGTAAAATGGTACAGTTGCTATGAAAAAGAGTTTTGGTAGTTCCTCAAAAAGTTAAAAAGTAGAATTACTTTATGAACCAGCAATTCAACTTATAGTACATACACCAAAGAACTGAAAACAAGGACTTAAACAGATATCTGTACACTCATATTCACAGCAACATTATTCACAACAGCCAAAAGGTAGAAGGAATCCAAGCATCTATTCATGGGTGAATGGATAAGCAAAAGGTGGTATACACATACTATGGAATATTATTCAGCCTTAAATAGGAAAGAAATTCTGACACATGCTATAACATGGATAAATTAAGGATACTGCACTGAGTGAAATAAGCCAGTTATAAAGGATATGTATAAGATTTCAATTATATGAGGTATCTAGAGGGGTCAAGCCACAGAAATGGAAAGTAGAATGGTGACTGCCATGGACTGCAGGGAGTAGGGATTTGAGGAGTTATGCTTAACAGGTACAGAATTTCACTTTGGGAACATGAAACATATCTGGAGATGGATAGTGGTGATGACTGCAGAGCAATATGAATGTACTTAATGCCAGTGAACTATAAATTTAAAAATGGCTAAAATGATAAATTTTATGTTACATGTATATTTACCCAATTAAAAATATAAACATAGGGGCATCTGGCTAGCTCAGTCAGTAGAGCATGCAACTCTTGATCTCAGGGCTGTGAGTTCAAGGAAGTGTGGAGCTTCCTTACTTCCTAACTAACTAAATAGAAAGCTGCTATCAATATTCTTTAAAAATAAATAAATACATATATTTACATATGGTTGTTAAAAAAAAAATACCTAACGGGACCAATTTACATGGAAATGCAAATCAAAGAATAATTAAAGACAATCTACGATTTCTTTCTTTTAGTGGTGAAAGGAAAAATGACACAGATAACACACTGATTTAATCTCACAGAGAAGAGGGTTGAAAACCAGTAACAGTGTGGGGGAGGGGGGTAAAAAAAAACAAAAACAGTAACAATGTGTGTTAACTATACGTCAATGAAAAAAACCCAAAAGCCGGCAACAAGATTTTACTATATTTAAATCTGGGTGGGAGATGAGTTACCAAGTTAGCCCTTCAGTGTATATTATAAGGATCCATTAGTTGACCCAGATAATAAAAGGCCCAGATAAACAAGCATTCCGAGATCCATGTTCTGGTGACAGCTCTTTGAAGGACAGTGACAGTTCTTAACTGCAATGTGTGATCTGAGTATGTTTGTACATACTGAGTACAAAACAAAAACAGAAATAGTTCTACTACTCTGAATATCGAAAAAACACAGCTAATAGAAAGAGGCAAAACACCAACACTCACCAGCAAGAGTCCTGGAGAGTGGCAGATGTATGCTTACAAGATCTTCAGATACTCTGTACGACTTAGTTTCCAGAGTATGACCCCACAACTGTACTACTGTCTTGCTGCTAGATATAAAACTTGTACTGCACCGCATCACAGCTTTGTGACATTCTTTATAAGCCACCAGTAAGAGTTCTTCCTAAAAGGAAATTAAAAATGTACATAGATTAACAAGTTATCTACTTTACCACACCGTTCAATAAATATTTAGTAAATATAAGCACAAAATTACTTCCACAGATCTGCAAACTGGTTAGAAATATAAGAGAGAGAGACAGACACACACACATATACAATCAAAGTAAAACATTTTAAGTACTATGTAAATTGTACAAATTACTCTAAGAGGGAGAAAAAAGAATTACAAACAAATGGGAAGACATATTTGTGAAAGCAGTTTTGAGTGCGGTCTAAAGAATATGCCCCTCTCCTGCTGGCACTCTGTCTGTCTTTCTCTCAAAAATAAATAAAAACATTAAAAAACTTTTTTTTTAACATAAAGAGTTTGAAAAGTTCAGTGGCATTAGAAAGAAAAATCCTACTTGATTTTGTTCAACCTAACATTTCTCAATCTTATGTGAACATAGAACTTTTTCCCCTGAAAACTCTGTTAACATCTAACACAGAGTATGCAGTGGCACTGAGAGTTTCTGTGTGATGAATGCATGAATCACAGTGTCATTGTCTACAGCCATACGACCCTGAACTCACCCAATCTTGTCTGAATCATACTGTCATTAGCTGAACAAGGGAAGTCAAGAAAGGAAAACATTAACTTGAAATAGAAATGATGACAAACCAATTTAATATTTTTGGAATTTGAAATATAAGTGTAAGATCTAAGCAGGAATGTCTAGCACACAAGCAGAATTGATACGATAGCTTGGGAGAGTTATCTCTGCAGTTTTAAATCAGGTGGTAGAAATAAAAGACCTGTAAGAAAGAGAATATTTGGAATGTATCATTTACTAGGCAGTAGGAAGTGGGGAAAAAAGGCTATTAATGATTGAAATGTTGAATCAGTAACAGAAGTATTAGAATAATGTAGATTTGTAAAAATCAGAGGGAAAGAAAGTTCTGAAAAGCTTAGATATTCAAGAGAATACAATGCTACAGACATTTTCAGGAAAATGGGGCCTTAGAAAAGACGCTCTAAATTTGGCTACTATCTAGATCCTCTGAAATTTTTTCAAAAAGCAGTTCCAATCAATTCATAAGGGCAGAAGCCAGACTCCAAAGAAATTTCAGAAGCTAGAGAGACGACAGCAAATGAAGATGGTGTCAGAAGGTTTAGCAAATGTCAAGATGAGCAACACATACTCTAATCTCATCTCCAATAATTATGCATGTCTTCTATAAAGGTGAGGGTTGCCAAAAAAATACAGGCTCTGGCTAGTTGCTGGACAAAATTTCCTGTCTTTATTGTTCCACAAAGCTACAGTACTAGATAAAATTCTATCATGTCTGTATGGCTGCCACTCTGAACCTGTGACTAACTGCTGGTGGGGAAGCGGAAGAGAGGAGGAAATAAGAGAGCTCACAGTTCACAGAGGTAGCAGAGACAAGTAAGCGGCATTTACTCTTGCTGACATTAAGGAAAGGGGAGTCCTATGTGTGTAAACAAACAAATCAAAGAGTGGGAAATACCAGAGGAGACAACTGAGGAAGCCAACTCCAGGAAGAAGTAATGTAGCTCCAGACCAAGAGCCTAGGTTGAGACCTTAGTTTTGGAAAACAAAGAGATGAAAAGAAAGAGACCAATTGTGAAAAAAACAGAGAAATGTAGTAAATAAACTATGTCACATGAGTGGCACAGAAAAACTAGAGAAAATGAAACAATTTGACTCAGATAACGGTGATTTTCTCAAAACAGAAATAAATGAGGTCATCTTTCCCAAAGGGAATCTGGGGTAGGACTGGGTGTTTCAAGAGGCTTACGGTCTAAAATTATTGTGTAAGGAGATGCATTAGCTCTGTTATTTTGAAATTAATATTCTTAATGGTTTAACATGCATAACAGAACTCATGATTACATAGATATCCACTATTCTCTACTACTGAAGTATTTTAAAGTCTATGTTGTCTTAATTTTCATATTATTAGTATTCATGTCCAAGGAAATAAATGAATAGATAAATAAATAAATGTATTTTGTTGTATTTTTTAAACATTCTATTTATTTTTCAGAGAGAGAACATGGGTGGGGGAGAGGCAAATAGAGGGGAACAGACACAGGATCAAGGTGGGCTCTGTGCTGCCAGCAGTGAGCCCAATGCAGGGCTCGAACTCATGAACTGTGAGATCATGACCTGAGCAGAGTGGATGCTCAACCAACTGAGCCACCCAGACACCCCTGTTGTATTTTTCAAAACCCAGTATTCCCAGAGATAAATGAAACTACCATGGAGCACATTTTTAAATTAAATATATAAAACTGGATTTTCCTCCTAAATTTAATAAGACAAATTCAAATATACAACTACTTAAATAATAAAATTTTACAGCAAGGATGTTGCTATATAAAACCTTACTACTGATAACTATTAGACCACTTAAAACCCACTGATCCTGGGGCACCTGGATGGCTTTAGTCAACTGAGAGTCTAAGTCTTGATTTTGACTCAGGTCATGATCCCAGGGTCATTGGATCAAGTCCTATGTTGGGCTCTATGCTGAGTGTGGAGCCCACTTAAGATTCTCTCTTTCTCTCCCTTTCTTCCCAGCTTACATGCTCTCTCTTTCTAAAAGAAAAAAAAAAAGGGCACTGATTCTACTAACAAATTTTACTTACATCACAAGCACACCACTCTTGGAACATGAGTAAAATATTCTTCAATTGCATCTGTATAGCAATGGCAGCCTCCCAGTCAGGATCTACTTCTATGTGTTGCCCAACCTGTCTTCTGATTTCTTCCATTCCCTATAAGAAAAGAGTGATTATACAAACACACACACTCTCCCTTCCCTGCCTTCTCTCTCTCTCTCTATATATATATGCCCCTTTTCTTTGCTCTACTGTCAAAATGTGAATCTGTCAGAATTTATAATGATATATACACAGCTTTATGACATGGCTAATTTACAAGGTAAGAATGCATGGGTTCAAATCACAGCTCTGTCACTTTCTAGCTGCGTGACCTTGGTCAAATTATTTCTAGATTTCAATTCCCTTATTTGTAAAATGAAGATAATAATAGCAGCTACCTCATAAGATTGCTATGATGCTCAGTAGAGATAAGGCATGTAAAGTGCTTACTACCATATCACATATCAATAAACATTACTAGTAATAGTAGTAGTTAACTGAAATTTACAGAATTATGCCTATTAAATATCTATTAAAGCAGGATCAGTAAGGCAGTATTTGAATTTTATTTCTATTTTGCTATAGTCTTCCTCAAATAACAACCACAATTTGCCTAAAAGAAACAAAACCTGGCGCTGAATTTTTAATATTTATCTTACTAATGAACAGAACTATCATACCTGCATACAGGTAAGAATCTTCAAAAAAGACCGAAAGCCTTCAAGGAACTGCATTCTTAATCTTTCTGTCCATACTGTAGGCTTGCTGATCAGGATATACCTATCATTTCAAAAGACAAATATTTCACTTTCCCATTCTGAGATAATTTAAAGATTTTCAGGGCTATAGACAATGCTGATTCTCAAAACTATGGATTCTGATTTCTTAAAATAACTGGAAGCTCTGGCCAGAGCTAAAATTATACAGCAAAATGTGAAGGCTCTAGAGAGACACATATCAAAGTGCCTGACTTCTCAGAAGTTGGTCTGCTTAAGTGAACCTAGAAGCAATCTAGCCTGTCACACCTGGAGAGCCACGGTACAGATTTTCTAGGATCTCAAAATGTGTTATATTCCCCTTCTCCCTGTCATTATAGATTTCTTTACTTAAGTAGGGATGTTGAGAAAAAAGTTGTAATAAATATGAGAAGAGTGGGAAAACTTTAAAGTTAACTTTCAAACCAGCGGCTTTACAGTTTTAACATACAGCTAAATATCTAGGGGAGTGTTGACTCTAAATTATTCACTGGAGAGAATAACTATAGTTAGAAATCCATAAAAAAAAATAAAATGTGATAAAAACAACGAGGTGATTATGCACCACTTCCCTGGATAAAAAAACATAAGTCAGCTAAAAGAATATTTCACAGTAATGAGAGCCACAGTAAAGAGACTTTACCTGACAGTAGAAAAAGGAATGATAAATACACTGATTTACCACTGATAACTAAGTACTGCCATTTGGAATTTTTGTGTATTTTTTGCTGCTTTGTTTTGCATACATGTAATTTACACATAATTTGTGAAGCATGCTGGTAAATGATGATTCACTACTAAATTCATCTACCATTTCTGTCCTGAAGTTGATGACATAATTTGCTGAACTTTAAACAAAGATATATAATTATATTTAAAAATTGAGGAATTTGAAAAAAACCTAGAAATCTTTTCCTTAAGATCAAGGATTCAATGCATAATTCTAGAAATCTGTCAAATGTATTTTTAAGCAGACTATTTCTAGGTTGGAAGTATGCTTCCACCTCTCTATGTGCTAAATAATAAATATAAGTAGACAAAATTAGGGGTGCTTGGGTGGCTCAGTTGCTTAAGCACCTGACTCTTGATCTCAGCTCAAATCATAATCTCATGTTTCTTGAAATCAAGCCCTGAAGAGGGCTCTGCACTGACAGCACAGAGCCCACTTGGGATTCTCTCTCTCCATCTCTCTCTGTCCCTCACTCGCTTGTGCGCTCTCTTAAAACAAACTTAGAAAAATAAAAAAATTTTTTAAAAAGCAGACAAAATTAGAATGATTCTCTCCCCTGGGACATTAGAAATAATTAATCATACATATCTTGGAGGTCTTTATTTTAAACAATAAATGAAATGAAATGCATTTTGTTTTAATATATTCTTAAAAGAATTTTTAAATAGATTTTTTCTTAAAGTTTATTTAAGAAAATAAACTTTCTAGAGACAGAGAGAGAGAGAGAGAGAGAGCACAAGCATGAGCTCGAGCTGGGGAGGGGGAGAGAGGGAGAAAGAGAATCCCAAGCAGGCTCCTTTGTCAATGCAGAGCTCAACATGGGGCCCAGTCTCACAAATTGTGAGATCATGCCCCGAGCTGAAATCAAGAGTTGTACCCTTAACCGACTGAGCTTCCCAAGCACCCCAAGTAAAGAATTTTTTGAAGCTTATGATTTATTGAACAGTTGAAATATCACAACTCTTTTAATATTCACCAATTCTAAAATAAGTGGAAAGTTATTTTCTTTTAAGTCCAATAAAAAAAAAGAATATCAATAACTGGTTTGTATGTATGAAAAGGAATTAAAAAGAAACACATCAGCAAGATTATCTGAAAACTATGCACTAATAAGACTACAGAAGAGGGACCGAACCAAAGTGCATGAATGAAAGTGAGTGGAAGACATGGTAATTACAATGGAGATTCATTCAGTGACCCCGAGAGACCCTAAGTTCCCATAACAGGCCCCTCTTCAATTCCTTCTTTATTAACCTGTTTTGAACTCTCTAAGAAGCCTTCACTTAAAACAATTCTTAACATGACACATTAACAGTTCTCCATACTTGCCATAATTATAAGGAGAATTCTAGATAACCAAAAGGATCAGAAGTTATTTATAAGACAGAATACAAAAGCACACTGATTAATAGGTACCCTCACCTTTTGACTTGAACAACTTACTTTAGATCACATATTACTGCATATACTCTTCCCAGTTTATCCTGGCTATAACCCTGGAAGTTGAATTTATTGTTCCTGTCCAAGTATTCAGGCAAAACCTCTAGCAGAGTTTCAGTAATGACAGAGATAACATTCTGTTCTTCAATAAGATGTCGAGCCTGCAAATATTTCAAGAAAACTGTCTTTATAATTAACTCATGATAGTATGGAATTAATTTACTCATTTGGTTGGTCAGTGAATCATTTTAACTAAATGTTTACTGAGCATCAAACATAATCCTTAGTCTCACAGAACAACTGTTTCTGAGAAGTCGTTTTCTAAAGGTAAAAATTCCTTACTCACTAGTAACTAGAAAACACCTGTTGGGACACTCCAAGCCCATCACACAGGTTGTCTACATAAATGTTTACCATCAATAATCACATGAAAAGCAAAGCAGAACAAAGACAGATATGTGTCATGACTTCTAATGTATTACTATCTATTCCCACACCTCCCAGTCAGTTCCATTCCACTGTCTCCTCTTCATCCTCTTCTCTGGCCTTCGAAATGGGAAAGTAAGAATAGTTAACCAAACCATCCTGAAGAAACAGGAAAAGAAGTAGTACCAAAAAAAAAAAAAAAAAAATCAGAATTCTCCACTTTCCTCCCAGGCGTAAGCAGCACCATGTCAGTACCTATCTCATGTAAATGTCTGACAGTCATACTTTCCCCTCTGGCTTTGTTTTATCTTCATCTATCTGCCCCTCCCCCCCAAACAATAACTAATAAACAAAAGCAAAGCAAAAAAAAAAAATTGGGGTGTTGAAAAGGCACTCCTCTTAAGTTAGCCTGGAATCTGAGAAAACAGCTCTGGACTTTGCTTGCAGGGATCAGGACTTTTGGAAAACAGTCATGGCGTCACTCCCACTCCACAAACCACCTTGTCCACTAACATATACCCACATGCAGGTATCAGTGAAGTATCATTCAATCTTCCAAATGAAATTATCCCAATATAGAGATTTTGACATTGTTTCAATTTGATTGATACTAAGCAAAGTTCTTAAAAAGCAAAACGGGTTTTACTTGGAAAGACTGCAAAGAAATGATCAATACATACCAGAGTGGGAACAGTAAACATCTGAACTGAGAGTGCGGTTACTGAGATACTTCTGTCATGATCATCACTAATATACTCTTTCTGCAGCTGTTTATAATACTGAAAAATATAGTAAGTGGAAAATCAATTCTAAATTACTGAAAGCTTTCAAAATCCCCATTTTAATAGATGCTACAGATCTGCTTCTATGTATATGTGCATTATAATTCCCATATCTTTTTTTTTTAGATTTTTTTAAAAGTTATCTCTACACCCAATATGGGGCTTGAACTTCTAACCCTGAGATCAAGAGTTGCATACTCTATTGATTAAGCCAGTCAGATGCCCCTATAATTCCTATTTCTTAAAGAAAGACAAGACAGTGAATGAAAATATGTTAAGAAAATAACAAACAGGGGTACCTGGGTGGCTCCTAGTTAAGCATCTGACTTCAGCTCAGGTCATGATCTTGCAGTTCATGAGTTTGAGCCCTACTTTGGGCTCTCTGTACTGACAGCTCAGAGCTTGGAGCCTGCTTTGGATTCTCTGTCTCCCTCTCTATGCCCCTCCCCTGCTCATCTGTCTCTCTCTCTCTCTCAAAAATAAATAAATAGTGAGGTGCCTGGGTGGCTCAGCCGGTTGGGCGTCTGACTTTGGCTTGGGTCATGATCTCACTGTTTGTAGGTTAGAGCCCCACATCAGGCTCTGTGCTGGCAGCTAGGAACCTGGAGCCTGCTTTGGACTGTGTCTCCCTCTCTATCTGCCCCTCCCCCACTCATGCTCTGTCTCTCTCAAAAATAAACAGTAAAAAAAAAGGTTAAAAAATAAGTATTAAAAAAGATTTTTAATATAAAAAAATAACAAAACACCGAACATGAATTCAGCTACCCAATTTAGCAGAGTTGGAAGTGTGAACTATATCATGTATAAAAAGACAAAAACACACACACAAAAACACACACACACACACACACACACACACACATCACAGAGAACTGCAGTGGTACAGTATATCCTTTCTCAAAAACAGAGTCTGGGACAATCTTTAGCAGATTCTATCCCAAAGGTATAGGGCAGAGGCAGTATTCAAAGTATTTAAAAATGGATATGACCTAGTAAACCAATCAGATTCAATCAAGCCTTAAGCAAAATGGATACCAACTGCAAATAATTTAACTATATTAGCTGAAAATCAACCCTAATATACTGGGAAAACAAAAATAATAATACATCCAGTCATGTATTAAGCACAGTGTTAGATCCTTGAACTACATATTTAATTTTATCCACTAGAATTTCTACAAAGAAGAAACTGTGGTCAAAAATATATACATTTAAATAGAATTGCTTTTAGATTTAAAAAAATTCATTTCAGGTCACATATATGGTTCAATATTCTATCTCTTAAGAGTTTTAGAAGAAGAGAGTTGAGGGGCACCTAGGTGGCTCAGTTGGCTAAGCATTCAACTTTGGCTCCAGTCATGATCTCACAGTTCATGGGTTTGAGCGCTGCATTGGGCTCTATGCTGACAGCTCAGAACCTGGAGCCTGCTTCAGATTCTGTGTCTCCCTCTCTCTATGCTCCTCCTCCATTCATGCTCTGCCTCTCAAAAATAAATAAAAGTTAAAAAAACTTTTTTTAAAAAGAGAGTTAATAGCTTTAGTTGTATCATCTTTCAAGAAACCAAATGTCTGTTACTTTAACAATTTACTTCTTTTTTCAAAAATATTTTATTTATTTCTGAGAGAGAGAGAGAGAGAGAGAGACAGCATGAGCAGGGGAGGGTCAGAGAGAGAGGGAGACACAGAATCTGAAACAGGCTCCAGGCTCTGAGCTGGCTGTCAGCACAGAGCCCGATGCGGAGCTCAAACTCACGAACCGTGAGATCATGATCTGAACCAAAGTTGGATGCTCAACCGACTGAGCCACCCAGGCGCCCCAACAATCTACTTCTAAAATCCAGAGAGTGCAGGTCTATTGTCCCAAAGTATCATTTGCCTTCAACCGCCATTATTTCACTCTCTGCTTCTAGTTCCATCCTGGATCCTACCTTTTAAGTTTTATAGAACTGTCTGCAACCTAAAATCATAAGAAACCAACAAGTATTCACTGGATATCTTTTTAAAAATGTTTTGTTTACTATTATTTTTTAAAGTAGGTTCCACGACCAACGTGGGACTTGAATTCACAACCCTGAGATCAAGAGTCACATGCTCTACTAACTGAGCCAGCCAGGCACCCCTTGGATACCTTTGTATAAGGCAAAGTGGAATATTCAAAAAGTTTCTGTTACATATTACCTTGCAATGTAACTTGAGAGATAGACCCCTTCGACCAAAAATATATAAATAAAAAAAGTAAGGGACATACAACAGACTAAGAAAACAATATTAAAAAGGTAAGCTTTATCTTTATGTTTTAGCCTCATTAAGTGTAACTCTTGCCCACTGAATTCCTCCCTCCCTTTACCATGCATATCTGTTCCTTTTCAATGCTGTGCTTTTCAGCTAGTCACTTCTTGTTATAATTTTACTTATTATAAGACAGACAAATGATCAGGAAGAATGACTGCATGTGTGAATGTGGTAACTTCCAAACTCTGTCCAGGCAAATAATAGGTCTTTTTCTACCTATCTCCTCTTCTAGACTACTGCTTCCATACTATCAAATGTGAAAACAAATGAACTTTTGACAAATAAATCAAAAAATTAAATTCTAATTCAAAAGTATCCCGATTTGTTTCTACAACTTGCTTTCCAAAATGGTTTTCTTTTTCTATTACTGGTATGTATTTATAAAGAGCAATTACCTTCACAAATTCCATAGCAAAGAATTTTTTGTATTCCATCTCCATAAAAAAACTGCTGAAGATCAATTCATGAAGTATCTTACGGGCACCTACAGATAATTTTTGGGAGAATGGAAGAGAATCACCAGGGCAAAAAAAAAAAACAAAAAAAACACAACATGCCAGCTATGAGAGGTGGCAGAATATTAAAAATTAACATACTAATAGACCTGAAGGACTCAAATATGAGTAGCATTTATTATATTAATACTTAATTACATTAATACTTAATACTTAAAATACACACATATATGCCTTTTCCCTCTCATTCTGCCCCTCCACTTTACCTTACTTCATTCTACATAATCCAAGCTCTCTCCATTCCTTTTTATTCGGTTTCACTCAAAATTACTCTCACTCTGTTTTCCTTTCTCTATCCCGTTAAGCCTTTTTCTCACCTTTCACTTTTTGTTCCACATTTGGATTTTAAAAATAAAAATGAACATAGTGTTAATAATGGCACTATTACATGCATATGTACACTTAACTCTTCTTTACTGGCCCTGACTAAATGAAAAGGCACTATAATTAAAAGGCAGTATCCCAGGTTTTAACACAGAAGAATACATACTGATTGGTTAACACTTCTTTAAAGTTAATATCTTATCATTCAAGATCACGAATTTAATAAACAAAAAAGATTATAGCTCTACTTTAAGGTCATGCTTCATGGCAAATAGCATAAGCAAAGCTCTACCTACCTTTATAAAGCTTTGCATCCCAAAGCATCAACCTGCTTATGAGACAAGGATTCTCAGAGCCAGGTTCTTCTCTAAGGCATGCTTGGCAAAAGATCTGTCTAAAGTCACCTATAAACAAGAGAAGTCAGATAACTTATTCTCACAATACTTCTCCCACAAGTATATTTCCTACAATAACATGAAAAAATTAACATTTTGCCAGTTTGATATCAAGAATTCTATCAATATAAAAGAATCAAAAGCTTTATAAAATATTAGTAATGGCATTTGAAAAGCAATTCTTAAAATTAATCAAAATGTATAAACCAAAAACAATTTTTTTGTTTTATACTCAATAACATTTTTTTGAGTTTATTTATTTTGAGAGAGAGAGAGAGCATGTGCGTGACAGAATAAGTGGGAGAGGGGAAGTGGGAGAGACAAAGGATCCAAAGCCAGCAGGCTCTGCGCCGACAGCAGAGAGCATGATGTGGGGCTCAAACCCACAAACTACAAGATGATGACTTGAGCCAAAGTCAGACGCTTAACTAACTGAGCCACCCAGGGGCTCCAGTATACTCAATGACATTTTAAACTTTGTGGCTATTTCCAAAACCAATAGTTTATGAGAAATAAAAAAAAACAGGTGATATGCTTACTTGAATAACTCATAATTTTATTCATCCAGGAGCCAAGACGCAAAGCAAATTTCTGGTGAGCCATAACCTCAGAGTGTAATACTTCTACGTGAAGTGGATGTTGAGAGACATTTTCTGAATGACTCTACAAATGAAAAGAATATTAAAAACAAAACAAAAAAACTAGTTTAAAAATTTTTGTTTTAACGAAGTCATCTATTTATCAAAAAAAAAAAAATCTTGTAACACTCATAGCTTCAAATCTCTGGGCCTAAATGGCCCAATTCTATTTTTACTTAGGATGCCAAACCACTTCAACAATATAATTGTTCTACTTTGGCTCTTATAATGGGAATTCCTCTTAAAACTTTCTTTCATCCCTAATTCAGGAAATTACCTTTATATCTTCCTTTGCTTCCTGGCAAGCAGCAAAAGCACCTGCTTTGACAGCCCGACGACCCTAATTATAAACAAACATGAGAATTCAGTAGTAGAATGACAACCCCAATCAGTAAGTAATACATAGCCCAAAGGCCTATTGAGCTCTGAATTATTAATCATGTGCCAACTTCCTAAAAGTTGTAAGATGGGCAATACCTAGATGATAAATCTAAATGTTTAACACATACATGAAGCTTCAGAATTTTTGATACTGCTCAGAAAGAATATACCTTAGGATGCTGGATTTTCTCCTTGGCAATAATGTCAGTTCTTTACTTACTATAGTGCAATCCATTCCGATCCAAGAATAGCTTAGCTTTTTACTAAACTTCTGCTATATGTTTTAAATACGTTTCATGAATGAACTTACAAGTTCCTCAATGTGTGTTCCATAAACACTTGTGATCCACCAGTGGCTTACAGGAGTGACCAGGATATTGATTCCTCAAGCCCGAGGATCACTACATTACTAATGCCACACTGCATCCTCTACTATATTACACTCCTCTCAAGGACAGGGATTAGTTAATAATACATTTTTACTAGGAAAGATATTTTACTTTGGAAAGATACTTTTAAAAAGCAGAACCTCAGCATCAGTATTATGCTAAAAATAGTTGTAATGTTAAAAAATGTCAAAATTCATATATTTACTCATGCACTCCACAAATAATAGAATGCAATTTCAATAAATTATAGAAATAGACTAAAGCTGACATTCTTAACTACTTTTTGTGAAAATATTAAAAAAAACTTTCTAATTATTTAGAATAAAAGAGGAACACTAATAAATAGTTACCTACAATTATGATACACAAAAAAATCAAGTTTTAATCAATTTACCCAGGATATAAGGAATAAAGGAAGAGGATGACCGTTCCTAACACAATACTAAAGAGCACCTGGCAAGGGTTCAGTCAACACCTGACTCCCAGGAAGCTGAGTTAAGAGAGCACAATTCAAATGAAGCTCACAAACCTCTTTGTCTATGGCAGTGGTATGCAACTGGGCCTCTGCGAGCTCACAATCAAGAGCCCTTTGTAGACTGTATATGACATGGTCATATGAATGGTGTTCATCATTGAAAAGGACACAATAGTATCTTTCATTTTTCTCCCTGTTTAAAAAAAAAAGATATATCCAGTTACTGAAACAAATAAAGGAAAACGTGAAAAAAAGCCTAAAGTAATATACAACATCTGTACCAAAGCACCACCATGTAGTTTCTTATATATGAGAAAGTACCACTGTAATAACTGATACAGGAGATTACTTCAAGTGGTACAGTGCTGCAAAATTTTAAAAACCCTGATAAAAGCACTACTGTCTCCATTTTTTTTTTTTTGCTTCCAGGTATGAATGATTAATTTCAGTTTAGTGGGAGTATGTCTTAATACTACTCTTAACTCCTGCTAATCTCCTACTGTAGCAAAGGGAGACAGCTTTGGCTCAGGACCTTCAAGTAGGCAATGATAAATAGTAAATAACTAACACTTATTTTTTAGTGAATTTATTTTTACTTTTATCTTCCATTTAATTAATTCATTTTTTAAAGTTTATTTTTATTTATTTTGAGGGGCGGTGCACAGAGAGATCCGAGCTGAAATCAAGAACTGAGCTGAATCAAGAGTTGGATGCTTAATCAACTGAGTCACCTAGGTGCCCCACCTTCTATTTATTTTAAGTGATACCGTTTTTATAGAACATCTAACAAAATGTTAACCAAAAAAAAGGTGTACAGCACTTCTGACTGAGGGACCTTAGGCTGCTTAAGCTTTTAATCTTGCTGAGATGACAGTACCTCTTCCATCTTTAAGAAGAGTATTAATAGGGAAGCCTGGGTGGCTCAGTCAGTTAAGCATCAGACTCTTAGTTTCAGCTCAGGACATGATCTCACAGTTTCATGAGTTCAAGCCCCCAGTCTGGCTCTCCACTGGCAATGCGGAGCCTGCTTGGGATTCTCTCTCCCTCTCTCTCTGCCCCTCTCCTGCTCGTGCTGTCTCTATCTCTCTCAAAATAAATAAAATAAATTTAAGAAAAAAATTTTTAAAGAGTATATTTGCAACAACGTGAATGGAACTAAAATGTATTAGGCTGAGCGAAATAAGTCAGTCGGAGAAAGATAAGTATCATACAATTTTACTCCTGGAATTTAAGAAAAAAAACAGATGAACATTGGGGAAGGGAAGGAAAAGTAAGATAAAAACAGAGAGAAAGGCATACCATAAGAAACTCTTAAACAGAACTGAAGGTGGCTTGACGGGTGTAGGGTGGGGGTATAGGCTAAGTGGGTTATGTATGGACATTAAGGAGAGCACTTGTTGGGATGAACACTGGGTGTAAGTGATGAATCACTAAGTTCTACTCCTGAAACCATTATTACACTATATGTTAACTAACTTGGATTTAAATTAAAAAAAATTAAACTAAAAAAGACACATTGTTATGCAAAAAAAAAGAAAAATCAGCAACAATAAAAATAAAAAGAATATAATATCTACATTGAAGAAAGGCATAAGGATCTTATAAAAAATGTGAAAACAGTTGTCATGGGCTACACAAATGTCAAATGTTATTATCAGTTAAACAGTTTATAATATGCTTTTACCATACACTCAACAGATCTCATAACACTAAGAGGAAAATTTTCTCAGGCCTCTTAGAGCTCAGGAAACAGGCTCAAAAAGACTTCTCCAGGGGTGTCTGCCTGGCTCAGTCAGCAGAACATCTGACTCTTGTCTTAGGGTCATGAGTTCAAGTCCTGAGTGTAGAGCTTACTTTAAAAAAAAAAAAAAAAAGACTTCTCTATGGTCACAATGCCAATAAAGCCATGAGAAGGCCTCAAACTCAGGTCAATGAATCTAAAGTCTGGTGCTACTATTTACATACTCAAAGCTCACACAACTCTCCCTTTTCAGACAGGCAGATCACTAGTATTGCTTACCAACACAAAGTTTCTTAAAAGGTTTCACTGATATTATCACGTATCTGAAATTAAAGCCTTTGTGAATGCAATCTCTGATGACTTTTATTTCCCCAAGCACTTCGTGGCCTAGCAACAGTCAAAACAATACATTTAACATCTTCATAAATTAAAATTTTTAATTCTGTCTCCTCCTACAATAAAACAAACAAGCCCCAATAAACTCAGAGAACAATGGTATTTGAAATAATGCAATTTTGTGAAATTTCCCATATTACATGGAAAGAAAAATTCCCACAAGGCCCAAACCATATTTTCACTATCAGGTCTGGAATTCTCTTGCAGATCTGTACAGTAAGAGCAAATATTACCATTGCTGAAAGACTCGCCACTGTTAGAAAGTGCTGGGTTTTAGTTTAAAAATGTTAAATCCTTCTAACTGGAATAATCCTAGGTATCAAAGCACATGGCAAAGAGCTATGTCCTCATTCCTACCACAAACCTCAAGGGGAATCTGGAGGTTGGTTCAGAGCAGGATCAAACTCGGCAATTTACTTCTCAGTTTAAGTGGGATGAACAGCTGCCACATCATTTAGAACAAGACCCCCAAAATGCTTTTCCTTCTTTTGGCTTAACGTCTCTTTAGTGTCAAAACAGAGCATCTCATATAAATGGAAATTGTGGACGTATTCCCGATAATTTTCCACAAAATTTTCATAATGCTGGTAAATTAAGCAGTAAATAACAGCAACAAAAACATTTTTCTAACATTTATTTTGCAATATCAATAATCATTGCTAAAATTTCTCCCTTTTGAAAAATGTCCCTACCTTATCTGGAGTTCAGGAGGCAGTTCTTTCTCTTCTTCCCATATAGTCATTTCTACAATGTATTTTATCACTGATGGGAATATTTTCCGGGCTTGGGCAATTACCTCTTCATTCAATGGGCAACGTAAATTCTGTAAGAAAGTTTAGAAAAAACAGAATTACCAACATTGAGAAAAAATTATTAGTTTATAATTATTTTAATGATTTCATTACACCATCCTTCAGGAATGAATTCAAGTTGAGCTCAAGAGGATGGCCATTCACATCAGATTAGCTTAATTCCTTGTAGTCAAGTTGGTGCTACAGATAGAAAAGGAGCAGGGGTGGGATCTAAAAAAAAGGAAAAGAAAAGAAAAGGAGACAGAACAACAGAGTCCTCTTCTGAGGGATGCTATGCTCTCCCTTATCAATGTTCTCTGCTTTTCTGGGTAGCCTAATTATGATTAATATCAAAGAACATTTGGTTATCTCTTAAGGCTCACAAAAAAACTTTTCTCACTATTTATTTCAACTGATTCTCATGGCCACTCTGTAAGATAGGCAGAGAATTAATGGTATTTAAAGGATAAGGGGTGCCTGGGTGGCTTAGTTGGTTAAGTGTCCGACTTCACCTCAGATCATGATCTCACAGTTCTTGGGTTCAAGCCCCACATTGGGCTCTGTGCTGAGAGCTCAGAGCCTGGAGCCTGCTTCAGATTCTGTGTCTCCCTCTCTCTTTCCCTCCCTCACTTATGCTCTGCCCCTCCTTCTCTCTCTCTCAAAAATAAATAGACATCAAAAAAATGTTTAATAAAGGATAAGGAACCCTTCCAAGGTAAAAGAGGCTATAAATAGCAGAAGCAAGACTAAAACCCAAGTCTTTGACTCCTAAAAAAAAGTTCTTTTTATTACAGACCACCACCTCCTTAACAAAATGCTCGTTGAAACCAATCAGCTAAAAAAAATGCATTCAGATGCTCTGTATCATAAGCCATGAGAGAAACATAAATCAAAACCACAATGAGGGGTGCCTCGGTGGCTCAGTTGCATTAAGCATTGGACTCCTGATTTCAGCTCAGGTCATGAGGTCACAGTTCGTGAGACTGAGCTCCACATTGGGCCTCTGTGCTGACAGTGCAGAGCCTGCTTGGGATTCTCTCCCTTCTCTCTCTCTCTCAAAATAACTAAATAAACATTAAAAAAAAAAACCCATGATGAGATACTTCTTCATACTGCTACAGTGACAGTAACAAGTAAAAAAAGACAGACAGTAACAAGTGGGCTAGGATGTAGAGGAATTTGAACCCTTACACACTACTGGATGGAATGTAAAATGGTACAGCCAGTTTAGAAAACAGTCTGACAGATGCTCAAAATATTTAGCATAGTTATATGACCCAGCAATTCCATTCTACATTCTATCCCAGATAAATGAAAATATCTCTGGAACAAAAATGTATATACAAATATTCATAGCATCATTATTCATGATAGCCCAAAAGTGGAAACAATCCCAATGTCCACCAACTGTTGAATGGGTAGATAAAATGTGAATGTTTATACAACAGAATATAATTTGGCCATAAGAAGAAATGAAGTAAAAGGTACAACACGGATGAACCTTGAAAACATTATGCTGGTGAAAAAAACCAATCACAAAAGACCATATATTGTATAATCATATTTATATAAAATGTCCAGAATAGGCAAATCTATAGAGACAGAAAGAAGAAAAGCGGTTGCCTAAAGCTGGGGAGTCTGGAAGAAATAGAAAGTGACTGCTGATGGGTACAGGGTTTCTTTTGGGGGTGATGAAAATGTACCATAATTGAGGTGATGGTTGAACAACTATGTGAATATACCAAAATGCACTGAATTGCACACCTTATTTTTATTTTTTGACTTGTACACTTTAAATTGGTGAATTTTTAAATATGGTATGCAAGTTACATCTCAACAGGCTGGTTTTTAAAAAAAATTTTTTTTATAGTTTATTTTTGAGACAGAGAGAGACAGAACATGAGTGGGGGAGGGTCAGAGAGAGGGAGACACAGAATCTGAAACAGGCTCCAGGCTCTGAGCTAGCTGTCAGCACAGAGCCTGAAGCGGGGCTTGAACCCAAGAACCACGAGATCATGACCTGAGCGGAAGTCAGACGCTTAACCGACTGAGCCACCCAGGCGCCCCTCAACAGGCTTTTTAAACAAAAGAGTAACAGGAAAAAATACAGGCGCTCTCTAAGACAAAAAAATGCAGTAGAAATTCGGTATAAGATCTTAATATTAAGTTTTAACCTATCTGCTGCTGACTGTTCTAATGAACTATATGTTTTTCTATGTTCACCAAACTCTTAACTATGCATTTTTCACTCTTTCATACCAATTTTTTCTCACTCCTCAATGTTTTATGATTTCATTTTTTACCTTCCTTTCAATATCTTACCTTCTCTCAGGAGATTTTGCTCACAATCATTTACCAGAGAGAGACACAAAGAGAGCCCAAGTACTAAGACCAATATTGGTCTACTACATTCCTATTTCTTATATTTTTTAGCTCACTATATCCTTTTGAATTCTTAAAAAAAAAAACTGGTCTGAGGTGAACAATTAAAAGAATCAACTCATGGAGTGCCTTGGTGGCTCAGTCAGTTAAGTGTCAGACTCTTGATTTTGACCCAGGTCATGATCGCAGTTTGTGGATTTGGGCCCCCCTGTTAGGCTCTGTGCTGATATAACAGAGCCTACTTCGATTTTCTTTCTCTCCCTCTCTCTACCCTTCCTCTGTTTGCACACGTGCTCGCTTTCTCTCTCTCTCTCAAAAAGATATATATATATAAAGAATCTCATTATATCTATGCAGTATCAATCAGAGTTCTTTAGAAGATGTCTTTTAAATATATAAGAAATTTTCAAGCAAAGCATCTAAAGCTTAGAAAATAGGAAGGTTAATGAGAGGAAACAAAAGGGCTGTAATCTAAACAGAAAAAAAAAACAAAACCCAACACCAACCTTAATAATTAATCCAGAAATGCAGTGCAAGACTTGAGAGAAACTGCTTTTACATATATCAGAAATAGGCCTCTCTTCAAAAGACATTGCCAAATGCTGGTTGACTGACTGATTAGTATCAGCCAGATTTGATCACATTTGGTAAATCCCCACTATGGCTGGCACAATGCCATGCACCTGGTAGAGTATGGATTTCATTCACCAAAGCAGAGATGAAACAAAATGCTATGTACACAGGACTGTTTGTGTTGAGTGAATTGATTAATTATGCGCTGGCCATAGGTGCCTTTCTCTCACCTCCAGAAAATGAGTTAGTTCTAGAATATCTAAATTTACCTTTAGGATAAGCCTAAATGACCAATCACCTTTTGAAAAGAATTCTAAATGCAGAGAAATCCAAGAAGATCAGTTTAGTTCATAACTAAATGCAATATCCTGAGGACATATGATTCAAGAAAATCCCAAATGGACTGGAAATCCATGAGGCAGAGGGAGGGAAACTAGTTTTGTAAACTCAATGAGTCAACTTAACTCTAAAGGATTCTTTGGTATTTAAAATGTAAAGACAGGGGCTCCTGGGTGGCTCAGTTGGTTAAGCATCCAACTTTGGTTCAGGTCATGATCCAGTGGTTCACCAGTTCAAGCCCCACGTTGGGCTCTGTGCTGACAACTCAGAGCATGGAGTCTGCTTCAGATTCTGTGCCTCCCTCTCTCTCTGCACCTCCCCTGCTCATGCTGTCGCTCTCTCAAAAATAAACATTAAAATTTTTTTTTAAATTTAACATTAAAGACAGTTTTTCCAGAATGAAATTACTCTCTATTTCAAAATATTTCCGCACTCTTTCAAATATATTAGAAGAGGAAAGTGAAATAATCATAATTAAAAGCATTTGTTAAACAGACATTTGATAATATTTAATCAAGTAATAGGCACTTGATAAATATTTGTCAAATGAATGAATGGCCATCTGAGATCAGGGCAAGTAAACAAGTAATTAAGACGAGGCAATCTAAAAATCAAGTACTGAATAATAAAGTAAATGGGGGAAAGTGGTAACAATTGATGAATGGGTAAATAGTATATGAATATCCTTTAGACTTTTTATATTTACAGTTTTTCACAAATTTGAGATTATTTCTAAATTGAAGGTTTTAAAAACCATGCTGGAACCCAGAATCTAAAGGTCCAACTTTGCCATTGGCCAGATCTACAAACCTGAGCAAGTCACTTAACTTTACTGAGGGTGTGTTTCTCCTTCCATAAAATGGAGCAACTATGTATCTACCTCACAAAGTAGTAATGAAGATAAAATGATAATAATGCCTGTGAAATCTCTGTTAAATCTAAAATATACAAATGTGAAGTATTATTAGTATCAGAAGTAAGAACAGGTAATGGGAGAAGTAGTCGGAGCTGTAATAATAATACTAACGATGATGATGATAGCTAACATATACTGGGCCCTTCTAGGGCTAAGCACTTTACACGTATTATCTCATTTAATCCTCACAGCCCAGCAAGGCATACGGTATTATCTCCCAGTTAGAGATAAACTGAAAGGTAGAAAGGTTGAATAACTCTGCCAAGGTTACAGAGCTAATCAGTGGGGTTATAAAGCAAACCAAGGATACCTGTTCTAGAGTCCATGACGTTGTGCTCTAATGATTCTACTCAAGAGAAGGGAACACATTTTATTCCTCCAAATATAATTCCATTTCTTTCCATTTTGAGTATTGTAACGTAGGGTATACTGCACATGTGAGTGGTCACATAGCACAAATATACAGAATATCAGGGGTTTCTTATAGATCATTATCCTTTATGGCATATTTCAGTCCTTTTTCCAGTTTGTCATTATTTCCTTCTAACAAGTTAATAATTTCTTTTCTAAAAAAATCTTTTAGGGGTGCCTGAGTGGCTCATTTGGTTAAGCATCTGCCTCTTGATTATGACTCAGGTCATCATCTCACAGTTCATGAGATCAAGTCCTGGATCAGGCTCTACACTGGCAGCCCAGCGCCTTCTTGGGATTCTCTCTCCCTCGCTCTCTTCTCTCTCTAACCTCTCCCCCATGCACTTTCACATGCTCTCTCACTCAAAAATAAATAGACTTTAAAAAATAAAAATAAGAAATAAAAAAGCTTTGGAAAAAATCCTTGATATTTTGGAATCTATCTAAGTTTTCTACTTTTTCTCCTCAAATGGGTAATCAGTTACATAGCACCACCAACCAGAAATGCTATCTTTACTACCAATTTAGATTTAGATACTCCTTTCTATTCCATTATCTGCTGTCTGTTCCTATAGCAAGAGTCACGTTGTTTGGATTACTAGAGCTCTTTAATACATTTAAAATCCATTAGACCTATTAACACTCCTAACTCTTCGGTTCAGCTTTTCCTGACAAATCTCACAAACTTTTTTTCCAGAAGAACTTACAACTATTTTGTCAAGTTCCAAAAGAGTATTTGGCTGGGAATGTACTGATTTTGTGGATTAATTCTTTAAAAAATTTTTAATCTTTGTAATATTGAATCTTCCAATCTAAGAATGAAGTTTGTCTTCTGATTTTTTTTTCTTTCATGGCTATCATAGTACAGTTTTCAAGTTTTCTTAAAATACAGCTGGCAAAGGAGTGCCTGAGTGGATCAGTTGGTTGCGGGACTTCAGCTCAGGACATGATCTCAGTTCATGGATTCAAGACCCGTGTCAAGCTCTATGCTGACAGCTCAGAGCCTGGAGCCTGCTTCAGATTCCTTCTCTACCTCTCTCTCTGTCCCTCCCCTGTTCACACTCTTTCTCTGTCTCTCAAAAATACATAAACATTAAAAAAAAAATACAGATGGTAGATTTCTTACTTTTCTCCAAGGTATTTTATCTTTTCTCATGCTACAGTGAATGAGATCTTCTCTTTCATTACATTTTTTTTAAGGTAATCTCTATACCCAATGTGGGGCTTGAACTCACAACCCTGAGATCGACAGTCATATACCCTAATGACTGAGGCAGCCAGGCACTTCTCTTTATTTCATTTTCTAAAAGCTACTGTTTGTAAGGGATTCAAGTAATATTTGTTAAATGTATTAAAAATAAAAAATCTAATGGTTTTTAATATGAGTTCTGTAACCAATAACTTGACCAAGCTCTACTCTAGTTTCCATTTCTTTTTAAGTTAATACTACTGGGTTTTCCAGGTATACAATCATGACTAGTTTGCCTCCCCTCTAATACTGATATATTCTAGTTCATCCTGTGAGTCTATTTGATTAACTTCCAGAAAGTGTTAAATAACAGGAGCAATAATGGATTTCCTGCTCTTGTCTCTATAATGGGACTACATTAGTGTTTCATCATCATACATCATTAAGGACTTGAGTTCAGGCCAGTAATCCTGGAAGGAACTGAGGATGTTATCAAAGAGCTAACTTTCCCAGAAAATGCCAGGATTAATGGTTTCACAGGTGAATTTCAAGAAGAGTTCATTCCAGGAACATAAGCATGACAGTGTTATGTAATTGTTTTAAACTTGATTTCACCTGCTAATATTTTATTTAGTATTTCAGCATAACAAGTATTAATAAAACTGATCTGTAAATTCTACATTTTGTCAGATCTGAGGTCAATATAATGTTATCTTTATGTAACAAATTTAGAAACTTTCTCTTTTCCCCTTGCTATGTTTTTCCCCCCTTCATAGTTTATTGTCAAATTGGTATCCCCTTGCTATGCTTAAGAACAGTTTCTATGTTTTTGTTATTTACTTGGTGTTTAATTGATGATTTTTATTTATTTTTATCAATAAAAATTTTTAAATATAGAAAACTGAGAAAATCAGCATAAGAAACACAACTTTTACCTAAGGTAATAGGTTTTTTACCTAAATGTAAGTAATTTAGATTATTTTTCCATATATGTTTTTTGTGTATTTTAAGGTTTACCCTCAAATACTTTGATATGTATCTATAAGAAATTTTTCTTATATAATCATATCATTACTATATCTAATAACATTAACAATAATTTTTAAATATCATCTAATATCTTGAGCATATTCAATTTTCCTAATTATTCCCAAAATATCTATAGTATTTGATTATGTCTAAGTCATTTAAATCTAAATGAATCTCCCTTCCCTACCTCCAGTCTTTTGTTCTTGAGGACAGAATCCAGGCTAGATTTGCTATAAAAACTCCTGCATTCTAGATTTATCCTGAAATGTCCTGCATTTCCCATTTATCTTCCTTGTAGTCTTATGTTGTTCATATCTTCCCTGTATTTCCTATAAACTAGAAGTTAGACCTCAAGGTTTTATTAAGTTCAGGTTAAACACTTTTTAAATTTATTTTTTATTTTTTTAATGTTTATTTTTGAGAAAGAGATGAGTCAGTGGAGGAGGGGCAGAGAGAGAGGGAGACACAGAATCTGAAGCAGGTTCCAGGCTCTGAGCTGTCAGCAGACCCCAATGTGGGGCTCAAATTCATGAACCATGAAATCATGACCTGAGCCGAAATTGGATGCTTAACCAACTGAGCTACTCAGGCACCCCCAAATTAAACATTTTATCATGAATATTTCATAAGTGAGGCTCTAGGCACTTCAAATTTTTAACAGCAGGAGATATAATTCACCAACTATACAATGGACTCAAAATTTATTATTTAATTTTTTTGTGTATTTATGGATATTTGTAACTATCACATCAGTTTTTGACATTTCATCACCACAAAGAAATAAAACCAAAAAAACCCTTTAGTGATTTCTTCTTCCCCCACAACATGCCTCTATCCTCCTAGACCTAAACAACCACTAATCTATTTTCTTTCCCTATAAATGTGCCTATTCGATTCATTTAAATGTAATCATATGTGATCTTCTATAACTGGCTTCTTCCAGTTACAACTGGGTATCAATTTGCCCATATTTGTTTATCCATTTATCAGCTGATAGGCATTTGGGTTGTTTCTATCTTTTATTATGAATACTATTAATTTATTATGAATACTATAACATGTGAATATTATATTATCCTATATTATTTAACTATAATAATACTATTATATAAGTTCTAAATACCATACCCTATCAGAATAATATGATTTACAAACATATCTCTCCCATTCTATAGGCTTTTCATTTTCTTGCGTGTCCTTTGATAAAGTCCAATTACCTATTTTTTCTTTTATTACTCTGGCTTTTGCTGTCATATTAATCCACTGCCAAATCTGAGGTCATAATGATTTACCCCTATGACTCTTCTAAAAGTTTTATAGTTTTAGCTCTCACATTTAGGTCTTTGATCCATTCTGAATTAATTTTCATGTATAGTGTGAGCTAGAGATCCAGATTCATTCTTTTGCATGGGGATATCCAGCTGTTTTAGTACCATAAACATTATTCCCTAGTGAATGGCCTTTGTATTCTGGTTGAAAAACAGTTGGCCACAGACATGTGGGTTTACTTCAATCTATTCTCATGATCTCTATGCTTATCATTATGTCATACCACACTGTCTTGATTACTGTTGCTTTGTAGTTGGCTTTGAAATAGGCAAGAGTGAGTCTTCCAACTCTGTTCTTTTCCACGGTTGTTTTGGCAACTCTGGGTCCCTCAGAATTCCATGTAAATTTTAGAGTAAGCTTGTCAATTACTAAAATAAATGAATAAATAAAAAGAGAAAATTCCCAGCTATAATTCTGATGACAATTGTGCTGAATCTGTACATCAACTTAGGGAGTATGGCCTCTGGCGATTTATAGTAAAAAATATATTTGGTCGTCACTGTTTCTGGTATAGAGCTCCTAAAACCCTTAGAATTTCCAAAGGGATGAGAGGAATTTTTTAAAGTCTTTCATTGTGTTATTGAAGTGACTATTAAAAAGCATCTAAGATGGGGGCTGGGTGCCAGAGGAGCCAACCACATAATCAGAGGGTCGGAATTTGAAGTCTTAGCCCCTGACTTCTGGAGAGAGAACAGAGGCTAAAGGTTGAATCAATCAGTAATGACCAGTGATTTAACCAACCATGCCCCATATAAAAAGTCATGTTATCTACAAATAGGGCTAGTTTTACTTTTTCCTTTCCAATCTAGATACCTTTTCTTTTTCTTGCATTACTAATTGCCCTAGTTAGAACCTCCAATAGAGTATTAAATAGATGTGGCAAGAGCAGAATCTCTGACTTGTTCCTGATCTTAAGGGGAAAGTATCTAATACATTTACAGCTGTGAGTTTTTCATATATGTCCTCTATCAGGGTTGAGGACGTTCTCTTGTAAGTTTAAGTTTTTTTTATGATGAAGTGTGTTGGATTTAGTAAAAGCTTTTGCTACATCTAGTAAGATGATCATGTGGTTTTGTTTTTTATTGTTTATATGGTATATTACATTAACTGATTTTTAGATATTAAACCTATGTACTTTATTTTATATTCTATGAAGAAGTTCATTATGACATATTGCCCTACTGTTAGTAATAATAGTAATACTGATGACCAGTTGCAGGAGATGACAGTATGATACCTCCATTATAAAGTTTCACTTTTTTCCTTTATGACTAGCAGGTAATCTGAGATGACAATTTAGAACTATGTGAATACTGTTCCTTATCAACTCATATCTTAATGGGTTTAGCATCTATTAATGGTCCTTGTCTGAATCAAATATTTCCTTAGGGTTTGCAAAATGTTAATTATTCTAATTCTACTAAATCTCCTCTATTAGCGAGCTAGCATTCATTTAGAAAGAAGAGCTTTACCTCATATACTGGTAATACTCGTTTACAATGAAATAGAATTCCTATTGAAAAGGTAGGATAAATGTTTAGTTCATTCCCTTTAATTACCAATTTTTAGAGTGAAGAAATTATATAATAACCATCACCATGACAATGAACCATTGACTTGGAAAAATTATTTTTTTATTTAAGCTCTCTAAGCTTTATTAGGAACTCATAAATTTTCATGTACTTTGATTCATTCAATTATAGTAGTTACTTATTAGTATTATTTTGATGCTCCAATTGCCTAACTTAGATCAATGACAGCCCTTTCATGTTGGATCCTAGACTCTTTTGGAACAAACCCATCCTCACAAGCTTACCTAGTCCTTGGTCATGTATTTTCACCTGGTCAGGTACTTTTATAAGCCCTGATTTCTTTTAGTGAGTAATGGTACTTAAAGAGATCAAAATCTGGGCCTAGGAGTACTCACTGGTATAAGATTACATGGAACAGTTTAAAGAGTACTAAAACTATTTCTTGCAGTTTTTAAAAAATTTTTTTTAATGTTTTATTTATTTCTGAGAGAAAGAGAGAGAGAGAGAAATAGCATGAGCAGGGGAGGGTCAGAAAGAGAGGAAGATATAGAAACTGAAGCAGGCTCCAGGCTCTGAACTAGCTGGCAGCACAGAGCCCAAGGAGGGGCTTGAATCCACGAACCATGATATCATGACCTGAGCCGAAGTCAGAAACTTAACCGACTGAGCCACCCAGGCGCCCCTTTCTTGCAGCTTTTAAAGGATCACTCTGTGAAACCACTTGAACACAGCATTTTTTAGGGAAGTACTTTTTTGTGACAGACAATATTCTGAGTTTCTTCAATGATTATTAACTGTTTATGTTTTCTCCCTGTTAAATTATGAAATTTTATACTGTCTGATAAAATCCATTTTTCAAATGTACTTGCACAGAGTCATATAAAAAATCTTTTATAATCGTTTTAATTTATTCTGTGTCTGTAGGTCTATAGTTTTTTTCCCATTCTCCTTCCTAATTGCCTGTATCTGGGCTTGCCCACTCTTTCTTGATTAGGATATATAGTGGATAATCAATTTGTTTGTTGACTATTTTCTTCTTTAAGAAAAAAAATCATTGAAGTTATGTGCCAATTCTACCGTTCCACTGGCTCTTTTAGGCTTATATTATCATTCACTCTTATCAAACTGCTTAACAAACAGAAAAAAGAAATTCATTCTTTCTTTAGACAAATAAAGAATACAGAGTAGAATAAAACTCCTTACATTTAAATATTGGAACATAAAAATCAGGATTCTTAATGGAATTGAGTTTAACCCATACATATAACATTTATTTCTACCTAACTGTATTGAGCTTAAAATAATTAGCAATTTAAAAAAATAATATCCTTACCTCTTTTGTGGTACCTGCTCTTCCAGGTTCATGACTTACACAAAAAGGGCCAGTTTTCCATGCCTCTGTGTCTCCACAGTCACAAAATCCCCCTCCAGTAGAAGTATGCATCTGACAAATAAAAAATGAGTTTGTCTTGATTTCAAAACATATTACAAAGCAAGGAAGAATAAAGATGACTCAAATAATAAATGCTCCCCAATACTTAAATCTTAATTGCCTTTAATGAAATAGAAACTATATCCAAAACCACTTTAGTTAACAAAAAAATAATCTAAATATTTAATCATAACAAAACTGAGCCTTCAAATTGTTAAAATTTTGAAACATGGGGTGCCTGGGTGGCTCAGTCGGTTGAGTGTCCGACTTTGGCTCAGGTCATGATCTCATGGTTCGTGAGTTCGAGCCCCATATGGGGTTCTGTTCTGACAGCTCAGAGCCTGGAGCCTGGTTCAGATTCTGTGTCTCCCTCTCTCTCTGATCCTCCCCTGCTCATGCTCTCTCTCTCTCTCTCAGAAATAAATAAAACATTAGAAAAAATTTTAAAATAAATAAATAAATAATTTTTGAAACATGCTTTGAAATATCTAATTTTTAAATAACAGTTTTTAAAATTGTGTACTAATAAAGAATGTGAAATACGCCCCCCAAAAATTCACTATGCAACACCTAAAATGCTTGAGTAATGAGATTTTTCTGCTTAAACACACTTTTAAAACTCATTTTAGTACTTGTATGTTTAAGAAACGTATACAACATTTACAACTATTTGATATATTATTGTACCTAAACTTTTTACAACACTTTTCCTTTGAAGGTTCCTGCAAACAAAAAAATGATGCAGATATATGAATCCAGATAGAAGATGACAATAATGGCTTGATTTTGATTTTCCCCCCAAATTTCCCCCTCCAAAACACACAATGAACAAGGAAAGCACTAAAACCACAGGACTCATGTTTGCAGCATTACTGAACGATGAAAAATAAATGCCACAACCTTCAAATGACTTGTTCCATTAGAGTTCCTGTTGCCAATTACTTCAAGCTTACAAATGCAGACAAGAGAAGAGTTTAAGAGATTCCATGAAAGAGAAGAGAAGGGTACAGAGGACTTAGATGAAGCACAGACAAGATCATGGTGAGGAACAAATACTGAACACTGGTGAGACTTGGGAGTTCACAGGCAAAGAGATCAAAAGTGAGTAGTACCAGAAATGACAACCTCAGAGAAGCACTGCTTTTGGAGGAAAATGAAATACATTAAAAAACGTGATAAGCCTTTAAAGATGTGGCAGTAAATGAGAAAAGAAAACAAGAAGGAAAAATTAAGGATCCTACAGAAATGAGTGAAACAGCACACCTCTCATCTCATCTCACTCTACTGCCAACATCATCTATAAAAGAAACTACACAGAAGAGGGCAGAACGGACAGGAAAGAGCATTTGTAAACCCTGTTCATGAAGTGAAAAAGAAGACATAGACCGTATTCATTTTAAACTATTACCAGTGTGCTTGGGTGGCTCAGTAAGTGTCCAACTTCAGCTCAGGTCATGATCTCGCAGTTTGTGGGTTCGAGCCCTATATTGGGCTCTGTGCTGATAGCTCAGAAGCTGTGTTTGCTTCAGCAGCACATACACTAAAATTGATAGCTCAGAGCCTGGCGCCTGCTTTGGATTCTGTGTCTCCCTCTTTCTCTGCCCCTCCCTCAGTTGCACTCTGTCTCTCTCCCTCAAAAATAAACATTAAAAAAATTAAAAATATATATACAAAACTATTACCAAAAAAGGCAAAAAATGCAATAAGAGACAAAGCCCAATCACAAAACTAAAGAAAACTGTAATGTAATGCTCTAAAGTTAATTACATAGCTTCAAACAAGCATTTAGAAAGCCCCTAATCAGATTAAAGCACCTTTAATTAGAAATAAAGAAACTAAGAGCAAAAGTGGACACAAAAGGAATATATGAGACTTGACTGAACTCAGGAAAAAAATAGCAGAAAACCAGAAAAGCCTACTAGAAATGAATTCTAAATTACAAGGTGCCCAAGACAAAAGACTCAAATGAAAAATTAATAAATAGCATTGAAACAAAGCAATCAAAAAAACAATCATAAAATGATAATGCAATGAAGCAAAGACATACAGGTCAGAGAGAAAACGTTTGCAAGAGAAGATAGACATAAAAGAGCCAACCGAAGTATAAATGGAGTCACCAAAGAAGAACATCTAAACAATGGAAAAGAGCTGATATTTAAAACTATGAAGAGTCTGGGTGGCTCAGTCAGTTAGGAATCCCACTCTTGATTTTGACTCAGGTCATTATCTCAGTTGTGAGATGGAGCCCCACTTTGGGCTCCATGTTGGTTATGGAGCCTGCTTAAGATTCTCTCGCTCCCTCTCCCTCTGTCCCACCCCTGCTCATGCTCTTTCTCCTGAAAAGCAAAAACAGAAACTCCCACTGTAATCTAAGGAAACTTCGTGAAAATAAAAGACCTAAATCTAAACATTGAAAGCACTCATAACTAAAACTCAACCCAGTATGATCAACTCTGAAATATATCCTACTAAAATTGTTAGGCTTTATTTTTTTTTATTTTTTAATGTTTATTTATCTTTGTGACAGAAAGATAGGGCATGAGTCAGGGAGGGGCAGAGAGAGAGGGAGGCACAGAATCCAAAGCAGGCTCCAGGCTCTGAGCTGTCAGCACAGAGCTCGATATGGGGCTTGAACCCATAAACCACAAGATCATGACCTGAGCTGAAGTTGGACACTTAAACCAACTGAGCCACCTGGGTGCCCCTAAAATTTCTAGACTTTAAAGATAATGTCCCAAGGCCTTCTAGCAAAAAGATGAAATAACATAATAGCAAGAAAATTAGACTGGTATCAGGCTTCTCAATAGCAACATGTAAAACAAGACAACAACAAAGTTGTGTTTTCAAGGAAAGAAAATGCAAACCAAGGATACTGTCTCCAACCAAGCTGTAAAAATACAATTTTGAATGTGTCATTACTTAGGGAATACTGTATACATGCACCCTCTTGGAATCTACTTAAAGAGAGATGGGCAACTTTATATATAAAGGAAGAAATAGTGAATATGTTAGGCTTTGCAAATCACACAATCTTTGATGAATTACTCAGTTCTACTATTGTAGTGCAGAAGGAGTCATAGACAATAAATAAATAAATGAGCATGGCTATGTTCCAACAAAATTCTATGGGCACCGTCTATGAGGACAATAAACTATTTGTAAAAAAAACAAAAAAAAAACAAAAAAAATTCTATGGGCACCAAAAGTTTAATTTTATATAATTTTTCTGTATCATGAAATAGAACTTTTAATTTCACATGATTTTCATGTATCATAAATATTATTTTTCTTATCTTTTCTCCAGTCATCTAGAGATATAAAAACATACTTAGCTTGCAGGCCTTACAAAAATAGGCAGTGAATCAGATTTAACCCACAAACTTTACTTCACCAGCTCTTAGAGGATGGGTTTCATCTGACCAAGAGGTGACTAGGAAGACTTTAGAAAAAAGGATAGACAGTGAACATTTTACAAATTTAACTGCAGAGTTAAGAACAAATCACAAGTAAGGGCTCGAACTCATGAACAGTGAGATGACTTGAGCTGAAACCAAGAGTCCAACACTCAACTGATTGAGCCACTCAGGCACCTCCCACCCCAGTTATTTTTATAATTAAATGTTAGAGATCAGGTCTACCTATGATATAGTCGTTTGGATCCTAACACTTTAAGAAACATTTACTGAAAGCTTTTATGTCCCAGGTACTACGAAAGACATAGGAGGTACAAAGTACACAAGACCTGGGCCTTGTCCTGGAGAGCTATGGTCAGATGGGGATGAAGGACACATAAATATATCACTGAAATTTAGCAAATGAAGATAGAGACATACACAGGAAGGGGGCACAGAAAAAGAAGACTGGTAGTGGGCTTTGTTTTCTTCTCCACGTTTATTCTAATTGACTCTGGAATGTGTTCAATAGAAGGATAAGAATGTTACAAGCTGGCCTGGTTTGTTATCCGCTTCTAAGATAGAAGACCCTAGTTAGGTGAACTCAGCCACTATTTTTGTTCTATTTGATCAAAGTTATATTATGTGATCTTTACTTCTTAGAATTTGATCTACTTATCAAATCAAGGACTCTGGTCCTGTCAGCAAGAATGCTGGCAAAATAAACAAAGACCTTGTTCCTATTATCCAGGAAGATGGCAAAATTAAGTAGCAATGCAAGAGTAGTTCATATTCACCATTCCAAAATAAGCCAAGAGAAACATTAAAGACAGTCAAGAAAATACAGTTCAATAACACTGGTTAATTTCTTAAAAATATTTATTTTTGAGAGAGAGTTAGAGACAGAGTGTGAGTTGGGGGAGAAACAGAGAGCAAGGGAGACAGAATGTGAAGCAGACTCCAAGCTCTGGCTGTCAGCACAGAGCCCAACGTGGGACTCAAACCCACGAACAGTGAGATGATGACCTGAGCCAAACTCGGATGCATTTTTTTTTAAGCTGGGTTCAGTTTGAAAAATTTCTGTTTGGGGTGCCTGGGTGGCTCAGTCAGTTAAGCAACCAACTTTGGCTCAGGGCATGATCTTGTGGTCCGTGGGTTCGAGCCCGCATCGGGCTCTGTGCTGACAGCTCAGACCCTGAAGCCTGTTTCAGATTCTGTGTTTCCCTCTCTCTCTGTCCCTCCCCAGCTCGTGCTCTGTCTCTCTCTGTCTCAAAAATAAGTAAATGTTTAAAAAAAATTTTTTTGTTTAAAGGATTAAAGGTTTCTGTGAGTTCTGAAGGTTTCTGTACCACTACTTGTAACACATTCAATAAAATTCTTTCCTGAAGCAATGAGGTAAAATATACCAAGAACCTTTGAAATTCAATTTTCAATGAATATGCTTTGTTTTTCAGAACAGTTATAAGTTTAAAGAAACAGTAAGCAGAAAATACAGTTCCCATATATCCCTTCTTCCCTTGGCCACACAGTTTCCCCAATTATCGACATCTTGCCTTAGATTGGTACATTTGTTGCGACTGAGGAGTCAATGTTGATACGTTATTTTTTGATACATTATTATTAACAAGAATCTACATTAGGGTTCTCTGTGCTGTACATTTTTTTTTGGTTCTCACAAATTAATAATGACATGTATATAATACCACTACAGTATCACACAGAATAAACATCCCCTGTGCTCCACCTATTCATTCCTCCAACCCTCCCACCATCATCCCCCAGGTCCTGGGAATAGCTAACCTTTTTATAGCCTCTACAGTGCTGCCTTTCCCAGAATGTGGAAAAGCTGGAAATAGCTGTAATCACACAGTATACAGCCTTTCGGTGGCTTCCTTCACTTTGTAATATGCATTTAAGTCTGTGCCCTCAGTTTTAGTGGCTCATTTCTTTTTATTACTGAAGGATATTCCATTGTACTGGTGTACCACAGTTGGTTTATCCATTCATCTATTATGGACATCTTGGATGCTTCCAAATTTTGGCAAATATGATAGATGCTATAAACATTCTTGTGCAGTTTTTTGTATGGACATAGGTTTTCAGTTTATTTGGGTAAATGTCAAGGAACATAACTTGTGGATTGTATGGTTACGGTATGTGTATTTCTTTTTTTAAATGTTTATTTATTATTGAGAGAGAGCAAGTGGGTGGGGAGCAGAGAGAGGGAGACAGAGAATCCGAAGCAGGCTCTGTGAGCCCGATGTGGGACTTGAACTCACAAAATGTGAGATCATGACCTGAGCTGAAATCAACAGTCAAATGCTTAACCGACTGAGCTAACCAGGTGCTGTTTTTGTTTGTTTGTTTATCAATTTTGAGAGAGAGAGAGAGAGAGAGAGAGAGAATCCCAAGCAGTTTCAGCGCTACCAGCACAGAGCCTTCTGGCAGCTCTATGAGAGGCTCAATCCCATGAATCATGATACCATGACCCAACCTGAAATCAAGAGCCCAATGCTCAAGTATGTTTACTTCTGTAAGAAACTGCCAAACTGTCTTCCAAAGTACTATTCTGCATTTTCCCTAGCAACGAATAAGAGTTCCTGTTGCTTCCATCCTCATCATTTGGTGTTTTTAGTGTTTTGGACCTTGGCCATTCTAATATATGCAGAGTGGTACTTCATTCTTGTTTTAAGTTAATAACATATGATGTTGAGCATTTTTCATGTACTCATTGGCCATTTATATATTTTCTTGATAAAGTTTGTTTCAGTTCTTTGCCCATTTTTTAAATGTGTTGTTCATCTTCTTATTGTTTAATTTTAAGAGTACTTTGTATGTTTTGGATACCACTCCTTTATCACATACATATATTGCAAAGACTTTCATCTAGTCTGTGGCTTGTTGTTTTTTTTTTATTTTCTGAAATGCCTTTATTTTTTAATCCAGTAATTCCACTTTTGAGAATTTATTCTAAGGAAATAATCCTACATATAGAAAAGTGATTCACACATAAAGATGTTTATAGCAACAATGCTTATCATTAAAAAATGAAACAACTGAATCCTAATTACATTCCCCCCACTAACAGGTAAAAAGTTCAAATAATTATCACTAAATATTATATACACAATATGTTTTAAAAGAAAAAACAAAACTTGAATGCATAATTTTATGTATTTTGCTTTTTCCATATAAAAGCATACCATGAGAGGGCGACTTGGGTGTCTCAGTTGGTTAAGCATCCAACTACCGATTTCGGCTCACATCATGATCTCACGGTTCGTGAGTTCAAGCCCTGAATCAGGATTCACACACGCTGACAGTGTGGGGTCTGCTTGGGGTTCTCTCTCTCCTTCTTCCTCTTAGTGCCCCTCCCCTGCTCATGTATGCATGCTCTCTCTCTCAAAATAAACAAACTTTAATCTTTATGCTACACTGTAGTCCATCATCTAAGTTTTTAAGTGTCATTATGTCTAAAATAGGATATACATACCTTAATTTAAAAATACTTTATTGTTATAAATGCTAACCATCATCTAAGCTTTCAGTGAGTTGTAATCTTTTTGCAGTTGGAGAGTCTTGCCCTGATGTTGATGGGTGAGCAGGGTGGTGGTTGCTCAAGAAGGGGTTGATATATCAAGTTCTTAAAATAAGAGTCCACACTGATGGACTCTTTCTTGCATGCAATGCTGTTTGATGGTTTATCTACACTAGAATTTCTTTCAAAATTGAAGTCAATCCTCTCAAACTCTGACACTAATTTATCAACTAAGTTAATGGGATCTTTTGTCACCATTTCAATAATATTTACCAGGAGTAGATTCCATCTCAAGAAACCACGTTCTCTGCTCATTCACCAAAATCAACTCCTCATCCATTAATTATAGTCATGATCATGAGACTGCAGCAATTCAGTCACATCTGTAGCCTCCACTGTATATTCTAGTTCTCTTGCTATTTCCAATCTGCAGTTACTTCTTCCACCAAAGTCCTGAAACTCTCAAAGTCATCCATGAGGGTCGGAATCAACTTTTTCCACATTCCTGTCGTGTTTCTTGTTCTTTGCATGAATCATGAATGTTCTTAATGGCATCTAAAATGATGACTCCTTTACACAAACTTTTCAATTTACTTTGCCCAGATCCATCAGAGGAATTACTATCTGTAGCACAGCTATAGCTTTAGGACAAGTATTTCTTAAATAGCAAGACTTGAAAGTGGAAATGACCCTTGATCTACGGGCTGCAGAACAGATGCTGTGTTAGCAGGCACGAAATAACATTCATCTCGTTGTACATCTCCATCAGAGCTCTTAAGTCGCCAGGTGCATTGTCAATGAGCAGTCATATTTTGAAAAGAACCTTTTTCTGAGCAGTAGGTCTCAGCAGTGGGCTTAAAATATTCAGTAAACCATGTTGTAAACAGATATGCTGTCATCCAGGCTTTGTTGTTCCATTTATAGAATATAAGCAAACTGGATTTAGTAATTCTTAAGGGCCCTAGGATTTTGAGAAGTGTAGGGGCGCCTGCCTGGTTCCATCAGAAGAGCATGCGACTATTGATCTTGGGGTCAGGAGTTTGAGCCCCATGTTGTGTGTAGAGATTACTTAAAACAAATAAATACAATTTAAAAAAAAAAGAAATGCAAATGAGCACTGGGTTCAACTTCAAGACATCAGTTGCATTAGGCCCTAACAAGAAAGTCAGCGTGTCCTTTGAAGCCTTGAAGACAGGCATTGACTTCTCTCTAGCTATGAAAAGTTCTAGATGCCATCTTCTTCCAATACAAGGCTGTTTTGTCTATATTGCAAATCTGTTGTTGACTACAGCCACCTTCATTAATGATCTTAGCTAGATCTTCTGGATAATGCACTGCAGCTTCTACATGAGCACTTGCTGCTTTACCTTGCACTTCATATTATCCTTTACAGAACTGAAAAAAGTTAGAGCTTTGCTCTGGATTAGGCTTTGGCTTAAGGGAATGCTGTGGCTGGTTTGATCTTTTATCCAGACTACTCAGATTTTCTCCATATCAGAAATAAGGCTGTTTCACTTTCTGAGGGCACCTGGATGGCTCAGTGGGTTAAGTGTCTGACTTCATTCAGCTCAGGTCATGATCTTGAGGTCTGTGAGTTCAAGCCCCGTGCCAAGCTTTGTGCTGACAGCCCAGAGTCTGGAGCCTGCTTCAGATTCTGTGTCTCTGTGTCTCTCTCCCCTACTCCCCACCCCCCCACACTCTCTGCTCACCCTGTCTCTCTCAAAAATAAACATTTTTAAAAAAAGAAACTCTTCATTTGCATTCATACCTTAGCAAACTAGTACACTTAACAAACTGGCTTTTAGCCCAACTCAGCTTTGAACATACCTTCCCCACCAAGCTTAATCATTTCTAGCTTTTGATTTAATATGATTTAATGTGTGATTCTTCCTTTCACTTGAACACTTAGAGGACATTGCAGAGTTATTAACTGGCATAATTTCAATACATCTGAATCTTAGGGAATAGGTAGGCCTGAGTGGAGTGGGAGAGACTGAGGAATGGCCAGTGAGTGACACAGTCAAAACACACACACCCTTATCAATTAAGTTTGCCATTTTAACAAGGGTGCAGTTCGTGACAGCCCCAAACAACTACAACAACAAAGATCACTGACTACCGTAACAAATATAGTAATAGTGGAAAAGTCTGACACACTGCAAGAATTACCAAAATGTGACAGAGACAAGGAGCAAGCAAACGCTGCTGGAAAAAATTGTACCAATAGACTTGACTCGGTTGCCACAAAGCTTCAATTGTAAAAAACACAGTATCTGCAAAACATAATTAAGTAAAATGTGACAAAATGAGGTATGCCTCTATATGGTTTTTTTGTAACTCATTTTCCTCATTTTATATAAAAGAAACATTTATCTATGTTGAAAATAATCTTTAGAGGATCCTGGGTGGCTCAGTTCGTTGAGCATCTAACTCTTGATTTCTGCTCAGGTCATATCATGGTTTGTGAGACTGAGCTTCATGTTAGGCTCTGTGCTGACAACACCCAGCCTGTTTCGAATTCTCTCTGCCCCTCCCCCCTCTCAAAATACATAAATAAATATGAAAAAAAGCTTAGATAATCTTTAACAGTGGGTGTTTTATTATTTTGAGGAGAAAATGCATAAGTTAGCTTTTAGGTTATTTTAAAAACCAGTACTGCAGTATGTTTTTTTTTCATACCTACTTTGTGTGTACACAAACATTTAAACACTATTCTTTTACCAAATTTCAACTACAAAATATGGTGTTATCAATTCTAGTCACCATGTTATATATTACATCCTAAGATCTTATTTACTTATTGTAGGTTTTCTTAAGGACTAAACTATAGAGAACCTAGAGATCATGAAGGGTCATATTATACAGCGCACAACAAACAGCCCAAATTTCAACTTTGTTATTTTGTTTTCAAGTTGTTTGGGTCTATTCTACCACTAAAGGTTTTCCTTGGTCCCGTCTTCATAGTGTTCAATCTTCGGTCCATCCCGTCATTACTCTTCTTCCTCTTCTCTGAAGCAACACATAGCCCTTCTTATTTCTCCCAATCTTTTTTTTTTTAATGGCTTTATTTTCTTTCTTTTATGAAGTGTTTTATTATACAAAAAAAATATATACACAGGGTATAGGTAAGTTACAAAATATAACAATGAAGTGAATACACATGAACCTAGCACCCAACCCAAGGAAGTATAAATACTGTTGAAGCTGCCTGTATGATCATCCAGAGTCCCATCCTCTTATCTGCCCTGGAGGTTTCTACTCACCTGAATTATGTTTATTAGTCATTCCCTTGCTTTTATTTAAAAATTTCACCACACATACAGGTAGTCCAAAAAGATTTTATCAACTTATTCCCTCATCAAAAGTGTTCTGTTCTCTTCACATTCACTTTTGATGGGGCATATTCTTTAAAGCTTACAGACATAATCTTTTATTAGTCATAAAATAGCCCATCCTCCTGATGACTCAAAGATTTATAAGAAAGCCATGTAAGCACCTTCTGTAGTAAGAGTTCTGAAAGTCCTCAAGACGGTAAACCTAAGTATGCTCTATAAAAGAGTGCTTTGCAGTAGCAATATAAACTGGTAAGCTTTAAAAAACTTGAAGTAGCTTAGTGAAAGGTCCCCAAAATTTAACAAACAAGTTTTTACCAGTCCACAGAAAAACAAGTACAGGAAAAACTGTAGTGAACTCTTTCACAGACTTATATGTACACAGTTTTTTGTTTTTTTTTTTTAATTAAAAAAATTTTTTAAGTTTATTTTTTTAATTTACATCCAAGTTAGTTAGCTTATAGTGCCACAATGATTTCAGGAGTAGATTCCTTAATGCCCTTTACCCATTTAGCCCATCCCCCCTCCCACAACCCTTCCAGTAACCCTGTTTGTTCTCCATATTTAAGAGTCTCTTATGTTTTATCCCCCTCCATGTTTTTATATTATTTTTGCTTCCCTGCCCTTACGTTCATCTGTTTTTTATCTAAAGGTCCTCATGTGAGTGAAGTTATATGATATTTGTCTTTCTCTAACTGACTAATTTCACTTAGCATAATACCCTCTAGTTTCACCCATGTAATTGCAAATGGTAAGATTTCATTCTTTGTGATTGCCAAGTGATACTCCATTGTATATATAAACCATATCTTCTTTAACCATTCATCTGTTGATTGAGCATGAAATGATGCTCAATGTCACTCATCATCAGGGAAATACAAATACAAATCTGGATGTCCATCTGGATGTCTTCTTTGGAGAAGTGTCTGTTCATGTGTTTAGCCCATTTCTTCATTGGATTATCTGTTCTTTGGGTGTTGAGTTGGATAAGTTCTTTATAGATTTTGGATACTAACCCTTTATCTGAGGTCGTTTGCAAATATCTTCTCCCATTCCATCAGTTGCCTTTTAGTTTTGCTGTTTCCTTTGCCGTGCAGAAGCTTTTTATTTTTATGAGGTCCCAATACTTCATGTTTTGCTTTTGTTTCCCTTGCCTCTGGAGATGTGTGAGTAAGAAGTTGCTGTGGCCAAGGTCAAAGAGGTTCTTGCCTGCTTTCTCCTGGAGGATTTTGATGGCTTCCTGTCTTACATTCAGGTCTTTCATACATTTTGAGTTTATTTTTGTGTATGGTGTAAGAAAGTGGTCCAGGTTCATTTTTCTGCATGTCGCTGTCCAGTTTTTCCAGCAACACTTGCTGAGGAGACTCTCTTTATTCCATTGAATATTCTTTCCTGCTTTGTCAGAAATTAGTTGGCCATACATTTGTGGGTCCATTTCTGGGTTCTCTATTCTGTTCCATTGATCTGAGTGTCTGTTCTTGTGCCAGTATCATACTGTCTTGATGATTACAGTTTAGTAATACAGCTTGAAGTCCATGGTTTTTTAATTTTTATTTGGAGAGAAAGAGAGAGAGAGAGAGAGAGAGCGAGGAGTACAAGTTGGGGAGAGGGTCAGAGGGGGAGAGAGAGAATCCCAAGCAGTATCAATGCAGTTAGCACAGACAGAGCCCGACATGGGCCCCAATCCCATGACCCCATGGGATCAAGACTCAAGCCAAAATCAAGAGTAGGACCCTCAGCCAACTGAGCCACCCAGGTATTCCTACATGCATGAGTTTAAAGAACTGATCTTTATACTGGGATTATCCTACTTTCTTAGAATTAAAATGTCTTTTCCTTCATAAAATGATAGGAGATGGCAGGTATATTTGGTTGCTGTTCAAGTGTCTTTTTTAAAATTAAAATTGAACTTACTTGGCCAAAGAAAAATTTGAAAACCCTATGTCTTACCCGATGTTTTTGGAAATTGTACTGACCCACAAAATCCCAAAGCTTGGAAAGCATAGGCTTAGAAATCTTTACATCTGAGGAACTGGAAAACTTTGGTCTTGAGCCTTTAGCATCTCTCCCCATTGGTTTCCCAGAATAAAGATGAGAAGAAATTATTGCTCTACTACTGACCTTCTTTCTTTGGTTCTCCAACATAAGAAATACTATAATTAATGGAGTTGACTAGAAAATACAGAATATAACCAATGCTTAACTTTAAAAATATCATCAGAGATTACTTTTCCAATCTTGGGAAAATATTTTAACCATACTATATCATAGGTTCCTCAATCCGTTTTCTCTTGTGCACAATAATACCTATAACCTATGACTATGGCCCATCACTTCCTGAAACAGAAGTAATAATGTTGAGGCCAGTCCAATAACTTGAACAGCACTTTGAATTCTATGGAGGACAGAGACATAATTTTGAGATGTTATATATACTTACACAAGACTTTAGGCATGTTTAACAGAATGTTAAGGAGAAACATCAATAACATCAACACCTGTTTAAGCCCAGTGTATACAACCAATACAATTATTTGAGAAATACATTTCAGTTCAGAATAACAAAGTTGTCTAATAATGTAAGAGGAAAGGAAAAAGTCCCCAACCTCATCAGAAATTATAAAAATTAAGACCACTATTTGATACTATTATATACCCACCAGATTGGCTAAAATTAAAATGAGTGACAATACCAAACCTTGCAAGTATGTACAGCAATGGGAACTCTCACATACTGCTGGAGAGCCCATAAATTGGTATAACCATTTTGGATAACAATGTGACATTTATTATGACCAAGAAAGATTCACATACCCTAGAACTCAGCATTCTATTCCAGATATATACTTCAGACAAACTACTATACATGTGTACAAAATACACAAATAGTAATGTTCACAACAGAATTGCTCATAATAGCCCCAAACTGGAAACAATCTACACATCTATATGAAGTTCAATGAATAAGGACAACATGGATTACTAATGCCATAAGGTCAGTGGACAAACCACAACTATATACATAATACTGGGTGAAAGAAGCTACTAAACAAGAGAAAGACATGGTATGACTCCACCTGTATGAAGTTTAAAAACAAAACTATTCAATGTGATTTGGTGATAAACTAAAAGAGAAATCAAGGAAAGATTATCACACAACACAGGGAAAGGTTATCACAAGAGGAGAGAGAAGGGACAAATGGGAGGTCTTTGAGAGCTGCCAATGCCTTATTCTTGACCTAAGCAGTGGTTACACAGGTGTTTGCTTCACAGTTCTTTTCTAAGGTGTTCATATGCTTTATACCATCATTTGTGTAAAAATGACATATCTCACAAATAGTTATAAAGGGCTGCACCTTGAGGTAGTAGAGTCCTATCAAGTGATATTTAACCAAAGCTAAAGGTTCACTTATCAGAACTATTATAGCAGGAATTCAAGTACTGGTTAGGAATGTGGACCAGATGGCCACCAGGTTCCTGCTAATCTAGAGATTTTATGGATCTATTTTCATACCTTGTAACGATGATTTTTATGAACACTATTCTGGAAGCAGTCCATACAGAGTACACATGTTGGGTCAATTGCACAGTCCCTGAAAAAGATTGAAAATTAGATTCCAAAAGTCAGAAGATGCCAATGATGCTTAATATATGTATAATATAATGTGAATGAGTTTCCTCTGTGGTACAAAAACTGAATATAAAAATGCCTCAAAAACTGAATTTCAAATAACTTGAGCCATATTTGAATATGTAAGTTTGGATATTTGGGTTTTGCTTCTTAAATCAACCTCATTATTTTGAGCTTTTATCTGGTTTCAGACTGTTAAACTGCAAATCAAAATTAGTTTTGTGAAAAATGATTAGCTTTCTTTTGGTCCATTATCTGTCATCTTCTTACCCTATTGCATTTAAAAACATATTTTTATAAACACTGATTGTTCACAGGTAAATGAGGCTTGGATAAAGACAAAATTCATTAGAATGCAAGCAGTTTGGGACACCTGAGTGGCTCAGATGGTTAAGCATCTGACTTCGGCTCAATCATGATCTTGGGATCTGGGAGTTCGAACCCCGTGTCGAGGTCTGTGCTGACAGCTCGGAGCCTGGAGCCTGCTTCAGATTCTGTCTCCCTCTCTCTCTGACCCTCCCCTGTTTGCATTCTGTCTCTCTTGCTCTCAAAAATAAACATTAAAAAAATAACTTGAAAAAAAAAGAATACAAGCAGCCTAAGGGCAGGAATGTTTATGATTGTGTTTGTGAATGATATGTCCTTACACCCAGAATAGCGCCAGGCACATGGTAGGTATTCAATTAATATTTACTGAATGAATGGAAAGAAAATTCAATCTCTCTTAATCTCTTCCCTAACAATAACTCTTAAAACACACTATATCTTATTTAACATTTTTCAGGGAAACATTAGGAGCAACATAAATTGGTGAAAAGTGCAAAAGTAATTTTTAAAATACTGATTTAGAAGAGATCAAGAGATGGAATTGGAAAGTTTTAAAAATGATATGTATATATATTTTTTANCGAACCCACGAACCGCGAGATCATGACCTAAGCGAAAGTCGGACGCTTAACCGACTAAGCCACCCAGGCGCCCCTGTATATATATTTTTTAATGTTTACGTTTGAGAGAGTGTATTTGGAAATACACTTGGCCCCCAAGGTTCCAGATAAGAGTATGTTAACTACATTAGAAACAAGGCAAAAATCTACTACTTATATACTTTTAGAGAACAGGAAAGTGAGACAACTGTTTAAGTCATATATTAAAAAACAACCTGTACAAGCAAAAACAGACTTTTAAGTGCATAATAAAAGGAAGTTAACTAACAAAAAAATACATCATAAAATAAGTACAAAATACCACGACTGCAATTAACTAATCCTATAAATTTCTTTTTTTTTTTTTAAATGTTTTATTTATTTCTAGGAGAGAGAGAGAGAGACAGCATGAGCAGGGGGAGGGTCAGAGAGAGAGGGAGTCACAGACTCTGAAACAGGCTCCAGGCTCTGAGCTGGCAGTCAGCACAGAGCCCGACGCGGGGCTCGAACCCACGAACCGCGAGATCATGACCCAAGCGAAAGTCGGACGCTTAACCGACTAAGCCACCCAGGCGCCCCTAATCCTATAAATTTCTAATTCTTACCTACAAGAGTACGTTGTCTCTCCACTTTTGAAAACCTTCCCACAGAGCTGAAATGCTCCACTGTGCTTCAATTTCTCTAAGCAAATATCTGGATCTTCTCCAAATAAGTACCATTCCAGTGGAGTAAATATGGATATTTGTATATTCTCCTCCTGCTTTTCCAAGTCTGGGTCCATTTCAGCAGAATAAATTTCTGGCACGAACCGTGCCAAATGGTGCAAGAAAGCAGTATAAAAATCAACTTGCTGATCCCACCACTGGAAGAAAACAAAAATTACACTTGGTTACAAGTTTCTTCTTAAAGATGCAGGGATACAAATAATAGCACAATTCTATAATATCAGAGACACTGATTTATAATATACTCTTATTTTATTCCTCACAAATACAAAAGGTAAGTGGATTAAAAAAATAGCCTTGGAAATTAAGTAGCTGCTCACTTACCACATATATCTGGGGGGAAAAAAAGCAGCTGTAATGGATGAGAAATACCCTTCCCTTCTGGACTGGGCAACTCTAGATCCCTGAAGATAATTCTATTACTAGTCAGGGGCTATAGAGACAAAGCATTCTCCACATTCTTAGTTTAACTGTTGGAAGGAATTGTAACATTTTCTGGGAAATCAAAATGAATGAGTGCAAAGGAGTTTTTAGAACACCAAAAGCATTAAACATAAAAGAACACGGATTAATTAGACTCATCAAAAGTAAACTTAAACCCTTCTCTTCCAAAGAAACTATTACAGATGGCTTATTCATCATGTTCATTTGTACGTGAAAACACGTTCAACAACTTTAGGGAAGTGCAAATTAAAATGACAATGAGAAACCCCTACACAACTTATTTGGGCTTAGATAAAAGATAATATAAAAAACTGACAATAACAGGGATAAACAAGGATGCAGAAAACTGGAAAAGGAAAATGCTGGTAGGAACTGAAACTGGTATAACCACTTTACAAGAGTTTGGCAGTTTCTTTATAGTTAAACATGCACTTACTTACCTTATGACATAGCTATCTAGCTAAGAATTGCAAACTTATGTTCACACAAAAACTTATACATGAATGTTACAGGGGTTTTAAATTGCCAAAACCCAGAAATAACCCAAATATCCTTCAACTGGTGAATTATAAACAAACTGTGGTGCAGCCAAACCATGGAATGATCCTTCTCAGGAATAAAGGAGTAAGTTATCAATACAAGCAACATCAAAATGTATTATTGTAAAAGCAGTAAAGCTCAAAAGCTTTACCAGTTAGGGCTGTGTTCATAGAGCATCTATGTGAACTGAGCAGAGCTCATCTCTGTGCTACATTCCTGATTCCCATAGTAAGTGGGTTTCACAGAAACTATATGCAGGTTTCAATAAGACCATCATTCCACTCTTATCTTCAATCAAACAAGATAGCTTTCTAAGTACCAAGAAATTCCCTGTTAAAAAAGACATTCAGGGACTACTCACTGGCAATTTGGGCTTAAATATGAGGTATGATTACCCTAAACCATCCAACCAACCCAGCCTGAACAGTTTTCAATGCCACTCAGTAACAGCAAGGTTAAATGAACAGAAGCAAGGGAAACAAAAAGTTGAGTGCATAGCTCTCTACTATTCACCCAATATTGACAATTTAGTTGCAGTTAACATCCTTCCAGTTAGATTAATATTGTTTATTTGAAATGGGCTGGCTTTCTGGCTTTATTAGTACTTCATGTTTGTTTTATTATTATGTAAAAACTGGCATTTATACATATTTTGTATTTGTACACACTTAAGCTATATTCCAAAGAGTAATTTAAAATTTTTTAAAGGCTATGTGCTGTATAATACCATTTATTTATTTATTTGTTTGTTTGTTTATATTTTAGAGAGAGTATGAGTGGGGGCGAGGGGTAGAGGGAGAGAAACAGAAAATTTTAAGCCACCTCTATGCTCAATGTGGAGCTGGACATGGGGCTCAATCCCAAAACCCTGGGATGATGACCTGAACCAAAATCAAGAGTTAGATGCTAAACTGACTGAGCCACCCAGGTGCCCTGTATCACTCCATTTACATGACATTCTGGAAAAGGCAAAACTACTATCAAGATGGAGGACAGCACAGTGGTTGACAGGGGTTTACTACAAAGTAGAAAAGATAGAATTTTTGAGTGCAATGGGATTGTTCTATACCTGTGTTATGGTGATAGTTACACAAATGTTGTAAACATTAGAACTCACAGAACTGCACAGTAAAGTTATTTATGTAAAATTTAAAAGTGAATTTTAAAGTACATAGTTTAAAAAATGAAAAGGAAAGCCAGAGACTGTGAAAAAATATCTGCAATAATACACTGAATACTTTCTCCCAAAGATAAAGAACAAGGCAAGGACATTCTCTCCTTTGTTCCCTCCTATTCAATATTGTTCTGAAGGTCTTAGCTAGTACAGTAAGACAAGAAAAAGAAACAAATGGAATGATGATTGAAAGGGAAGAAGTACACTGTTTCAGGGTCATGAGTTCAAGACCTGCGTTGGGCTCCACACTGGGAACATAGCCTACTTAACAACAACAACAAAACATCAACTGTACTTCTATATACTACCAACAATTTGAAAATGAAATTTTTAAAAGAAGCATTCATAGTAGTATTAAAAAACTTTAAATATTTATTTGGGCATCAATTTAATAAAAGATGTATAAGACCTCTACACTGGAAACTACAAAGCATTGTTGAGATAAACTTCTAAAGCATCCAAATAAATGAAGACCTGTATTATGTTCAGATTATAAAATTCAATATTAAGATATCTACACTTGGTAAACTGATCTACAGATTCCACACAATCCCAGCAAACTTTTTTGTAGAAACTGACAAGCTGATTCTAAAATAATACAGAAATGCAAAAAACTTAGAAGAGACTTAATGCTACCTAATTTCAGGATTCACATAAAGCTATGCTGAGAGTGTAGCAGTAGCATGAAAAAAGACATATTTATCAATGGAACAGAAGAGAGAGTCCAAAAGTGAATCCACATTTAGTCAATTTTTTCATGAAAAGGAATCAACACAATTCAAAGAAGAAAAGAGTGTCTTTTCAAAAAATCACACAGAGGCAATCAGACATCCTTATTAAAAAGTAAACTTCAATCCATACTCCATGCCATAGACAAAAGTTAATTTGAAATGCATCATACAATTAAATATAAAAGCTAAAACCTGAAAACTTCTTAATGAAAACTCTTGCCATCTTGGAGCAAGTCAAAATCTCTGGAATGGGGCACAAAAAGCATTAAGCATAAAAAACATGGATAAATGGACTTAAAAAAAATTAAAGCCTTTTGTTCTTCAAAATGAACATGAGTAACTAATATCCAATTCTGCTACTCACTATGCATTTTTCAAATCTTTTGTACAACCAAATAATTAAGATTAATTCTGGAATGGATCTATGTTAAAATGAACATGCCTCTGCTTTTTTAATCTATTTAGCTACACCTTCTGTGAATTTACACAGAAATAGGAAGTAACGAAGAAGTTTATTTATCACCCACTATCCAATGTGCCAGGAGGGCTCAGCACATCCACCCATAAGCTATCTATGTAGCTAAGGTCCGGCCCTCTTGGCACAGGAACACCCTTGTCCCAAGCTGTGAGACTGACTGTTCAGTCCACTAGCAAAGGTAATCTAGGCAAAAAATTATCAAGAGAATAAAGGAACCCTAGAAAAAGTAAAAGGTGTGGAAAATTACAACTCTTCAGCCTGTAAGAACAAAGGCTAGATAATGTTTATAAAATCATGAAGAGTTTTGACAAGGTGAACATATAATTGTTCACTATAGCTTATATTAGTAGGTGCCCCCTTAAAAGTGTTAAAAACAATTTTCAGGGCAACATACAGAAATTAGGATTTTATTTAGCTAAGATAAGCTCATAAAACTTGTCCAAGTTGTTTTATAAAGCTGACACATACTTAGAATTAATAATTTACATAGAGTTCCGTAACAGGTAACAAAGAAAAAAGTTATATTTGATTATATATAAGGCTTTCTGAGTCTGCTGTCTTGAAGCTCAACATGCCATCCATAAGTAAATTCAACTCATTAAAACTTTATGTAATTTGGATTATTGGTGTTGTTTTATAAGTTCTTTATGTATTTTGGATACTAACCATTTATTAGATATATCATTTGCAAATACCTTCTCCAATTCTGTGGATTGCCTTTTAGTCTTGTTGACTGTTTCCTTCCCTGTGTGGAAGCTTCTTATTTTGGTGTTGTCCCAATAATTTCTTTTTGTTTTTGTGTCCCTTGCCTTAGAAGATCTATCTGGAAAGCAGGTGCTACGGCCGATGTCAAAGAAGTTGCCATCTGTGCTCTCTTCTAGGATTTTTATGGTTTCAGGTCTTAAATTTAGGTCTTTAATCCATTTCACATTGATTTTTGTGTATGGTTTCATTCTTTTGCATGTTGCTGTCCATGCAAAACTGGCTTTTTTCCTTTGAATATTCTTCCCTGCTCTGTCAAAGATTAGTTGGCCATATAATCAAAGGCTTATTTCTGGGTTTTCTATTCTGCCCCACTGATACATGTGCCTATTTGTGGGCCAGTACCATACTGTTTTGATTACTACAGCTTTGTAATATAACTTGAAGTTTGGAATTGAAATACCTCCAGCTTTTTCTTTTTCAAGCTTACTTTGGCTATTCAGGATTTTTTGTGGCTCCATACAAATTTACAACTGTTAGCTCTAGCTCTGTGAAAAATGCTGTTGGTATTTTGAGAGGGACTGCATTAAATGTGTAGATTAATTTTGGCAGTATAGACATTTTAGCAATATTTGTTCTTCCAATCCATGACTTTGGAATGTCTTTCCATTTCCTTGTGTCATCTTCAAGTTCTTTCATCAATGTTTTATAGTTTTCAGAGTACAGGTCTTCCACTTCTTTGGTTAGGTTTATTCCTACATATCATATTATTTTTGGTACAGTTTTAAGTGGCACTGTTTTCTTAATTTCTCTTTCTGCTGCTTCATTACTGGTGTATAGTAATTTCAGATTTCTGTACATCGATCTTGTATCCTGCGACTTTACTGAATTTGCTTATCCGTTATAGCACTTTGTTGGGGAGTTTTTCAGGTTTTCTGTATAGTATATCATGTCATCTGCAAACAGTGAAAATTTTACCTCTTCCTTACCAGTTTGGATACCTTTTATTTCTTTTTGTTGTCTGGTATGGCTAGCACTTCCGGTACTATACTGAATAAAAGTGGTGAGAGTGGACATCCTTGTCTTGTTCCCGACCTTAGGGGAAAAGCTCTCAGTTTTTCCCCATTAAAGATAATGTTAACTGAGGGCTCTTCCTTATATGGCCTTTATTACATTGAGGTATGTTCTCTCTAAACCTACCTTTGTTGAGGGTTTTTAGGAATGTATATTGTACGTTGTCAAATGGCTTTTTCTGTGCCTACTGAAATGATTGTATAGTTCTTATCCTTTCTCTTATTGATGTGCTGTACCACATTGATAGATCTGTGAATACCAGACCACTCTTGCAAACCAGGAATAAATCCCACTTACTTGTGGTGAACGATTTTTTTTAATGTAACAAATATTTCTCCAAAGAACACATACAGATGTCCATCAGAAATATCAAAAGATGCTCAACACCAGGGTGCCTGGGTGGCTCAGTCAGTTGAGGATATAACTTTGGCTCAGGTCATGATCTCACGGTTGGTGGGTTTGAGCCCTGTATTGGGCTCTGTGCTAACGGCTCAGAGTCTGGAGCCTGCTTTGGATTCTGTGTCTCCCTCTCTCTCTGTTCCTCCCCCACTCAGGTTCTGTCTCTCTGTTTCTCAAAAATAAATAACATTAAAAAGAAGATGCTCAACACTGCTCATCATCAGGGAAATGCAAATCAAAACCATAGTAAGTTATCACCTCACACCCATCAGAATGGCTAAAATCAACAACATAGAAATAACAGGTGTTGGCAAAGATGTAGAGAAAAAGGAACCCTCTTGCACTGTTGGTAGGAATGCAAATGGTGCAGCCACTATGGAAAACAGTATGGAGGTTCTTCAAAAAGCTAAAAATAGATCAACCTTATGATCCAGCAATCATACTACTGGATATTTATCCAAAGAACACAAGAACATGAATTTGAGGGGATATATACACCCCTAAGTTTATGGGAGCATTATTTACAATAGCCAAGATATGGAAGCAGTCCACATGCTCATCAATTGATGAATGGGTAAAGAAAATGTGGTATATTTATATACACACACACACACACACACACACACACACACACTAGAGTATTATTCAGCCATAAAAAAGAATGAAATCTTGCCATTTGCAATGACATGAAAGCAGCTAGACAGTATAATGCTAAGCAAAATTAGTCAAAGACAAATACCATATAATTTCACTGATATGTGGTATTTAAGAAACAAACATGCAAAGGGAAAAGATAAGAGAGAGAAAGAAAAAAGACAAACCAAGAAACAGACTCTTAACTATAAAGAACAAACTGATGGTTACCAGAGGGGAGAGGAGTGAGAGGATGGGTGAAATAGGTGATGAGGATTAAGGAGTGCACTTGAGGTGCCTGGGTGGCTTAGTCAGTTAAGTGGCCAACTTCAGCTCACATCATGATCTCACGATTCGTGAATTCAAGCCCCACATAGGGCTGTGTGCAGACAACTCAGAGCCTGGAGCTTACTTCAGATTATGTGTCTCCCTCTTTCTCTGCCCCCTCCTACACTCACACTCTTTCTCTGTCCCTCTTCCCTCTCTCAAAAATAAATAAAGATTTAAAAAAAAAAAAAAGGAGTGCACTTGTCACGATGAGCACAAGTTGATGTATGGAAGTGCTGAATCACTATATACACCTGAAACTAACATAACTGTATGTTAACTAACTATAATTAAAATAAAAACTTAAAAAATTTTTATGGAAAATACATTATGTTAAAATTAGGTATTATCATAGGAATTGAAGTAGCCCATCCTCTCTGAAAGGAAATTTTGAGATAATTATTAAATTTTATTTTTTTAGAAAACTTTTTAATGTTTTTATTTATTTATTTAGAGAAAGAGAGAAGGTGAGAACACATGAGCAGGGGAGGGGCAGAGAGAGAGAGGGAGAGAGAGAATCTCAAGCAGGGTCCACATATTAGCACAGAGCCTGACATGGGGCTCAAACTCACAAACCATGAGATCATGACCTGAGCCGAAATCAAGAGTCGAACGCTTAACCAAATAAGCCACCCAGGTACCCCTAAAATTTTAAATTTAAATATTCTTTGCCCAGAATTCCCACTTTTAGTAATTTATTCCTTGGTTAAACTCAAATGTGCAATAAGAGCAGAAATACAAGAAATAAAAGTATTTTATTTGCAGCATTATTTATAATAGTAAAAGACTAGAAACAACCTAAATGTCTCCCAATAAGAGTTGAATAAATCATGATACGTAAATTCAAAGTAGCCAGTATAAAAAGCAGAGGCCACAGATCTGTATTTCCTGATACAGAAAATTCTTCAAGTTATACTGTTAAATAAACAACAAAAGATACATAACAGTGAGTATATGCTACCACTTATAAAGGGAAATGAGAAAAAAACAAAAAGGAGACATAGTTATATATGCTTACATTTACATAGAAAATCTCTGAAAGGATTCAAAATAAATTATAGTAGGAAGAGCTCTGAAAACGATTTATTTTTCCTTATATAGCCTGTTTTACTATTTTATTTTTTACTATATATAAGACTAAAAAATCATTTTAAAGCTTTTTCAATCTACACTTTACGTGTAGAAAGTTATTCATAACAACAGTAAACTAAAATCTTGAATGTCCATCAATAGGGAAATAGCTTAAGAAATTGTGCAATCTATCATGTAGCCATTCTTGCCCCACTGTGCAAAGATATATATATCATGGTATTCCTATAATGTCACTTGTACCTGAAAAAATGAGGTCCACCTAAATGTCTATCAATAAAGAAAGGTAAATCCATACCATTCTATGCAGTCAGAATGTCGTAAAATACTGTAGAATGAAGAAAGCAAGTTTGAAATAACATTAACTTCATTTTAAAAAAAAACTAAATTATATAGACTTGAAAAAATTCTACACATCTAGGTTTTCTAATTCAACATATACTCATGTACATCTATACATATACTTTCCTAAACACAGACAAAGGTCAGGAAGAAAAAACACCAAACTTTTAACAGTGGTTACATGGAGAGAAGGAACTGGGGAGACAATCCAGGGATTTTCACATTTTACTTGAAACAATGTTATACTGTTCGACTTTTTTTACACAAGTGTCAATACTTTAGCAATTAAGAAAAAAAAACTAAAAAATCTGTAAGATATTTTATATCCATTTAAGGTGATGTCAAACAGTTTCAAAATATCTTCCTGAAGACACTTAATAACTACAAAGAAAAAAGATAACAACTTTAGAGAAACTCTGCAGATACCAGTTTAACCAAGTGATTAAGATAAATATCACCAGTAATAAGAATACTGATACCAAGAATCCCTTAATGTGATACACTGATAAGGTTATGGTACTGTTATTTTGCCAAAAATGCATAGATTCATTCTAATCATGAGAAAACATCAAATCCAAATTGAAGAACATTCTACAAAATAACTGTTCAATATTCTTTAAAAAATGTCAAGGTTGTCAGGAAAAACAAGGCAAGATGGGGTGCCTGGGTGGCTCAGTTGGTTAAGTGGCTGACTCTTGATCAGGCTCAGCACTCATAATAAGAAGTCCGCTTCAGATCCCATCTCCCTCTCTCCGCCCCTCCCCCACTTGTGCTCTATGCCTGAGGGCGTGTGCTCGCTCTGTCACTGTCTCTCAAATAAACAAATATTTAAAAAAAAATTTTTTTAAAGAAATACAAGGCAAGACCAAGACACTGTTACAAACCTGAAAACTGAGACAAAGTTACAGGCTGGAAGAGATCAAGGATAAATAATAACTAAATGTAATATGGGATCCTGTAAAGGATCCTGAACAGAAAAACAGTATTAGTGGGAAAATTCGTGTAATTCAAATAAAGTCCAGTTTAGTTGGCGTCATTAGTTTCCTGTCCCTGATATACACTATCGTTATGTAAGATGCCTAACATTAGGGAATGCATGAGTGAAGGATATAAAAGAACTGTGTTATTTTTGTAAGTTTTCTGTAAGTCTAAAATGACTTCAAAAGAAAAAGAACCAATACTGAAGATGTTTATTTATTAATACAGAAAGGCATTAATAATGTATAAGTTAGTAGAGCAGGTTCCAAAACAGTATATATAAAATCTTATTTTGGTTAAATACTATATGTATTTATATGAGGGTAAAAATCAGGAAGAATATGCACTAACATATTAACAGCAGTGGGTAGTGAGATTTTAGCATATTTTCATGGAATCTGTATGTTTGCTTACTGTATATGAATAATATTCTTAGTGATATTTTCCATATGGGGGGATTTTTTTCAATTGTAAACTTAAAGATATTTTACTAAAACCTCAAAAACTTAAAAAAAATCTATACCTTACATTCCAGTATTCTAACTCCAACTTTTCTAGGGTACTCAACAGACCAATAGCTTGTTTTCTCCAGAAATGTAGCAACAACTGTAACTGTGAAATAGAGAATATCTAATGTTCTATGGTATACCTGAGGTTATTTTCTCCAAGCAGTACTAAATGAAAAACAAAACCAAAAATCCTGGATATTTACTGCAATACACCAAACAAAAAACTTTTCTGTGTTACCTATATTATGGGAAGTCAGAGAATTAGTTCCTTTCAAGTTTTTGACAAATACTTAGAGGAACATGAGAAATCTGACAGTCACCAAAACCAAAGGGATCTTCTAGTTCAGGTCTCTCATTTTACATATGAAAAAACTGAGTCACAGGGAGAAGTAAACTGGCTTTTCCAAGATCAAATAGCCAATTAGTATCAGAGCCAGGAACAGATTTTAGGCAACCTAACTCCTGGAGTTCAGTGCTCACTCTACAACCAAATATAAGTACACAGTTCTTTTAAATCTGCCCCCCAGACTAATCAACTTCACTTTGTTAGTAAAACAAAACAAGTAACATAGTTTTGTCTTGTTTTTATTTTTTTCTTCCAAATGTCTTAGTCACTGCATGTCTTAGTGTGAAGAACTAATATTTTAAAATGTTATCTTTATATTGTTGGCTGATTTGGGCAGAATATCTGGGTGTTGATGCCTTTAATGCCCTCTCCAGTGATTTTACCAGTAGCTCTCCACTGTTCTATCCCCATGAGGTTTTATTCCTTAAGGTCCATCTAGCTCAAGGCTCTCCTCTGTGAATGCTTCAATGATCAACCTAAGAAAATTCTTCTCCCCTGTAACTCCAATACAGCACTTCCTAAAGAAGGTACTCATTCAGTACCTATACCTCTGACAAATAATATTAGTTATCATTGTATATGCACACTTAGCCTCTCCAGCAAGGCTATAAATTCCTTGAGGGGAGAGCCATTGCCTTCCAAATCCCTGTATCCCCACAGGCCTACCACAAGTACTTAATAAAAGTTCTCAGTCATGGGGCGCCTGGGTGGCTTAGTCAGTTAAGCGTCCGACTTTCGCTTAGGTCATGATCTCGCGGTTCGTGGGTTCGAGCCCCGCATCGGGCTCTGTGCTGACTGCCAACTCAGAGCCTAGAGCCTGTTTCAGTCTGTGATTCCCTCTCTCTCTGACCCTCCCCTGCTCACGCTGTCTCTCTCTCTCTCTCCTAGAAATAAATAAAACATTTAAAAAAATAAAAGTTCTCAGTCATTGCCGAATGTTATGGACTTCTTGCTAGAGAGAACAAAGCAAATGTTGGCATTAAGTCTTCTAAAACTGTAAGATTCTTATAAGAGATAAAGTGTAATTTTACTTTTTTATGAAGGCTTTTTCATAGATGATTGCCATATCTATGGGAAATCTTTTTTGACTAAGATTTGTCTTTTTCTCCAGATAAGAAAAACAACACAGGATGTATTTTACTGGGTGACATGTTCAGGGATTATTGGTGCCTGGAGTAGGCTTGATTTTCCCATTTGTTTGGTTGTTTTTAGTATTCTTACCCATTTGAAATAAGAATAAAATTAAGAATTTTTAATTTCAAGGTCCAGAAGGAAATTTTTTTTTCAACATTTGGAGTTAAATGAAGGCTTTCCTAACTCACTGTTCTTTAAAAACAAGTTCTCACAACATTTAAATTCCCAAACATTCCAAACATTTTCCTCATACCCATGGAGATTAAAGATATGTTCTCAATTCTGACCCAAGGACTTGGATGCTGGCTTGGGAACATCATTATGAAAAAGAAACTTAATTTTAATAGGTTACTTTTGTTCAAATCACAACTTGGCCTTCCTTAGACAACTGCTTGACATCTACCAGGCTTCAGAGGCCCTGTAACTCTTTTTCTAATTCTTCTGTCTTAAAGTAGTAACAGAATCTGGAGGCTCTAGAATTGTTCATGTAAGTACTGGATTAGTGTAACTGGAATATCTCCAGGTACCAAGAAATCTTTTGGTTACAGTTTTCTTGTAATACTATTTGACAGATTCATAAAACTTAAAAACAAGTAAATAATAAAAACCCTACTTGATAATCAGTTCCCTAATCCTGTCTGAATACTTCCTCTGAGCCCATGTCCATTCTTACAGTTCATAATTAACACAAAATCTACCTTCCTATAACTTTTATTCTATGCTGTCTGAAATAATCCAGTATAATTTAATCTGCTCTTTCAAATAAATGAAGATAACCATTAAATCTCTCATCAGTCTCTTCATTATGGGACTACACTAGAACATAGAAATTAAAGAAATCTGTCCATCCCTAGAAATGACATTTGGCCATCTCTAATGACGTGGTGTTCAGACCATTCTCCATGTTGATTACTTTTATGGAACATCACCAACATGTCTCTGTACAGAGATGTGGACTGTTTCTTACCTTCCTTATCCAGGGCACTAAACTGCTCTTTAATAATCACATTCTTTTTTTGGTAGCCATATCTCATTATGACTTAGTGAGTTTGCAGATAACCAAAACCTTTAGATTGTTAGCATATAAGAGATTTGGTCCTATACACAAATATCTAGTCCTAGGTATAAGATTGTATTTTCAACACAATTAACTTCCATTTTGTCAGTTTTGATATAATATTCAGCCTACGGAGATTTATTTTGTGTGTGTTCTAGAATGTATTTCTTATCCCTGACAGCTTTGTGTTGTATACAAATATGATAAGTAAGTATATTATGCCTTCATGGCCTTTGATAAAATAACCCAGGGTCAAATACAAAGTCATATAACAAAAAAGGCCCCTCTTTTTTCTTTTCTATTAAGATAATAAACAAGCATCCTGTCAAAATTTAGCTTTTGAAAGCATCCAATCTCTTGCAAGCCTTTTTCTTCTCTAATCATAGGTTCGTGCTCCAATTTTCTTTAAGGCTCTCCTTAAAGTCTTTGGATGAATGAAATCTGCTTTTCTAAAGTGTGGAGTACACATCTCATATTCTCTTTCTACTCTATTGAAAATATATTTGCAAATAAACTAAAATTCTTTTTTAGACTACAAGGTACAGTATGTGTGTATATAAAAGTAAATGGATGGGGCACCTGGCTCAGTTGGTTAAATGCTGACTGTTGATTTTGGCTCAAGTCATGATATCACAAGCCCTGCATCAGGCTCCGTGCAAGGAAGCCTGATTGGGATTCTCTCTTCCCCTGTCTCTGCCCCTCCCCTACTAATGCTTTCCCTCTCTCTCAAAATAAATAGATAAACTTAAATAGTGAAATCTTCAAGGCAGAAACTTAAAAAAATATTTAATGAATAAATAATAATGGATAAAAATAAATAATGGATAAATTAATAGATTTTTGTGTTCTCAAGTCATTCTAGCTTCTCATAAATACCAAAAGTTCAAAGGCATTTTAAAAGGTAGTCCATAAAGACAGAGCAAGTAGTCCATAAAGACAGAGCAAGTGGTTAAGCCCCACTCCTCCAAACAAGTCAAATAGACTTTATTCTGAAGAATGGCATTAAGTAAACTATTAGGAGACTTATTACATTCAAGTGATTAACAGCAGACTCCATTCTCGACAGGGCCTATATCATTCCCGGATACCAAAGAGGCACTTAGGGAAGCACAATAACTCTTCTACAGTCATTCACTAACATTTATCTAGTGCAGCATATTTCCATAAGCACTTAACTTATTATAAGGTGCAACTTAACATTTAAAAAAACGCTGCTCCAGGGTCGCCTGAGTGGCTCAGCTGGTTAAGCATCTGACTCTTGATTTCGGCCAAGGTCATGATCTCACGGTTTGTGAGACGGAGCCCCACTTCGGGCTCTGCACTGACAGTGTGGAGCCAACTTCAGATTCTCTCTCCCTCTCTCTCAAGCCATCCCCCACCCTAAAAAATAAACTTTTTTAAAAAGGCTATATCAAATACTTTTAAAAAATAAACTCATCAAATAACAATTGTTTCTTCAATAGGAGGCATGTTAACTCAGAATACCTTAAAAGAACACACAGGAATTCACAGCAAATCACCTGAGACTACAGAGGTCTTAATATTTTGTCTTTAGTCATCTGATGCAATGAGTTAAAGCTTAAAGAAAACTTTCACAGAGCACAGTGTATGATTAACACTTGTAGAGAAGGGGGTAAAATGATGGCAAGGGGAATCTGAAATGATCCTCAAGGTCAGCCCACATGGGCAGGAGCTTCATTCTACATTACTAATTTATACACCTATCTATCCAGTCCCTCTCTGCAATACTGAGGACAAAACCCTCTTTATTTTGCAGGATGATGTCTGCTATTAAAACATAAACAGTCAATCATCAGCACCAGCTCATCAACACTAAATCACTATTCTTCCCTAGACTATTACAGGTAGTGACACTGTACCTATCACTCTGACCTGCAGTTTTAGACCTCAGCTTGATGTTTGAGTCTGTAGAGTGTGATACTGAAAATTAGAATTTTCCTTAGTTGCCCACAACAGGAATTAGGAGATGGTGATGAAAAAAACAATAGGCACTATGCCCTCCTATGATGTGGCGACAAAGCACTTCAGTCAGCACTCAAGAGACCTTGGTTTTCATCCTAGTTTTCTTCTTCTAAATGTGTCTTTACTACAGAAAGCTATGCTCTGGCCTAAAATGATATAAATATTCCAATTTCTAAGGGATATCATCACCACTGAAAATAACACATAACTTCTTATTCCTTCATCTACTATCTCAGTATTTTATTTTCTTAAGACTTTTATTTTTATTTTTTTAGATGTTCATTCATTTATTTTGAGAAAGAGAGAGTGCACACATACAAGCATGAGCAGGAGAGGGGCAGAGAGAGGGAGAGAGAGAATCCGAAGAAGGTTCCATGATCAGCATGGAGCCTGGCTCAGGGTTCATTCTCACAACTGTAAGATCACCATCTGTGGTGAAACCAAAAGTCAGGATGCTGAACCAATTAACCCCAAGGTTCCAATTTTTATAAATAATCTACCATCCAATGTGAGGCTCAAACTCACAATCCTGAGATCAAGAGTCACAAGCTCTTCAGACTGAGCCAGCCAGGCACCCCATCTCAGGATTTTATAATTTTTTTAAATGTTTTATTTATTTCTGAGAGAGGCAGCATGAGCAGAGGAGGGTCAGAGAGAGAAGGAGACAAAGAACCTGAAACAGGCTCCAGGCTCTGAGCTAGCTGTCAGCACAGAGCCTGACGCAGGGCTCGAACCCACACACCGTGAGATCATGACCTGAGCCAAAGTCGGACACCCAACCAACTGAGCCACCCAGGTGACCCCCATCTCAGCATTTTAAAGTCAACTATCAAAAAAATTCTTACCCATTAAATATCCAGACACATATGAGATTGTAGGTATTTTTTCCTTGATGTTCATAACGATTATTGCACAAACAATATTAAACATAAAAAACAAAAACCAAAAAAAACTAAGATCCCCTCATTTGGGGACAATATAATTTTGGGAGTAATGGAAATGTTCCACATCCCAATTTAGTAACAGTTACACAAGTGCACACATTTGTTAAGCCTCATCAGCCGATACGCTTACAATGGAAGCACTTTACGGTACATAAAGTATATCTCAATGTTAATTTCAAAAAAAAATTAAAATAAATAAAAATTTCCCTTTCAATTTTAAACCTTTTAGCCTCATTATCTCTTAGCCTCCTCAACTCCTATTACCTCCACCTCCACTCCATCTCAGTTAATGTCTTCTCATTCATTAGTTCATTCATGCATGCATCAATAAAAATTTTGAAGCAATGTGTTAGGTACTGGAAATATAAATATGAACAAGAAACAGTTCATGCTCTCAAGAAGTTTACTATCTAGAAGGAAACACAGACAGTGAACAGGCAATGCTGAGGACAGCCTGAGACATGCTGCATACAACAGAAGTATGAAAAGGGTGTTCTAGGAACACAACAGAGACTCATCTAACCTGGTTCTACCATCACAAAACCTGATATGTCTCCATGTTCTCAAACTCCAAAACCCCTTACTTTTTTTTTCCTTTTTTAATAGTTTATTGTCAGGTTGGTTTCCATATAACACCCAGTGCTCATCCTCACAAGTGCCCTCCTCCATGCCCATCGGCCCCCTTCCCCTCACCCCCATACCTATCAGTCCTCAGTTTGTTCTCAACATTCAAGAGTCTCTCATGGTTTGCCTCCCTCCCTCTCCCTCGCTATTTCCCCCCTTCTTCTCCCTCACAGTCCTCCGTTACGTTCCTCCTAATCCTCCTATACGTGCAAACATATGGTAACTCTCCTTCTCTGCCTGACTTATTTCGCTCATCATAATACCCTCAAGTTCCATCCATGTTGCTACACATGGCCAGATTTCATTCTTTCTCATTGCCATGTAGTATTCCATGGTATAGATAAACCACATCTTCTTGAAACATTCATCCAATGATGGACACTTAGACTCTTTCCATGTTTTGGCTATTGTTGAGAGTGCTGCTATGAACATTGGGATACATGTGCCCCTATGCATCGGTACTCCTGTATGCCTTGGGTAAATTCCTAGCAGTGCTATTGCTGGGTCATAGGGGAATTCTACTGTTAATCTTCCAAAACCCCTTACTGAGCATAATGTTCAGTTCTTTCACTTATGTCAACATCATAACCTTTAACACCTCAAATACCACCAATTCCCCCCAGAATTCCTGCTGTGGCATTTCTTACACCCTCTTCTCCATGCCACATTCAGCCTGAACTCTAACATCAGCCTCCACCCTAATAAGCCCCCTCATTTCTCTTCCCATCCTCCATCCACAACTTCCCTCCCCCAATCACTACTCATTATACTAAATCACTGAGGCTGATCCTCAGTTATTCATTAAGAATATGTAAATACCTGCTATTTCAAGCACATACTAGGATATATCAGTGAACAAGTCAGACATAATCCTCGCCTTCATGGAGCTTACATTCAGACAGGAGTGACAGATACTTAAATAAGCAAATAAAGACAACATACTAATTACAAATCATAGTAAGTGCAGTAAGGAAATAAATAGGGTGGTTTCACAGAGAAGGATAAGTGGAATCTATCTATTTTAGACTTGGTAAGTATCAAGAAAAAGCAAAGGAAAAACACTCCAGGAAAAAAGAACAGTAAGCAACAAAAAGAAAGCACAAGTCCTGAAGCAAGATAGAGCTTGTGGTTGATTTAGAAACTAAAAGGGCAGTACTGCTTATAGTGAATGGAAAGAAATAACAGGAAATGAGGGGGAGATGCAGGGGTCAGATCACACAGGATCCTGAAAGACTTCTAATGAGTTAACATTTTATTCCAAATAAAATGGGAAACCACTGAAGGATTTAGGCAGAAGACTGACATGATCTGGTTTAGTTCTAAAAAGATTATTCTGGCTGATCTATGCAAACTAGACTGGAAGAGGGCAGAAATGGAAGCAAAGAGACCAGCTAAGAGGCCATTGAAGTTGCCTAGGCAACAGATGGTGATAGGACTAGAGAGGTGGAGTGGAGAGAGAGAGAGAGTTGTTTGTGTTCAAGAGCTATTATGGAAGTGTCATGAGACAGGGAGAACAAAATTCTCAATTGGCCTCCCTCCTTTTCCCTCCCCAAACCTGGTCCTCTCTCTCAGAATATGACACAGCCACAGCCATGAATATTTAAACCAAAAACTGTAGATCCAGACATCATTTGTTTCTTCCCTTTTATCCTCAGGCCTAATCCATAAGCAAATCTTTTTGCTTCTACTATACTTCTAAAGTCTTTCTCAAATCTGTCCACTTCTCTTTATCTTCAGCGATATCTCTCTCTAGTACAAGTCACCATCAGCTAAGGCTTGGGTTATAGCAGTAGCTCCATAATTGCTCTGTGTGTTTGAAATATTTATCAGACATCCAAGTGGATATATCAAGTAGGCAGTTAGTTGGATTTGTGATTCTGGAGCTCAGAAGTGAGATGACCTAGAGATATAAATCTGGGAACTGAACGCATGGTATTTAAAGCCACAGTAGTGGAAGAAATCACTTAGGCAGAGTGTGTTGACCGGGAAAAGAAAAGATGTTAGTACCATGCTAGGAGACATCTGAGATGGACTTAAAAAAGAAAACCCAAACAAAGAAGACAGAAAGCATAAGTTCAGTCAGACCACCCCACCAACTCTCTGAATTCCCAGTTTTTCTCAGTCCTTATCTTCTGAACCCAATAAACCACTCTCTCCTAGAAACTATACCCTATGACACCATACTACTCTCACCTCTTACCTGCTTGGCTGCTCCCTTTCTAGGTCTTTCTTTGGTTCTTCTTCCATGCTCTATCCCTGAAATTCAATCATTCCTATCCCTAGTCCTTCTACCTCCCTTCCCTCTCTCCTCCATGTCTGTCCCTGTGTGTATGTGTGTACGCGGAAGTGTGTGTGTGTGCGTGCACACACACACACACACACACACACTTTCCTCCTCAAAGATCTCCATTTCCCACAATCTCAACTGTCAACTCTATATTAAGAATTTCCAAATGTCTAGCAGTCTTACTCAAAGTGTGACTGTCCCACAGACCAGGATTTCAGAATCAATAGGGTATGCTTGTGAAAATTCCCCACCTCAGACCTATAAAATCAATTCCTCTAAAGATTCTTAAGCAATGTCTTTTATAAATACCCAATAATTCATAACAATTATTTTGCCTTAATTGCATGTTAGGTGTGATTAGGAATTTGAGAGCCTCCATGCTTTTGATAGCAATATGACAGACAAATGGCCTGGGGTTTAAGAAGAAAGTTTTTTGTTTTTGTTTTTTTAAGAAAACAGTATAACCAAAGACAAGGCTAATGGAGTTAGTAAGACTTCTAAAGCCTTGTAACTGTCCCATACTTACTATTTTTGTTTTCCTTGCCTCCCAACTGTAGTTTATAATACGAAATCATTCAAATGTTAAAGAATGTCTGAGCTTGTTTCATTAATAGCAAAGACATAGTAAACTGGCAGACCAGTATCTTACTCTACTGTCAGAATAAACTTGAAGACAGTAGCTTTAAAAAGAAAAGGAAAGTAAAAAGATATCTGGTCTTCATCCAGATATGATGACCCTGTCTTACATCATCCTGTCTTGTATTAAAATTCTTTGAGCACTGGTCTGATCTGTGTCACTAAACTGTGAGTTCTCTCAGGCTATAACACTTGTCTTGGCATCTACCTATTGCTTTGCAAAACTCAAAGCCTTGCCCCCAAGAAATCTAGTATTTCTTGAAGTAAAGAGTTTGCAGCATAATTCTAGCTTGATTCCTGTACTAATCTCTAATTACAAATAAGTGGAGTCTAGATTGAAGAGGTTTTATTATACCACCTGGAAGGAATTAATTTATCAAAGTTTTAAATAAATTAGGCAATACAGAATTACAGTAACACTTCTGTTCACACAGTTTCTGTACTCCTTCTAGGATGTAAAAAAGCACAAGCTACCATTAAAACCAGATGTTTCAGCTGCTTCTCAGTTTGCCCTACCTTCTCATTTCTTATCATGTCACTTCAACACCAGCAGTGAAGTGAGGTTGAACTGCTATTTGAGGTGGAGGACAGTTGCAAGCACTGCTCTAGTTGGTGGCCAAACTCTTATTCCAACTCCCTCCCTACCTGGTCTCTATCTCCCAGCCAGTCGCTCCAGTCCTTCAGGTGGACTCTTCTGGAGCTCACGTAATTCTCTCAAACAGCCACGCTTAAGTGTCTGCATGATTAAAACAGTCCAAAAATGCTTTTATTAAAACTACAAACCAAAGAACTTTAGAAAGAGGTATATAGCCTACACTTTTCTATGTGCAGCAATAAAGACAAAGTGATAAAACTCTTAACATCAGGCAGCGATCAATATTTGGTTATTTCCTGTCTATCTCCCCACTAGATGTTCGGAGACATCCAGAATACTCCCTAATATTGTCATCTATCTCCTATCCTCCTCATCTGCTTTCTCCCTGGAGCCAGACTATTAACTCAAACTTGCTCACTGTCTCTACACTCCCATTCTTTAAAAATACAAGGGCAAAATATAGACTGCGATATTAATTGGTGGTATGCTCTGAATTGAAATGTCCGGAAGTTTCTTCTTCACCTTTAGAAAGAACAGATGACGGGTTCTTCCAATGAGGGTTAGGCCTGGGGTTCTCCAGATACTAGAATGAGGGACTACAATTCCAACACCCCATATCTTGACACGAGTTGACAGCATTCCCCGCCACTACCAGGCCCCACCCAACCAGCTATGCAATATAACATTAAGTGCAGCGTCCTGGATTCCTGTCATCAAGAGAGGTTGGCACTGCGTCTACCGGCAAACGGCTTTTCCTCCAATCCAGTCTTAGCCCCCATACCTGACCATCTGATAACATCACCAGTTAACTCTACTTCAGGATAGAGACATGCTTGAAATCGTCACGACTAATAAATGACAAAATCATTCTATTCCGTAGACTTGGCCGGCAGGAATGTGGGTAATGACTAACTTTTATTCGATGGCTTCCTTCCAGATCAATCCATACGACTACCCCTCCCCTGAGCCGCCATAAAGGGTGAAGCCCGACAGCCTCCTGAGCGCGGTATGGAGAGACTGGAGGGGACAAAAGGAACTTGCCTACAAGGACTTACAGATGCCAGTAGCTGAGGGGTCTGCGGCAACTCCGTACTGACTTCCATCCTCTCCGCACCCCCGGCCTCCTCGTCCGCCATCTTGAGGGAAACTGACACCCGCAGTTCCAGACCCCCGGCCGGAGACGAGTGGAAACCTGTGGCCGGCCCAAGAAACACTGGGCGGGCGACACTTTTACGACGGCCCCTGAAGTCCGGTTTGACGCAGAATGGAGGAGTGGCTTCCGGTTCGCTTCCCGGAAGCAAGCGTCACGGACTTTACGGCTGGAGGTTTTCCTTCCCTAGTTTCTTAGTCGGAGGCCCTGGTGCCTGAATAGTTGCGCATTTGGTTCTGATGGAGGGAATTGTTGCGTCTGCGAGGTAAAAAAATAAATCCAGCGTCCATTTTGAAAGTAAAAAAACTGGGAGAGGGGCGCTGAGAACCTGTTTTAGATCTCTCTCTATCCACGTTTTTGGTCTGAGTGAGTTTGTCTTCTTACGTACCCACAGTGGATCCCTAGAACCCACAAAACGAAAAAGCACTCAAAGCTCTTCCATGTTTAGGAATGTACCCCATGGACATTTGCACATGCGCACAAGAAAGCTCGAGCTGCATCCGCCTTGGGGAGCTGGGTGAAGAAATAAGGAAAAATTGAAACCTTGTAGTCGTGCGTCTGTGGTGAGCGGACAAAATAAACGTGGTCATCCGCGTTATAGAACACCATGCAATGGTGTTAAAAAGAACAAGGTAGATCTTCGTGGGACGGTACGAGTTAAGTGGGGGGGAACCCCAAGTTGCTGAAAACTATATATTTGTGCTTATGTGCATTTAAATGCAAAGGGAAAAAGCCTGAAAGGAACAACTAATAATAGCTCTGAGGATAAGAACTCGGTCAAGAGCTACTTTAGCTTCATCTGTATTGTTTTAAATTGTTTACAAATTTAATGATATGTTTTTAACAGAAAAAAATAATGATAAAGCTAACATGCTGGAATTAAAAGCTAACTATTGGGGAAAAGATTAAATCATATCTTTACCTCATCATATGTATCAAAATAATTCTTAATAAAGTTAACTACTAAAGAAAGTAAATATTTGTATAATATAGGGACAGAGGAGGCCTCTTAAAGCATGACACCAAAAGCAGAAAATATAAAAAGACTGATAGGTAATTTAATCAAAAATTAAAACTTATGTATAAAAATAAACTATGCAAAGTAAAAAAGTAAACAAAAATTGAGAGGAAATGTCTACAACATTCATGGCAGATAAACTAGTAAAATCCCAAAGAAGACTATTTCAATACAAAAATGGGCAAAATACATAAATATGCAACTCACTAATTTTTTATAAACATGAAAAAACCCTAACAAGCAGATAAATGCTAATTAAACAAAATAGGATTACGTTTATTGGATATAAATTTGGTCAGTTTCTGTTTTTTCTTAAAAGTAACCACCATGTTGGTTAGCTGGAAGGGTACTCGTTATATAAAATGCAGGTGTACTGGTAAACCTACAGAATGCAATATCCAGAAGCCAGTGTTTCTGAAAGGTACACTCTTTGGCCCAGTTAATCCATTTTTAAGGCTGTATCCTAAAGATATAATTCAGGATGCAAGTGAAGTTGAAACTGCATCATTACTGGTAATGGAGAAAAATCAGAAACAACTCAGGTGCTCTTAATAAAGGACATTGGCTAAATTTGGTCACTCATACAATGTAATTCCCTGCAGTCATTAAAAATGTTGTAGAACATTAATTCCCAAAGTGTGGTACACCGACTCCTTGAGAGTTTCCCAAATATAGGAAGTTTGTGGGATGAAAACTTTTATAGTAATAACAAAGAAGTTATGTGCTTTTATTTATTTATTTATTTTTAGGCCCTGTGATATTTGTACCAACTGATGCAGAAGCAATGGTGGGTGAAACTGCTGGCCTCTTAGCACAAAATAAAAAGCATCAGCACCAAACTCAGCAAGTCACCAAAGTGATCTAGAAGTAATTTCTTGACTACCATGCTCTTGCAGTGAAAAAAAAGCGGGAGAGAACCTGTTTCCCATTGTCCTTGATGAAGCAGTAAAAATGTTATTAAATGTCAGTCCTTATAAGTGTTCTGTATGAGGAAATGGGAAGCCCACATAAACCTTTTTTGTTGTGTTCAAAAGTATGATAGTTGACTTGAGGAGAAGCTCTTGAGTTGCTAAGTGAACCAGCCATTTTTTACATGGAATATCACATTAACTTAACAAGTAACAGGTATCCAGGTACTTAGGTATTTGGCAGGCATTTTCTCAAATATGAACAAGTAAGCCTTTCTCTTCAAGGAAAACAATTAGCAATTTTTGTTGTCCGTTTTACTATTAGAGATTTCCAAGGAATATGCTGTGGCATACATATTTCCCACTGTGAGTTTGACAAAGTCCCAATGAAATTGGTAATACTAACTTGTGTGATTTTTTTTTTACAATGTATAGTGGAATATATTGACATTTGGAAGATCCATATGACTCATTGAACCAATATCTTGTAAATAACAAACAGGGTATTATAAAGAATGGGTGAAAGATCCATTCGCATTGCTAAATAGACCAATAGACTTTAATGTTACAGAGTACAGAAATTTAATTGATATGGTTTTAGATTACACATTGAATTGTTTTTTAAAATTTTACCATTTTCCCAGTTCTGTGGTCTCAAAGAATATCAACTTACATGAAAATGCCGTTGAAATACTCTTCCCCTTTCCAACTATGCATCTGTGTGAAGCCAGATTGTTTTTCATATACTTCAACCAAAACAATGTATCACAATAGATTGAACACAGTAGAAGCTATGAGAATCAAGCTAACCTTTTTTTTTTTTAATGTCTTTATTTTTGAGATACAGAGATGGAGAGCAAGTAGGGGAGGGGCAGAGAGTGAGGGATACGCAGAATCCGAAGGAGGCCCCAAGCTCTGAGCTGTCAGCACAAAGCCCAACATGGGACACGAACTCACAAACCGAGAGTTCATGACCTGAGCTTAAGTCAGATGCCCAACCCCCTGAGCCACCAGATGCCCCCAAGCTGTCCTTTATTAAAGAAATTTTCAGTGGCGCCTGGGTGGCTTAGTCGGTTAAGCATCCGACTTTTGCTTAGGTCATGATCTCGCGGTTCGTGGGTTCGAGCCTCGCGTCGGGCTCTGTGCTGACAGCTAGCTCAGAGCCTGGAGCCTGTTTCAGTCTGTGACTCCCTCTCTCTCTGACCCTCCCCTGCTCACACTGTCTCTCTCTCTCTCTCTCTCCTAGAAATAAAAATATATATATACATTTAAAAAAGAGATTTTCAAAAAAGTAAAATGTTGCCGTACCTTTCAGTAATTTTTTCTTCTGGAAAACTTATTTTTCACTAAAAAATATTGTTTGTGTTGACATGTATTGGGTTGATAATTGTTATTTTTTTATGTTTATTTATTTTGAGAGAGAATAGAGGAGGCGTAGAGGGGGATAGAGAGAATCCCAAGCACGCTCCTTGCTGTCTGCACAGAGCCCAACACAGAGCTCAATTCCACAAACCATGAGGTCATGACCTGAGCTGAAAAGTCAGACACTTAACCGATTGAGCCACCCAGGCACCCCAATAATTGTTATGTTAAATTAACAGATAATTTAAAATATTTCTTAGTTTTTGTTTGTTTTGTTGTTGTTTTAAGTGGGCTCCACTCCCAACGTGGGGCTTGAACCCATGACCCTGAGATTAAGAGTCGTGTGCTTTACCAGTTGAGCCAGCCAGGCACTCCCAGTTTTAGTTTCTAATACAGAAAATATCAATAGAGGCATGGGTTCGAGCCCCACGTCGGGGCTCTGTGCTGACAGCTCAGAGTCTGGAGTCTGCTTCAGATCATGTGTCTCTCTCTCACTCTGCCCCTCCCCTGCTTGCTCTCTGTCTCTGTCTCTCAANGAATTTTTTATTTTTTTTAAGTTTTTATTTATTTTGAGAGAGAGCGCTAGTTCAGGAGGACCAGAGAGGGGGAGACAGAGAATCCCAGCAGGCTCCCGCCACCAGTGCAGATCTGGGGCTCAAACCCACGAAACCATGAGATCATGACCTGAGTGAAAATCAAGAGTCAGGCATGTAACCGACTGAGCCACCCAGGCACCCCTGGAGTCGCCAGTTGTAGTATCTAAGACCATACAAGTTAAGAGCCACTGTTGAAAAAGTGTTCTTTTATTATTATTATTATTTTTTAATTTATTTCTGAGAGAAAGAGAGAGAGAGAGACAGCNGAAAAGGTGTTCTTATGGACTTAAGAAGATATTCACTATATATTGTTGGGTGAAAAAAGCGAGTTACTGAAATAATATGGTTCTAATTTTGTAAGGAAAAATGCAAGTAGATATTTAATGAAGAATACTAATCACCAAAATATTACTCTTGGTTATCCTTTGGTTGCAAAAATGTGGACATTTTCATTTTCTACCTTTTCCTTAACTGTATTTTCTATTTTTCTTCCAATAAATTTTTAGTACTTGTGTAAAAAATTTTTATCTACCTATTTCTTTTGGTAGGTAAAATACTAAATACCTGGATGGATGGATGGATAGATGGATGGATGAATAGATGGTCTATTCAGCTCAAAAGTACTCCTTGATAATGTCTTCCTGATCTAGCCAGATATGGGGTTTTCCCCTCCTCTTGGAGGGACTAGTAGCTCTACATTTAGCCTGTAGAATCAAACTTTCTGGATTTGAATTTCTTTTTTAGCACTTGCTGGTTGTGTGACCTTAGGCAAATTAACCTCTCTGAGACTTGGTTTCTCTATAAAACAGATGTAGTAATGAGACTATTTTCCTCATATAATGGTTTTGAAGATTTATGAGACACTCTACCTAGAGCCCTCAATGACTGGTATTGTTCAGTACAATGCCTGCTAGTATTAAAGATGGACATTTTGTTTTGTTTTGTTTTCCTTTCTGGCTGTCCTACCTCCAGTGACACTTTCTTTATTTAATGCAGTAGGTCTTTCCATTATGGGCAGTTTTATTGGAGGGAGACCGTGTCCCCAGACATGGTCAGAATTCATTCCTGCCTGGTATCCTAAGGTAGCAATATCCATTCAGACTATCCTTGGCAAAAGATGGTTGTGCCTCCTGCAGTTCTTTGGGCTTCTGCTTTTTCTCTAAGCCTGTTCCTAGCCTCCTGCGGAATCTTTGAGCCCCTGATAACCTTTCAATAATAATAGTTAAAATTTAACTATCAAATATTATTTATAACATGCTGCCTTATGTAGGCAGTTTTTCATGGCCTATTGAATTTCCTCCTCTAATGTGTTAGTTCCTTGAGTGCAGAAGCCAAGACACATACACAGAAATGTCAGCTATTTTGTTAAAGATTTAAGTGTAACTCTGAAATAATCCTATGATGTAGTTCATACTATCACCACTGCACAGACAAGGAAATTCTAGCTGGAACAAGTGAGATTGCTTTTTTAAACCTGCTTACTAAATGACAACCTGGATTCAAAACCAAGGTCTATCTGGCTTCAAAATTTGTGTCCTTAACCACTTCACCCCCCTATATCCAATCAAAAAATCATTTGAAAAAAATCTTTTGAGTCTCTTTTACCACTTCATATGTTGTGATTTAAATGTTTGTTATTAAATAAACAAAAATATCAGGTATCTGGCACACACTTAACATCCTAGTATACTTACATTAGACATTTTACAGGGGTGAACCAGATAAAATAGATATAAATTTACAAATTATCATTGCTCTTTTCTGATCTAGACCAAGGTGTGGCTTGACCTACTTTAGAACAGGAGTATGAATTTCTTTGATTCTTTAAATTAGTATCAGCTCGTAATAACTTTTGTGAATAAATAAGTGGCTAGGTCATTTTTCAGGTGTCATTTTACTGCTTGAAGTATTATCAACAACTAATATACATTAATTAGCTTTCTTCTCAAACCCCTAGGATGACATAGTTAGGATCAGAAGCAGGCTCTGCACTGACAGGCTGACAGCAACGAGATGAATGTGGGGCTCAAACTCATGAAGTGCAAGATCATGATCTGAGTCAAAGTCAGACGCTTAACTCACAGAGCCACCTGGGTGCCCCTCGAACATGATTTTTATTTTTTTTTAAATTTTAAGAGAGAGATACAGAGCACAAGCAGTGGAGGGGCAGACAGAGAGGGAGACAGAGAAATCAAAGCAGCCTTCAGCGTCTGGTTGCCAGCACAGAACCTGATATGGGGCTCGAACTCAAAAACCATGAGATAGTGACCTGAGCTGAAGTCAGACACTGAACCGACTGAGCCACCCAGGTGCCCCTCAAGCATGATTTTTAAATGGCAGCAACTTGAATGTTGCTGTGTTTGAACATAGGTGTAAAATGAAGTATGTTCAGAGAGAATCCAGTATACCTTATGCAAATTTGAAAAGGCATTTACAGTATGTTGAATGTTTATTGGTTAGATTGATCATTATTTACTTTGGAATATTTTGATGGAAAAGTTAACCCAGACCCTTCAGACAGGAGGATAGTTACTACCTTATGGTTAGTTTAGGAAACCAAGAAATATAAGCCAAGCTTTTGCACTTACCAAAAGAAATATAAATTTTTTAAAACTTTTTAAAAATGTTTTATTTATTTTAGATAGATAGAGACAGCATGAGCAGGGGAGGATCAGAGAGAGAGGGAGATACAGAATCTGAAGACAAGCTCCAGGCTCTGAGCCAGCTGTCAGCACAGAGCCCGACGCGGGGCTCGAACTCATGAACCATGAGATCATGACCTGAGCTGAAGTCAGACGCTTAACTGACTGAGCCACCCAGGCACCCCAGGAAATGTAAATTTTAAAGAAGCAGCAAACAACAAAGAAAAAAACTATAGAATGGTACCACTGTCCTCATCTTAATGACTTCAAGTTTCTACTCCTGCTACCTCTAAGAACTTGTCCCAGGAGTGCTGGTTTCTGAGCTAAGGAAAGGGCCTGGGGCTCTCTGGTCCTCTCAGGAAGTCTGTGGGCTGTAGTAACCACATGTAAGGGCAGATTATACTTGAAAGAAGGGGCTCACATAATGAGCTGAGAAGCAGCAATTGTTAGGGTTTTTAGGGTCAAAACCAGGATGGAGAGGGGATAGATAGTCTTCATTAGGACAGAGTTACCATTGTTGGACTAAGGTCATTCCTGCAGTTGTGGGAGATCAGCCCTATGTTATAAGGGGAATAGACCTGTGAATGTGATAAAGTAGGTCAGGACTGGGGGCTTCAGCATCAGTTTTGGAAAAGTTGGTCCTGGGTTCAGAGATTTCATTTCTGGGGTTGACTTGAAGACCTAAGTTTGTAGAGGTTGGCTTCATTTTAGAAAGAAGGATGTCCATGCCTGGGAGTCATTTCTGGGATTAAACTCAGATTGCTGGTTCAAATTGAGTCAGATCTAGCTTAGGGGTCATTCATAGGCATGGATCGTGGGTTCACCCTCAGCCTTGTATCCAAAGGTTTCATTTAAGGGCTCTACTGGTCAGAGGATCTTGTCTGTTCAGATGATCAACCACAACAGCATTTTAGCCCTGGTATAAGGGGGAAAGTCTGGGAAAAGAGGAATAGACAGATAAAGAATTTGCCAAAGGTAGTACAAATAGGAAAGGAGAATCAGGATGTGGGTCAAGATCCGTACAACTCCAGGGGGCATACTGTTCACAGAGGAGCCAGGATATGGAAATGTCCACATGACTGAGAAGGAATGAGACTGAATGCTCAATGGAAAGAACTTTGTTTAGACATGCAGGAAATGGTTCAACCTACTAGGAGAATAAAATCTGGTTTGGAGAGAGGCAAAGTGGATCCTTCAACCAAGTCTGTGGAACTAGTTATATGCCCCAGTTTGCAGCAGACTGCATCGATACTGGGGTTCAAGTGCTTTGCTGCACAGATTAAATAGACGAGCAAATTTATTTGTCTAGGATCTGAGTAAATTAGGAAAGAGAACCTAAGCTGGACCCATGATGGTTTGAGCACTTGTCAACATAACCTACCAACCATCTGTATATTCTATCCAGGCATCTCCTTCCTTTAAAATTATTTTAAAATAATAATAAATACTAGTAATAACAAATACATATATTTAAACATTGTTTTTCTAGGCACTGTGCTAGACACTTTAGAAGTTAAGCAGAAGTTGCATTAAAGGGTAGATGAGCTGAGTATGCGAAATACATGGAACAGTGTATTACTAACAGATAACAGCAAAAAGAATCCATTTCTAGGTACAGAGAGAAGCAGATACAGCTCTTAAGCTGTGCACCAGACATGGTGATCAAACAGGGTGGCTTAGAAGTCAGAAAGCTCTGGGAGAAGCTGGCTGTAAAAAATAAAAATGGCACAATATTTCAGGAGTTTAAAAGTGCCAAGTAGAGGTTTAGACAACTGCTGAAGAGTTTAAGGTTGAATTAGTGATAAGAATGTGGATGACCAAACATAGAAAAATCAAGATAATTTATCAGTGCAGGAAAATGGGTTGTGCAAGCAAAGAATAGCTGTACTAGAATAGGAGTTAGCAAAATGGGCCCCAAATCCACCTACTGTCTATTTTTATACAGCCTTCAAGCTAAGAATAGTTTTAACATTTTTAGATGGTTGAAAAAAAGGTCAAAAGGAGAATATTTTATAATACATTTAAAGTAAATAAATTTGGGGCACCTGTGTGGCTCAGTTGGTTAAGTGCCTAACTCTTGATTTCGTCTCAAGTCACAGCCTCACAGTTTCGTGGGTTTGAGCCCCAAGTCTGACTCTGTGCTGATGATGCAGAGACTGCTTGGGATTCTCTGTCTCCCTCTCCCTCTGCCCCTCCCCCACTCATGTTCTCTGTCTCTCTAAATAGAGATATCTCTATTTAGCTCATTTTTAAATACCAGTGAATAAAATTAATTAATTAATTAAAAAAAAAAAAACCTGAGCCAAAATAAAAAGTCAGACACTTAACCAACTGAGTCACCCAGGTACTCTGAGCATTTTTTTAATAAGGCTTCTGGATTCATGCATCATTGCAGGGATGGCAGAGTAGCATTTGCATTTCAGGAATCTGAAAGCTGACAATCTTACGACTGTTTCTCTGTCTATCTTACACGTTTAAACACATGTAAAGCATAGATTTAAGGTCATCCAAACTTGCCGTGATTGCCTCATTCCAAAGTGGCTGTATGGTCATTGTTTCTTTTATCCAACCATAAAATGGACTTATAAATAATGATCATTTTAATAGTAACCTAAGATCAAGCTTCCCGTGTTTATTTTTTAATTTAGTATTTATTTATATTTTTTAAATTGTGGTAAAATACACATAACATAAAATTTACCAATTTAATCATTTTGAGTGCACATTGTGTATATTTTAGCTCTGCAGTGGCATTTAATGCATTCATACTGTTATGCAACCAACACCACCATCCATCTCCAGAACTTTTGCATCTTGCAAGACTGAAAATCTGTACCTATTAAACTTTAACTCCTCATTTCCCCCTCCTTCCAGTCCTTGGTAGCCACCATTCTACTTTCTGTGAATTTAACTACTCTTGGTACCTCATGTAGATGGAATCATACAGTATGTGTCCTTCTGTGTCTGGCTTATTTTACTGGCATAATGTTCTCAAGGCTCACTCATGTTGTAGCATGTGTGAGAATTTCCTTGATCTGTGATTTCTTACTTTTGCAGGAGTTTCAGATTCCTTATACAGAGCCTTAACTACCTAGGTGAAATTCTCCTCAAGTTCATTTTCCTAAAGAGTGAACGTAGTGCTCCCTAGAAAGCCGAAAAAGTGGGTCTGGGACCCACTGATGTTCATAGTAGCAGCATCCACAATAGCTAGAAGATGGAAATAATCCACATGCCCATTGACAGATGAATGAATAAAGAAAATAGTTTATTCATGCAGTGAAATTTTATTCAGCCTTAAAAAGGAAGGAAATTCTGACACATGCTATAACATGGATGAAAACATTCTATTAAGGGGTAGGGAAGGGATAAAGAGTTAATGGGTACAGTGTTTCAGTTTGGGTAATGATCTGAGGGTAATTTTGACAGCTTATGTTTATGAGAGTCACATAATTCAATTTATGACTATTGATGAGAATGTACATTGTGAAATGCCCAAGTGATACATTCCCCCTTGACTTTAGTTCTAGGAAAGTTTGCTTTCATGATGAAATGCTACTTGCTCTCTTTATGAGATAACAAGAAGTCTATCTTTCTCCTTTGACAGGAACTGAGAATCACCTTTGATGATTTATAGTGGTTAGCTGTCAAACCAGTATTTCCTTGGACAATCAGTAACCATCATTAAATTAATAATTCCTGTTTCTACTCACTTTGAACATTGCAAGTGAAGCAGCTTGGTTACAATTCAGTGTCTGCAATCCAGACTGCTGAGCTTTGTGACTTTAAAGCAAGTTTTTCAGTCCAAAATGTCTTTTTTTCTTTTTTTTTAATCTTTATTTCTAAGAGAGAGAGAGATACAGTGCTAGCAGTAAAAGGGCAGAGAGAGAGGGAGACATAGAATTTGAAGCAGGCTCCAGGCTCTGAGCTGTCAGCACAGAGCCCAATGTGGGGTTCGAACTCATGAACCACAAGATCATGACCTGAGCCAAAGTTGGACACTTATCTGACTGTGCCACCCAGGTGCCACTTCTTTTTTAAAATTTTTTAATGTTTATTTATTTTTCAGAGAGAGACAGAGCATGAGTGGGGGGAGGACAGAAAGAGAGGGAGACACAGAATCCAAAGCAGGTTTCAGGCTCTGAGCTATCAGCAGAACCCAACACAGGGCTCAAAGTCACAGACTGCAAGATCACAACTTGAGCCAAAATCAGATGCTTAACCAACTATGCCACCCAGGCACCCCTGTGCTTTCTATTTATTATAGCTTTACTACTTTTTTCCTTTCCCTTTCTTGGCTTTTTCTGGAGTATTTTTTTCTCATTCAATATTTTTTCTTCTACTAGTCTGGAAATAATATATTCTTTCTTGTATTTTAGTGTTTACCTTGCAGATTTTAATATGCAGACATTAAAACCTAAAGTTATGATGTCAAATTCTCCCTCAAGAAAATTTTCTTCAATTTTAGTTCCATCTTTATTCATTCCAAAAGACAAAATTGAAGTTATATTTAGTTTCACATGCGTATTTCCCACTTTCTTTATTCTTCATTTTTTCTACCATCTCAGATCTTCCTGTTGAAAATTCTTCTCTTTGAACAACTTCAAACTTCATTATTGAAGGTCTGGTGGCAACTCACTGACCTTTGCTCGTGTATGTATTTATTTCATCTTTGTTCTTGACAAAAATGAAGACTCCATCTTTGCTGGGTACAGACCTCTAGACTGGCAGGTGTTTTTCCCTAGCGTACTGAAAATAATCACTACTGTCCTCTGATTTACACTATTATGGATGATAACTGGCTATCACTCTCATAATCCTTTGAAGGTATTTTTTCTCTAGCTTTTAAGATTTTCTATTTGTAGTCCTGGAGTCCCTGTATGTCTAGATTCCTATTTGGGGTCTGCTGGGCATCTTAATCAGGGTCTGGTGACTTTCTTCAATTCTGGAAAGTTCTCAGCTGTTATTTCTTCAAATGGTTTTTGTGTTTGTTTTTTCTTTTGCCCCATTATCTCATTTTCTTCAGGAACTTACCAAATATGTATTGTGCATTTTCTCTCTATGTAACATGTCACAAAACCTCCTTCATATTTTCAATCTCTGCATCTTTTTTGTATCCATTTTAGATAATTTCTTCACTTGTTTACAATATACTAATTCTCTCTACAGCAATCCTACATATTATTATCTAATCTATTAACATTATCAAATTTCATTTTTCAAAATGTCATCTTAGAAGATGTCATTGTAAAACATTTTGGAATTCTTTAAAAATTACCTCTACTCCATGTATCCTTTCATTTCTTTTTTAGTGCCAAATTCTCTCCAGTCTGGTCTCTATTAAATTCATAATTTTAATTTTTACTTTCTGGGTCACCTCTCCTTCTCTGTACTGAGAAGTCCTTATAAGTTCTCAGTCCAAAATGTCTTAACAGCAGGTCTGTTCCTATTGTCTATCACATAGCTTCTTGTTGTATTCTATTTCTAGGAAATGATACTCATTTTTTAAAAAATTTAATAATTATTTTTGAGAGAGAGAGAGAGAGAGAGAGAGAATGAGCAGGGCAGGAGCAGAGAGAGTGGGAGAGACAGAACCTGAAGCCAGTTCCAGGCTCTGAGCTGTCAGCACAGAACCCAGTGCAGGGCTCAAACTCATGAACTGTGAGATCATGACCTGAACCAAAGTTGGACGCTTAACCAACAGAGCCACCCAGGTGCCTCTAATTCTCATATTTTTAAGGTTACTCCAAGGTCTCTCCAAACACATATTATATATGTCACATTGCCTGTAATTTAAATCAGATCATCTCAACCATATCCTCCAAATTTGGTTTAAAGATATTTATATATCTTTTTTATTTTTTTCTAGTTCAGTATGAGACAAAACTAATACTTTATTCATATGGACAATGCTGTCTACATATACACCATTGCCCTAGTTCTTTTGGCACTTGATTTCCAAATTTTGGCACTAAGTTTTAACTACCTCTTTTTTTCCTCTCAAATATCCAATCACCTGTCAGATTCTGTCATTTCTGTCTTTACAATTATTTTACATCTGATTTTTTTTAAATGTTTATTTATTTTTGAGAGAGAGAGAGAGAGAACTGCCAGCAAGACAGGAGGCTAGAGAGAGGAAGACACATAATCTGAAGCAGGCTCCAGGCTCTGAGCTGTAGCACAGAGTCTGATGCGGGGGTCTACCTAATGGACCATAAAATCATGACCTGAGCCAAAGTCTGACACTTAGCCAACTTAGCCATCCAGGCTCAGATCCTTCCTTTCTAATCTCAAGGTCACCCTCTCCCATCTTCCTTCTTCGGGACTTTATAATTACCCACTACTTGCAATCTTGGTCTATTTGGCCTGCTTAAACAAAATATCACAGACTGGGTGGGTTGCAAACAGTAGAAGTTTATTTCTCACAGTTCTGGAGGCTAGATGTCTAAGATCAGGTGCCAGCATGGTTGGATTCTGGTGAGGCTCTCTTCCAGGTTATAGATTGCTGACTTTTCACTGTTTCCTCAACATGGTAGAATGGGAGAGGGATCTCTCTAGGGTCTCTTTCACAAGGGCACTAATTCGTTCACAAGGCCCATCTCTAAATACCATCACATTGAGTATTAAGATTTCAACATAAAAACTTTGTGGGACACATTCAGATCATAGCACTTGATTATTCCAATATTCTTCTAACAGGATTGTCTGCCATACCTCTGCTCTGTCCAGTCAGTTCCCTGTGCTGTTGCCAGATCTATCTTCACTCATAGCATTTCTACAGGCCTTCCAAAATGTGGCTCAACCTAAAGGTCTGATCCAATTACCACTATTCCTCTAGGCATATCCAGGCCTAGCCAAAATGAAGTACTCACTGTCTCCTCAAGCTGTCCTGCATTTTCTCACCTTAATGCTTAGGTTCAGGTTAGGTCCTAATGGAAAGTGCTTCTCCCCACCCCACCCCCAATCTCTGCCACTCAGAAATACTATCCATCCTCTGTATGCCACCTCCTTCATTAAACTCTTCCTGATTCTAAATATGTGATCTGTTCGGGTTTTAACCTCCTCTAGCCTATTATATCTGGTTGTCTCTTGTGCCAAATGGCATATTGGTCTTAAACTTATTTGTGTATTTCTGTCTCCCACATAAGCTTCTAAGATAATCAACTATGGTTTGTTTTAGCCACTTACCTTTCTTTATATCTTCTGCTTAGATCAATGTCTTGCTTTCCAAAAGTACAAAGAAAAGTATGCAATGAACGGAAATTGGCATAATTCCAATATTGGCAACATATCCCCCCCAAATAAACTCAAAGGGGTTAAAAAGGGTGCTATTTGTATAAAAATGTTTATTCAGAACAGCGATATGTTTGTTCAAAAATGTTTGTTCAGATCATTCCTAACAGAGTAAACAATCCAAAAGTTCAACAATAACAGAATGGTTAGATAATTCAAAGGCAGGACCTGAATCTAATTCTCCTGTGCCTGCCCACAGGGAGTATTTGCAATTTATTAAATGAGCGGTATAACATTTTAAAGGGATGTTATATAGCCAGTGCAAAAGAAATCAGATTTAGGTAAAAATAACATCACAAAACATGCTTATTACATGTATTGAAAACCTATGGAAGCACGTTGTTAATAATCATAAGGGCTGAAAAAAAGCCAGCTGTCACATTTGTACAGTAATTTAAAAGGCGTCCTCATGCATACTTTGATTCTCACAAACCTGTGAAGTACGCACGGGAGGCATTATTAGCCGTTTTACAGGTAAGGAAACTGACCCACTGGGGTCAGGAATGATTGACTAAGGCGGAGCCCGGATTCTAGCTTCCGCCTCCCGGACCAGGGTTCTTCGCCTGCCACTCCTCGGCAACCCTGATTGGCGCTGGAGGTCTCAGTTTCCTTTTCTTCCTCCGCATTCGGTTTGCAAACTCAGCCTCCGGGGTGAGACACGGGCTGCTGGCGAGTGGCAGGTGCGCTGTGAGGCGCAGTTGCAGCAGCGGCCTTCAAAGCTGCGCCTTAGGCCCAGCGCAACCATAGAGTTCGGAAGTGCGGCCAGAACAGCTCGCGCGGGAGCCGCACCCGCGAAGCCCGGGACAGAGAGGGCAGTGCCCGAGCGGGCGGAATGGCCGCAATGCTGGCCATCAGGGTGGTCACGGGGCTAGCGGCAGCGGCGCTGGCGGCCGTGCTCTTGGAGCACTATGGCCTGGCTGGTCAGCCCTCCTCCCTGCCCCAGCCCCGCGCTCCCCGGAGCCCGCAGCCTGCGCCGGGCCCTGGAGCCAGCCACATCTTCTGGGGTCTGCAGGTGACGCAGCGGGAGCACGGCGCGGGGGTGGGTGCAGAGCCGGCCAGACGCGGTGAGACGCGGGCAGNAGGGGTTCGTTCATGTACTGCTTCCTTGCCTTTTCTTTCCGCTTTGAGAGAGCTGCTGGGTCGCCTGCTGTCTGGGCTTTCTCTTCCTGACTCAGATATCTCTGTTTAATACCTGCTTTCGGCAGATATCCGACATTCACCTGAGCAGGTTTCGCGATCCAGGCAGAGCTGTAGACTTAGAGAAGTTCTGTTCAGAAACTATTGGCATCATTCAACCAGCTCTCGTCCTGGCAACAGGTAGGGAGGGTTGCCGTGCCGTCGTGTTGTTCTGTGGTCCGAATGGTAGAATGCTAGCCTGGGCTGCAGCTTTTCACTTTGGGGACGTTGGGAACACTTTAGCCCCAGCCCCTAGTGAGTCCTGTAGAGGAGATGGGACATTGCATTCCCTTTGCCTATGGATAACTGAGTCAAGATCCAAGCCAAGGAACTTGCAGTAGCAAGGTTTTGTCAAAGCAGAAGCAAGCCTCATGATACTAGTTACTATTCCGTCTGCTAGATCTTATATCTGTACCTGTTTGTCGTCGTTTGTAGTTCTGGGTTTGAGAGAGAATTAGGGAAAGTCCTTTAACCACAAATCAGAAGTTATTTTTTTTTAACTAACATTTCCAGTTTGTTTGTTTTATAGCATTAGTCAACCTTATGTTGTCAATTGTTTGAGGCTTGAAGTGACTCAGAACTCTGCATCTCTTGATACTTCTGTGGCTTGGGTTCCCTAGACTATTTGCTCCCAAAATGTGTTGGAGGAGAAACTTAAAAAAGCATCTGTCTTGTCTACTAGGGGATTCATATCCTACCCACCTTACTGAAACACCTCTGCTGACATGATGGAGTATCAGTCCTTATTTTATGGAAAACCTCAATTTCAACTGTCCATTTCGTATTTTAGAAATTTTGGTGTTTCATTGTCCAAACCACATCTTTCAGACTGCTTTTTGTTGTAAAAATAACACTCGGTCAGATTACATACCCTGATTTTGGGTGTGGATAATATGGTTGTCACAGATATCAGGCATCTGCTCAGAGTGTTGGATTTCTTATAGTTTTCATTTTTATCAGAGTTTCACGATGCATTTTGTATTGCTCTCTTTAAAGACAATTTTTTTCATAACCCATTTCTAATATCACAGGAGGTTAAATAGGCTCTTGCTAACCCAGACAAAACAAAGCCCTTGCTGAGAAAATCTTACTTTACATGGCTTGCTGTGGACATAGATGGACTCTTTAAGTTGTTATGTTTATACATGTTGAATACTTTAAGTGTCTTTGTACCTTCAGTGTGCATTTAAAAACATTATTTAACCCCTTAGGGCTTATTGTGCCTTGTGACTCAAATCTTATATAAATCTACAGGAGACCTCACTGATGCCAAAACAAAGGAACAATTTGGATCCAGGCAGCATGAAGTAGAATGGCAAACTTATCATGGTATTCTGAAGAAGACAAGGGTCTTGGAAAAAACCAAGTGGCTTGATATTAAAGGAAATCATGGTAAGAATCAGGACCCACATAAAATTAAAACTAGATTTTTTTTCTCCCCTGAAGAGCCTACATTCTCCAGTTTAGATTATAAAATTATAAAATGGGAACATTGTAACAGGTTTAGGTTGACTGAAGGCCACAACTCTGAAATACAACTATATTATGTGATTTAAAACATCACACATATCACTTTTAGCCCATGAGGGGAAAGTTGGTATGGCCCTTTCTTCTTTACATGAAGAAAAGCTTCTAACAAAACCTATACAGGAGGATGTTTAAAAAGTACATACATTTTGGGCACCTGGCTGGTTCAGTCATAAAGCATTCGACTTGTGATCTCAGGTTAGTGAGTTCAAGCTCCACATTGGGCATGGAGGCTACTTTGAGTGAATGAATGAATGAATGAAATACATTTTGCTAATAGAAAGAAACTACCACCCATAAGCCTATATACTGTATGATTTCATTTATATGACATTCAAGCAAAAGCAAAACTATGGAGAACAGATTATGGTTGCCAAGGATTGGGTTTAGGACAGAGGCTGACTACAAAGAGGCATCATGAGAGAATTTTGGGAGGTGATGGAACTGTTCTGTTATCTTCATTGTGGTGGTAGATACACCTATGCATTTGTCGAAATCCAAAGAACTGTACATCACAGTGAATGAATTTTACTGTATATACAATAAAAAATTAAAATGGTAAAGATCTCCATATGCATAAGGAGAGAAATGGATAACCCTCCCCATTTTTTAGATTATTATTATAGCATCAGTAGGGAAATTAACTCTTCTGCAAAGTGTTCTATTGGTAGGTTTATTTGCTTTATAAAAGGTTGACTTCCTTGTTGTTGTTAAGTACTTTGCTTCATTTGATTATTAATTGCTATTGTGTACCTAACTATGTATTTTTTTAAAGCCATCATTTGAAACAGTTAATTCTACCTAGTGAAATACACAGCTATTGGTCTGATCAGAAAATGCCCTCTTTATAAATAGTTCTTACAAAGCAGCTAGGAATCTTTATTTTTGTGTGTGTGTGTTTATTTATTTATTTATTTATTTTTTAATTTTTTTTTTTTTACAAATAGTTTATTGTCAAATTAGTTTCCACATAACACTCAGTGCTCATCCGCACAAGTGTCCTCCTCCATGCCCATCGCCCCCTCCCCCCCACATCCATCAGTCCTCAGTTTTTGTCAGCATTCAAGAGTCTCTCATGGTTTGCCTCTCTCCCTTTCCCCCACCATTTCCGCCCTTCTTCTCCCCCTTGTTCCTCCGTCAAGTTCCTCCTAATCCTCCTATACGTGCAAACATATGATATTTGTCCTTCTCTGCCTGACTTATTTCGCTCAGCATAACACCCTCAAGGTCCATCCATGTTGCTACACATGGCCAGATTTCATTGTTTCTCATTGCCATGTAGTATTCCATGGTATAGATAAACCACATCTTCTTGATCCATTCATCTGTTGATGGACACTTAGGCTCTCTCCATGTTTTAGCTATTGTGGAGAGTGCAAGCAGCTAGGAATCTTTAATTGATGTCGGGATATCTGGCTTACAACTTTCTCTGGTATACCCCATAAGTCTAGCCCCAACTTACCATGCATGGTTCAACTTACAATGGTTCAACCTATGATTTTTGGACTTTACAATGGTGTACAAGTGACATACATTCAATAGAAACTATATTTCAAACTTTGAATTTTTATCTTTTCCTGGGCTAGTGTTACACAGTATGATACTCTGGTGATGCTGGACATGATCACCAAGTTAAACAGCCAGTAACCTTCCAGCCATTCTGTGCCTATGCAACTATTCCATTTTTCGCTCTAAGTATAGTATTCAATAAATTACATGAGATATTCAACACTATTATAAAACAGACTTTGCGTTAGACGATTTTGCCCAACTATAGGCTGATGCAAGCATTCTGAGCATGTTTAGAGTAGGTGAGGCNTGAATGGATCAAGAAGATGTGGTTTATCTATACCATGGAATACTACATGGCAATGAGAAAGAATGAAATCTGGCCATGTGTAGCAACGTGGATGGAACTTGAGGGTGTTATGCTGAGCGAAATAAGTCAAGCAGAGAAGGACAGATAACATACGTTTGAACATACAGGTAGATTAGGAGGAACTTAACCAAGGACCATTGGGGAGAAGAAGGGGAGAATTAGTTGGGGAGAGGGAGGGAGGCAAACCATGAGAGACTCTTGAATGCTGAGAACAAACTGAGGGCTGATGGAGGTGGGGGAGAGGGGAAGGGGGTTGATGGACATGGAGGAGGGCACTTGTTGGGATGAGCACTGGGTGTTATATGGAAACCAACTTGACAAAAAACTATTTAAGAAAAAAAAATTGGTGAGGCTAATCTCCTGTTCAGTAGGTTAGGTGCATTAAATGCATTTTCTTTTTTTTTTATGTTTTCTCAAATTTATTTTATTTTTTTTAATGTTTTATTTATTTCTGAGAGAGGGAGAGAGACAGCGCAAGCAGGGGAGGGTCAGAGAGAGAGAGACACACAGAATCTGAAACAGGCTCCAGGCTCTGAGCTAGCCGGCAGCACAGAGCCTGACGCGGGACTCTAACCCACAAACCGTGAGATCATGACCTGAGCCTAAGTCGGACTCTTAACCGACTGAGCCATCCAGGCGCCCCTCTCAAATTTATTTTTGAGAGAGGGAGATAGACAAAACAAAAGCATTGGAGGGGCAGAGAGAGAGAGGGAGCCACAGAATCAGAACCAGACTCCAGGCTCTGAGCTGTCATCACAGAGCCCGATGCGGGGCTCCAACTCATGAACTGAGAGATCAGGACGTGAGTCAAAGTCAGATGCTTAACTGACTGAGCCACACAGGTGCCCCTTTCTGAAATCATTATTATTCTCAGATAAGTGTTCTAGGACCACGTTACCCCTTACCATTATATAACACTTTTCTTATTGGATCTTTTTGCGATTTAAGAAGAGAGGGACTTTGGCCCTGTTATCAAAGTGATCTGCTGTTTAGAAACACTTGGCATGATCTATGTATGAGGCATGTTTCACAGGATTAAAACAGCAGCAACAACAGTCCAATCTTACAACTTCAAATTGATTTATACTGAATAGTACATAATATCAACGTGTTTATTATTTTCCAGTATAGTAGGTGTCTTAAGTTTCCAGATAATATGAATTCTGTTATCAAGATTTAAGAATTATCAAGCTAATTCATTGGCATTCTAGCATTTTAAAGGGTTATTGAAAGTATTGCCATTTTGCTTTAGTCATTAACATATTTGTATCATCCTTTTTAATATAGTTGATGTTTGTTCTTTTCTCAGATGTGTTCAACATTCCAAGTGTGGAGAGTGTCGAGAATTATTACAGGTATTGTAATGAACAGAAGACCATGAGGTAGTACAAGGAGGGTACAGTCAAGTCAATGCATGAAAACATTTTTTAAGTGACAAAATTTCCTATCTAACGACCCTCTGGTAATTTAGAATTTTTATGTATTCAGTGACAGATTGAGATCTTTTTTTCTCCTAAGACTTTTTCTTTCCTTTAATTCCCTTTACTTCATATACTTTAATGCTTTTTATTGCCTAATAAATACTTTTAATATTTCACACAAACTTGTTTTTGCCATTGATGCATAGCAGAAGTCTTTTTTTTTTTTATTTTAATGTTTTTACTTAGGTATGACTGACATATAACATTATATTCGTTTCAGGTGTACAACGTAAAGTTTGATGTTTGTGTACATTGTGAAATGGTAACCACGATAAGTCTAGTTAACACCCATCACTACACATGTTAAAACACTTTTTTTTCTTGTGATAAAAACTTTAAAAATCTACTCCCACCAACTTTCAAATATACAATAGAGTATTTTTTACTGTAATCACCATGCTATACATCAAAAGTCATTAGGTTAGAGTTTGTCACCAGAGTATTGTGGAGTTTAGGAATGCTGAGAAACTGATTCTCTCAGCCTCTCTGGTGGCTGAGGAGCCCAGTTGGTCACCCTGGCTGCTCTGTCCTTTTGTCCCTGGATGTCATAGAAATATTAGAATTTTCTTTATCTGCTGTGAATGTAAAAAAGGCTGTGAACATGAAGACTCTGAGTTAGAGACCAGCTCTCTAGGTTCAATGTGGTGGGCTTCTTTTAGTTGTAATTTCACTTTCAGTTCCAGTATATTCCATAGTTTTGTCTTACAATGTCAGTTACTCATGAGAAGTCAGAAAGGGCAGAAGTCAGCATGGGACGGACATAGAGGAGACTTTATTTTATTTTATTATTGAGATTTAATTGACATATAACATTGTATAAGTTTAAGATGTACAGCATGTTTATGTGATACATTTATATATTGCGAAATGATGACTGCCAGAGTTAGCTAATACCTTGATTACCAACGCATAATTATCATTTCTTTTTTGTGGTAAGAATAATTAAGATGTAGTCTCTTAGTGACTTTTTTTTAAGTTTATGTATTTTGACAGAGAGGCAGAGAGAGAAGGAGAGAGAGAATCCCAAGCAGGCTTTGCACTGTCAGCACAGAGCCCGACACGGGGCTTGATCCCACAAACTGTGAGATCATGATCTGAGCCTAAGTCACTAGTCGGACGCTTAAGATTTTAAGGAAGATAATATATATATTTGGTATATAAATCTATGTATGTATATATATATATTTTACATTAAAAAAAGTGTATTTATTTTGAGGAGAATGCACAGTGGAGGAGGGGTAGAGAGAGAGAGGAAAAAGCGAAATCCCAAGTAGGCTCTTCACTGCCAGCGTGGAGCTTGATGCAGGGCTTAATTCATGAACTGGGAGATCATGACCTGAGTTGAAGTTGGTTGCTTAACCAGCTGAGCCACCCAAGTACACCAAGGGGTATATTTTACATAAAACCCAGAGCTTTGAAAACTAGAATGAGCTTTTAGGGACAGTAGGGAAACTGGCATCACCAGAATAAAGGATCATTTTGAGGACTGGTATGACATCGGGTAGGTAGCTTAGGGCCAATTTATGGAGGTCTTAACTGACAGGCATAGAAATTTAGATGTGTTGAGTAATGGTTCATAATTCAGTGCAGACACCTAAGGAGACAAGTCACATAAGGAAATGTTTTATAAAGGGCAATCACACAACAACAACAAAAAAGAAAAAAGATAGGGATAATAAAGAAAAGAGGGGGAGATTGGAGTTTTCTAGAGCAAACAGGAGAGTCCTATAATAGTCCTGTCATGATATGGAAGGGCCTGAAGTGATAGGAGACAAACCTGTCTAACAAAAGGCATAGATGTGGTGACGATGACATCAACTAGAGGGTAGTAGGTCAAAAAGCATTGGTTAACTAACATGGAAGTCACCATAACTTGGAGGATGAAGTTGTCCTCTTTTGTTAATGTGAGGAAAGAAAAGGTCAGAGGTGAAAATTTTCTATTATCTGTATCTTTGATGGCGACTATGGAATTGAACTAAGAAACATTTTCAAGGAAAAATTAATAGAACTTCGGGTCTTTTATTGGGAGAGTGAGGCTTTTAGTCACTTGAAAGTTTCTTACCTTTATATTTTTGTTTCTAAACACCTAAACCTTATCTGAAATTTTTTTTTAATTTTTTTTTTTAATGTTTTATTTATTTCTAGGGGAGAGAGACAGACAGCGTGAGCAGGGGAGGGTCAGAGAGAGAGGGAGTCACAGACTCTGAAACAGGCTCCAGGCTCTGAGCTGGCAGTCAGCACAGAGCCCGACGCGGGGCTCGAACCCACGAACCGCGAGATCATGACCTAAGTGAAAGTCGGACACTTAACCAACTAAGCCACCCAGGTGCCCCCTTATCTGAAATTTTTTTTTTAACATTTATTTATTTTTGAGAGAGAGAGACAGAACATGAGAGGGGGAGGGGCAAAGAGAGAGGGAGACTCAGAATCTGAAGCAGGTTCCAGGCTTTGAGCTGTAAGCAGAGTCCCATGTGGGGCTTGAACCAGTGAACCGTGAGAGATCATGACCTGGCCCAAATTTGGACGATTAACTGACTAAATCACCCAGGCACCCTAAACTTTACCTGAATTTTTAATAAATGGCATTTTGCCAGAGATATAGACACTACAGACATATCAATCTGAAGGAGAAAAAAATCTTAAAGCTAAATCTTGATCTTAAGAATGTCTCAGAGAATGCCAAAATCCAGCATTTAAAAAATGTTAATAGCTATCATATATTTTAACCTCTGCTTTCAAATAGTTGGGTTTATTTGTAGATTTGGGTTTTTGTTTTTGTTTTAACTTTTTTAATGTCTTATTTATTTCTGATAGAGAGACAGCATTAGCAGGGGAGGGTCAGAAAGAGAGGGAGACACAGAATCCGAAGCAGGCTCCAGGCTCTGAGCTAGCCGCCAGCACAGAGCCCGACACGGGGCTTGAACCCATGAACCGCGAGATCATGACCTGAGCTGAAGTCAGACGCTCAACTGACTGAGCCTCCCAGGCGCCCCTAGATTTGGGTTTTAATGGTTAAAAACGTAGGAAAGGAAACAACATATGTGAAATGATTAGATCCTAAAGAATAACTCTGAAAACAAATTAAGCAGGAAAAATACAAATAAACATTTTAATAAGGGAAAAAAAACCACACCCAATATATAAAATGTAAAAGTATCAGGAAGAGAGGCAATAGAACTAATTGACTATTAATTATAATATGTATGGGAATATATTTATTTTATGGTATATTTGATGACTATTGTGACTTAAATATACCTCTCTGATAACACACTAAGTTTCAGAAGCCTATTTGTATTTTTCCATTTGTACTCTTATGTAATAAGTATCATATAAGACACTTAACTATTTTCTTATAATATTTTGACATTTGAGTAATATAAGTATGTCCCCAGTACATTCTATACCTTCCTTCACATTTATTCAACAAACACTTAATGAGTTCTGTGTACTTTCCCCCTAGTCTTCACCCTCCAACCTTATGGTCACCAGAACACTGTTGATACTTAGGTAGTGAGGACTATTACTGAATGTGTTCCCTGTGAATGTTACCAATACATGTTTAGGAACTGAAAAAGATTTACTGATCCAGACATAACTTAACATTTTTCTCCTGGCTTGATGACTTCATCTTTGCAAGGCTTTATTGTAAGTTAAGCTTCTGCAGTCCTGTTTGAAGATGTAAACACCTTTTGTATTTCACTACACCAAGAATTCTGCTAGGTACTTAGTAGTTTCTTACTAAAATTTCAATGATCGATAAGTACCATTTTCTTGGATTCTGATTGATCTCTTTTTGAATGACTGCCTAAAATAGCCGCCTACTTCTCTGCTTTGCTTGATGACCTTGTGTTTGGTTACTATTTAATTAGATTGTCTGAATCTTTGTAGACAATGGGAAAAACTTTAAAATTTCTTTTAATCAGCTTATTGTGGACTAGTTTAGTGTATTTCTCTGTCAGATCAGGTAATTTTCTTTTCAAAGGAAGGCAAAATATAGTGTGATACAAGGGAATGAATTTAAACTCATTCTTTTTATGATTGCATTAAAACTTTCCTGTCTTGTATTTTTTAGGAAATATTCTGCCGTACGTAGAGATGGCTCTTTCCATTATGTCCACAGTACTTCCTTTGGGAACTATTCTTTCATCTCTTTGGATGCTACCCCAAATCCAGGGCCTAAGAGACCCTATAATTTCTTTGGAATTTTAGATGAGGTACAGTAAAAATCTCACTTCCCTTTGTAGCTAACCTATTTTGTCTTTTTGTTGGATACATGTGTATCTCTAAAAGCTATCGTAGGTAAACAGCTTTTCATCGAGAAATTCTTGAAAAAGACATTTAATGTGATTACAAGTATGGCCACAAGAAATCACTGGCTACTTCGACACTATTATTGCTATTCTGTTCACTGCTACTATCCCTATCCCAAAATCTGTCAAAGAAGTACCTCACATTTTATATTATTCAGTAGACATTTATTAAATATGTACTAAGAGCAGCATGTGCTTTGCAAGATGCAGGGCATACAACTTTTATACTATATGGTATATTCCTAAATCCCCATAGTTGCCATTTCTAAATTAATGGTCTTTTTTTTTTTTTCTAATAAGAGAAGGGTGACAATTGAAATAAATAAGTTTCTCTTAAAGTATTTTTTTTTAAGTTACTTGGAAACTGTTGCTGGATTAAAACTGTCTGGAAAATCATATGTGAGAAATTCTCATTATTTCTTAGTATAACAAATGTCAACTCATTAATGAGCACATGCAAGACAAATGTGCTCATATGTAAGAATATAAAAGTGATAGGGTCAAGTCCTTCATCTCAGAATATTTAATCTAGCAGAAGGGTATAAGACTAGTGCAGAAATAACTATAATAAAGAGCAGAATTTGCTGAAGGAGATTCAAAGTGATATGAGAGTTCAGAAGAGCCTGAAATCAAGTAAGTGGAATATTGTGAAGTGCATTGTTTTATATTAGGCATTTTATTTAACGAAGGTATATTTTGTTTTCTTCCAACTACCTTTAGACAGAGTTTATTAACTTATTATTTTAAAGCCTACTCCTTAGTGTATTTTAAGATACGATTCAAAGATCAGGTCTGCATGAAAATCAGTTGGAGTCTTGTAAAATGCAGAGACTTATTAGAAACCCTGAGAGTACAACCCAGGAATTCATTGCTATAAGTACTTTGCAGATAATTCATGTATATTTATACATGTGCACATGATTTTTGAAATAAACTTGATGGGGGATGATTTACATACAATAAAATGTGATCATTTAAAGTGTTTGAAGAATTTTGACAAGCATATATACTTGTATAACTATCACCACAATCAAGATAGAACATTTCTATCACCCCAGAAAGTTGTATAGTCAGTCTTCACCCCAGTACTAGGAAACTACTGATTGGTTTTTTGTCAGAATAGATTAGTTTTGTTTGTTCTAGAATTTTTTTTTGAGCTTTAAAAAAAAGTCTTAATGTTTATTTTTGAGAGAGAAAGAGAGAGAGCACTAGTGAGGGAGGGGCAGAGAGAGAGGGAGACACAGAATCTGAAGGAGGCTCCAGAGTCTGAGCTGTCAGCACAGAGCCCGATGCGGGCTGAACCCACAAACCGTGAGATCATGACCTGAGCTGAAGTCAGATGCTTAACTGACTGAGCCACCCAGGCGCCCCTAACATTTTATGTGAGTGAAATCATACATATTAATTTTGAACCTGGATTATTTTGCTCAGTGTGGTGTTTTTGAGATTCATCCATACTGTTGTGTGTTTGAGTAGCTCTTTGCTTTTTATCATTGTATAGCACTCCATTGTTTTGATATATTGATGGTTTCTAGGTTTTGGCTATCCTGAGTAGAACTGTTATGAACATTCAGGTAAAAGGCTTTTTGTGGACATATGTACATCTTGTTTTAGAAGTTTAGTTTCAAAATCCTCTTCTTTTTTTTTAAGTTTATTCATTTATTTTTGAGACACAGTATATAAGTACATGAGCAGGGGAGGGGTAGAGAGAGCGAGAGACTCCCAAGCAGGCTCTTCATTGTCAGTCTGGGGCTCAACACAGGGATTGATTACATGAACTGTGAATTCATGACCTGAACCGAAATCAAGAGTCAGACACTCAGCCAACTAAGCCACCCAGGTGCCCCCTCAAGATCCTCTTTATTAATTGCAATGTAGTATGCAGGGCTGAGAAGATTAATGGTGCTTTTTAATTTCTATAAAGAAATTTATTATAAAAAAGAAAGAAACTTATGTCATTTAAAGATTATTCTTTACTTCTCAATTTCCTTGTCTATCAAATGGGGATAACACCTGCCTTATTTACTATAGAGTTATTATTTTTTTAATATTTTAATGTTTATTTTATTTTTGAGAGAGAGAGCATGTGCATGTGTGCATGCGAACAGAGAAGGGGCAGAGAGAGACAGAGAGAGGGAATCCCAAGCAGGTCTCATTCTGTCAGCATTGGGGCCCCATGCAGGGCTCAGATTCACAAACCATGAGATTATGACCTGAGCTGAAATCAGGAGTTGAACCCTTAACTGAATGAGCCATCCAGGCACCCTAACATAGACTTCTTTATAGGACCAAATGAATTATAATGTATGTGAAAACAGTTTAATACAGGACCCTACAGGCCATTAATTAGACATAACAAGGGAGATGCTTAATCTTTACATTTCAGCCTGAGCCCTAATTAAATGTCCTTCTGTTTTTCTCCCATTTCAGAAACGGATGGAGGAACTTCTATTACTGGCCAAGGAAAGTAGTCGGAGCAATCACAGTATTTGGTTTGGACACTATACAACATCCACTATCCTTTCTCCATCACCAGGAATTCGGTCTATAATGAGGTGAGGCAGGCTTCCAAAATCAAAGTTAATTATTTGTAATTCTTTTACATTACTGTACCCATCTCTCTCTCCTGAGGAGATCTTCTTATTAGTTTGGCATTACAAGTTATCTGCTCATTTATTTGATTTATTTTTCATTGGTTAGTTCAGCTACAGCGTATTTGTGTGGGCACCTCCATACACTTGGCGGACTGATGCCTATTTTGCACACTCGTCACCTCCAGGGTACCTTGGAACTTGAGGTGGGAGACTGGAAGGATAACAGAAGGTAAGGAAACTACCCCACAAAATAAAACTTACACATGTAAGTCTTGATGAAGCAATGATCGTTTTCTTATTGCTATCATGGGTGATCCCAGTTAAGGAAAAACTTGTGATAGCTCTAAGTTGTTTTTGTTTTGTTTTGTTTTGTTTTGTTTTTTAACACTTATTTATTCGGAGAAGAAGAGAGTGCATACATGGGGGAGGGGGGCAGAGAGACAGACAGACAGACAGACAGACAGATAGACAGAATCCCAAGTAGGCCCTGCGCTGTCAGCAACCCACAAACCTTGAGAACATGACCCAAGCCAAAATCAAGAGTCCGATGCCCAACCTACTGAGCCACCTTAGATAGCTCTAAGTTTTTAAAGTAATATATATATATTACATATGTCGGTATGCAGCAACCTGTTGTAACAGTTATGTTTGCCATCACTATGTTACATTGGATTTTCAAGATGTATCCATTAGGAAATAGTTCTCAAACTCTTGTGTGCTCAAGGATTATGGAGACCTTTATTAAAAATTTGAGGCCCTATCTGTAGAGAATTTGTGTTGGTCCAGTGTATGACCCAAGAAACTGCATTTTCTTAAAGCCCACCAGGTGCTCTTTGGACCTCACTTTGAGAAATACTAGAACTGAGGGGCGCCTGGGTGGCTTAGTCAGTTAAGCGTCTGACTTTCGCTTAGGTCATGATCTCGCGGTTCATGGGTTTGAGCCCCGCGTCGGGCTCTGTGCTGACTGCCAGCTCAGAGCCTGGAGCCTGTTTCAGTCTGTGACTCCCTCTCTCTCTGACCCTCCCCTGCTCACGCTGTCTCTCTCTCTCTCTCTCTCTCTCCTAGAAATAAATAAAACATTAAAAAAAAAAGAGAGAAATACTAGAACTGAAAATGTAACAGTTTTCCCCCTGAATTTTAGATCTACCTTTTCTAGTTATTACTGTAATATGTTAGTGATGTAAGTTCTTCAGATACATGATAGTTGTTTTATAAAGACAAAAGTTTTTCTTTGAGAAAACATAATTTATCAGAAGCATATAGCATAGTTATATATAGAAAAGAACTGAATATATATTTTGATAGCTATTTGAGTATAATAGTTTAAACATAGATGAGTACCATCTCATTGTTTAACTATTATCAATTACTGTTTAATTTATTCATACTCAGTTTTCTGAAGATATTAGGCACTCAGTAAATACTGTTGAGCTGAATATGTTACCTTTTTCTATTTTTAACTACTTCCATTAATGAAAAGATAGCTTTACATCTTAGAAGGTACTTATTCATTTCATTTGGCTCCACTAGAAACTGTCTAAGAGCTATGCTTGAAGCCTGTAATTATCTGGCAACTGTAATTACTTTGAGCTAAGGCCTGTCTATTCATGACTGAGGTTGTGGGCTGGGCTGGGATTGCCTCTTACCAGATAGCTTTCCTAACCCTTGGTCAGCTCTTTATTTCTTAAAAATGCTAGTTACAAGTTAAGTGATGTTATGAAACCATTTCCTCTCTTTCTCTTCCCACCTGCTCTCCTGTGTTCCAACCCTGGGGTTTTATCTGGAGTTTTACTGAAAGGACCTAACCTTTACCTGCCCTTATAAACACTTAAGTTGTATTAGTATAATAGAAGACTTTTTAAAAGTATGTTGGTAATATTAGGGTAGGCTTTTTTGTGGATACAAATAAATCTAGACAATATCAGTGGCTTTAACATAACAGGTGTTTATTTTTTCATTTATGTAAATCTGGTATGAGTCAAGACATCTCTCTTCCATCGGGTGATTCAAGGATTCAGACTTCATCCGTCTTATAATGCCACTGTCTGAACACCTCAATTCCAGTGCAGGGAAGAGAGCATAGAGAATCCAGACCCATTCTTAAGTACTTTGGACCAGAAGTGTGATACATGTCACTTCTGTTCACAGCCCATTGACCAGAACTAGTCACATGGTCCCAACCTAATACCAGGGAGACTGGGAAATGCAGGGGAGCACGTGGAATATTTGGTGAGCACTATTGTTTCTGCCATAGTTAATCGTTTCTCTTCTCCGTTTTAAAAGTACAAAATATAAGTTTTTGGCTATTCATTAATGAATATTTCTATCATTCACCATGCATTCAGAAAACCGAAACAACTTCTGTTAATTTCCTTGAAATTATAGAAATAAAGGTTTAAAAGAAGATTAAAGTGTTTCTAGTTGTATTTGTGTTAATATTAGCATTTTTGATGAGATGAAGAATGTCAAGTATTAGCTTATGTTGAATGTCTTAGGTTCAAAACAGTCTTAAAGTATAGAAATCAAATGAATTATTTTAACAAGCATTTATTTAAAAATGAAAGAGTGCATGCTATGTACTAGGCATTGTTCTAGGGCACAGTTAAATTCATTTCTTCAGTCAGATCCCACTTGTGACTAACGTGAAATATAAAATGGTTGGGGCAAGGGAAGAACAGCGACACAGTGTTAGTTTACTTTGCATTCAAGTTCATGATCTTAGAGAGTATAGTTTTATATTTTTACATTTGTTCTGTGTATAACCTTCATGCCCTCTTATAATATGAAGTGACTAAATTACCGTATTGTCTTCTGGTCTCTAGGTACCGTATCTTTGCTTTTGATCATGACCTCTTTAGCTTTGCAGATTTGATCTTTGGCGACTGGCCTGTGGTTCTTATCACTAATCCTAAGTCACTGCTATATAGTTGTGCTAAACATGAACCACTAGAAAGACTCCTTCATTCAACACATATCAGGTATGTAGCAATTTTTCAGAATTTACTTTCAATTTGATATTAATGGAAAATAAGTCAATGTGACTATAATCCCATGTGAAAGCTCTGAGAGCCCCCATTTTATTTTTTTCAACAATCTGAACATTATATAAAGGTAAATGCTTACTGTTTTATTCCCATTCAGTTAAAAAATATATAATTTTTGAAGCTGCTGAAAAAAAATGTTTTAAGTTTACTTTTATTTATTTTGAGAGAGAGATAGAGAGCAAGTGGGAGAGGGGCAGAGAGAGAGAGGGAGACAGAACCCCAGGTCGGCTCTATGCTGTCAGGGCAGAGACTGGTGTGGGGCTTGAACCCATGAACCACGAGATCATGACCTGAGCTGAAATCAAGAGTTGGATCCATAACTGACTAAGCCACTCAGATGCCCCTAAACTGTTGAAATTTTTTTTAAAAATCTGGAAACACATAGTCCTACCACTATAATTTTTGTGTATTTTATTTTCATGTTTTACATTGCTATAATCATAATTCCTTCCCCTTCCCTCCAAATAGAGCTGTTATTAACATTTCTGAGTTTTTTTTCTTAGGCATTCTCTTTGAGACATGTTTTTACATCATTGTAATAATAGGGCACAGTCTGTTCTGATTTCTACTTTTTTTTCTCTCAAGAGAGAGAATGTACCACAATTTATCAAACCATTTTCCTATCTTATTGGTGAACATTTATGTTTTTTTTTCTAATTTGGGAATGAGCATCTGATGCGTGTAGATTCTTTTTTCATTTGAGTAATTTCTTTTTTTTTAATGTTTATTTCTTTATTTTTGAGAGAGAGAGAGCTTGCAAACAGGGGAGGGCAGAGAGAGAAGGAAAGAAAGAATCCCAAATCTGCTCCATGCTGTCAACACAGAGCCTGATGCAGGGCTTGAACTCATAAACTGTGAGATCATGGCCTGAGCCGAAATCAAGAGTCAGACACTTAACTAACTGAGCCACCCAGGCGACCCTCTTTTGAATAATTTCTTTAGATAAAGTTCTAGAAGTGGGATTCTAGGTGAAAATATGAAATCCTTTAAGACTTTGACAAAGACTACTCAATGACTTTTTTTTAGGTAACTAAAATCATTATTCTTTTTTTAAAAATGCAGCAAAATATACGTAACATAAAATTTACCATTTTACTGGTTTTTAGGTATATGGTTCAGTGGCATTACATACATTGATATTGTGCAACCATCACCGCTATCCATCATCAGAACTTCTATCTTCAAAAACTGAAACTCTGTACCCATCTAGCAGTAACTCCCGATTTCCCCCTACCCCCAGCTCGTGGCAGCCACTGTTCCACTGTTTGTCTCTATATGAATTTGATGACTCTAGGAACCTCATTTAAGGGGAGTCATATAGTATTTGTCTTTTTGTGGCTGACTTCTTTAACATAATGCCCTAAAGTTTCCTCCCTGTTGTAGAGTGTGTCAGAATTTCTTTGCTTTCTAAGCCCAATACTACATTATGTGTATATATCAGATTTTGTTTATTCATCTTTTTCCTTTCACCTTTTGGCTACTGTGAATAATGCTACTATGAACAGTGCTATACTCTGTTCAAATCCCTGCTTTCAGTTCTTTTGGGAATGTATCTAGACATGGAATTGCTGGATCACATGGTAATTATATGCTTAATTTTTTGAGGAACCACCATATTGTTTTCCATAGCGGCTGTACCATTTTACATTCCCACCAGCAGTGCGTAAGATACCCAATTACTTTTTAAAACAGACACTAATTTATAATGTTACCAGGCAATAAAAGTTCCAGTTTCACAGCACTATTTTCATTTTTGGATATTGTACTTTTATTTATTTTTTATTGAAAAATGTTTTTTAATGTTTTATTTATTTTTGAGAGAGAGATAGAGACAGCGTGAGCAGGGGAGGGTCAGAGAGAGAGGGAGACACAGAATGTGAAGCAGCCTCCAGGCTCTGAGCTAGCTGTCAGCACAGAGCCCAACGTGGGGCTCGAACCCACGAACTGTGAGATCATGACCTGAGCCGAAGTCGGACACTTAACTGACTGAGCCCCAGCGCCCCGGATTTTGTATTTTTAAAAGATGAACTAATTAATCTGGGGGGGAAATGGTATCAAGCTCACTTATTTATTTATTTATTTATTTATTTACTTTCTTATTTATTTATGGTCAGTAGTGAAGTGAAATCTCTATCTCTCGGTCAGGTTTTTTGGATAGGAGCTAGGTATCTGATTTAGACATCATATTCTCTGAAAGGGTGTGATAGCCTTAGCTGTTTGTGGCATTGCTTCTTTTGAGCAGATAATGCTGGGAATCAAATGAGTGGATGTAGGATTAACATTAGATTAACAAATTGAGGTATCTAACCAATATTCTTTTCCTGTATGAAAAACCAGGACTTTAAGTAGTTTATTCGGGAAGAACTTTGGATCTACTCCAGATTTATTTGTTGAAAGAAAATTGATTTTCCTTTCTAAAAAGTATAGGAATAGTTTTTAGCTTCTCACCAACTCAGATTTGCTGAGTTATACAACTCCAAAAGCAATGATTCAGAAAGCCACCAGATTTTAGGACTAGCAGTCATACCAGTGGTTATACAGTATGATGGTTCTGCCTACATTTATATTTTTTCAGGTTATAATAAGGTTGTTCTATATAAAAATAGTGACAAATCTCTAAAACCACATGCCTATGTATGTTCTCATTTTTAGAGTCTTGGCCTTTTCCTTATCCTCCATTACTTCTGTCACAGTTAAGATTGATGGAGTTCATTTAGGGCAAGCTATTCATTTGTCTGGTCCTATTTTCATACTGAAGTGGAACCCAAAAAACTACAGTAATGGGACACATAACATAGAAGTAATTGTTCAGGTAAGTTAGTAATTTTCAACTTACTATATAAATGATTTGGCTGTAACCACACTAAATTCTGATGTGGGTTTTTATTCCCCCAGTCAATTGATAGAGATGAAATTAAGTTAATTAAAAATTCGAATACACTGGATTTAGTGTGTTCTGAAAATGGGCACTCAGGAATAATACTATTAGACAAAAAAACTGGACTCATCATTGTGCAACTACTGGCCATAGTCCCCCCCATTGCTGAACCACAGGAAACCATTCTTTTCAACTTTGGCCAGGGTCTTTTGGTAATGGGAGCAAGTTCCCCAACATACCCAAAGATAATAGAATAACTCAAAAATTATGGATTTATGTATCCATGCATTTGTTGTCTCTAAGTACAGGAAAATTGTCTCTGTTTTGAAAGACAATTTTCAAGGCATCAGAGGATTTTTTAAATTTACGTGGGGAGTATGCACTGATAGCATATGTAGTAACAGTCTACCTATGTCTATTCCACTTCAGCTTGGGGGTATTTAATTCACCAGCACCTGGAAGAGTAGGAAGTGGTCACAATTACCAAAAAAGAGCACTTTCATCAACATTATGAAAGTCATGAGGGGATAGACTATGCTTAGGAATTAGTTTCTGAAAAAAATCCTACAATATCTACAACTTCATGATTTGATGACAGTTTTTAACTGTTTCACCTCTGTTAAGTCTTAGTTCAAAGATTACCATGTAATCCTTCAGGAAACACATGTCATTATTTTCATTATCACAGAGCCTGACATGGGGCTTGAACTCACTAACTGTGAGATCACTGACCTGAGCTGAAGTCGAACACTTAATGACTAAGCCACCCAGGTGCCCCTTATAATTATCTTTTGTGTGTGTCACAGAGAAGGATTTTGAGTAGGAAGGAGCTGTTTACTGAGCTCTTTTAAGGAGATACTGGACACTTGGAATTTTTTACTTAATCCATATAACAATCCTATATGGTGAGTAGTTTTATCCCCAATTCATAGAAGAGTAAAACAATAAAAGGCACTTTGCAATGCTGCCTATCTTTGAAGTGTTCTGCTTAGGAGGAAGAAGAAACTCAAAGGAAGAATGTGGAAGGGACTGATGGCTGGGAGAACCCTTTTTTTTTTCAAGTTTTTTTAAAAAATTTATTTTGAGGGAGAGAGAGAATAAGAAAGAGCGAGAGAGTGAGAGCGTATGCGCAGGGGAGTGCCAGAGGAATAGAGAATCCTAAGCAGGATCAGCAGTGTCAGCGTGGAGCTGGACACAGGGCTCTATCTCCTAAATTGTGAGATCATGACCTGAGCTGAAATCAATAGTCAGACGCTTAACTGACTGAGCCATCCAGTCGCCCCTGGGATGAACTCTTAATGTCCTTCCTATTAGAAGTTGGATCATTTAAAGAAAACCTGAAGGTACAAGCGTACCTAGAATAAATTATTCCCTGTCTTTACCGTTATTCCAAGAGAAGCAGGAGTGACCATAGAAGACCTCATTGTAGGAGTAGGAACCCCCTAATCCTTAGATTGCCTCCGAACCCCAGCTTCTATAGTTTTATGAGGAGGACCATAGCTCATGTTCCCTGAAACATTTCTGGCTGCTTAGTTAAATCCTTAGTAAAAATGTGAAATTACATATACTTTTCATATCTTTAACATTTCTTATATTATTGAGGTATAATTCATATATAGAAAAACTCTCTACATACTTAAAGAGTATAATTTGGTGAGTTCTTTGACCATTACTACAGTTAGTACAATATATCACCCTCAGAAGTTATCTTGGGTTCTTTTGCAGCTGTCTTCCTTCAACCCTCATTTCCAGGAAACCATTGGTCAGTTTTCTGTCTATATATGTATAACTTTAAAAGATTAGTGTACTGATTATTAAATAGGGAACGTGGTCCCCTCAATCGTAAATGGGAACATTCTATTCTTTTATTTTTTTTTTAAGGAGAATCACCAAGGATTCCTTTTTTTTTATTTTTATTTTTTATTTATTTCTAGGAGAGAGAGAGAGAGAGAGACAGCATGAGCAGGAGAGGGTCAGAGAGAGAGGGAGATATAGACTCTGAAATAGGCTCCAGGCTCTGAGCTGGCAGCACAGAGCCCGATGCAGGGCTCGAACCCACGAACCGCGAGATCATGACCTAAGCAAAAGTCGGACGCTTAACTGACTAAGCCACCCAGGCGCCCCAAGAACATTATATTCTTTTAAATACAGTATACTATAGATAAGTCTGAAAAAAATCTGTGAGAAAAGACATCAACTTATTATCTCGTATTTTACCTGCTCACTATTTTTATTGAATGTGTATAGTTTGGAGCAGCCTAGTAGCAACTAGACCTTTAGATCACTTCTTAGTATGGTTCCTGAATCAGTAGCATCAGCACCACCTGGGAACTTGTTAGAAATGTAAACTCTCAGGGCATCTGGGCGGCTCAGTCGATTAAGTATCCAACTTTGGCTCAGGTCATGATCTCACGGTTGATGGGTTTGAGCCCCACATTGGGTTCTGTGCTGACAGCTCAGAGTTTGGCACCTCCTTCAGCTTCTGTGTCTCCCTCACTTTCTGCCCCTCCTCTGCTTGCTCTCTCTCTCTCTGTCTCTCATAAATAAATAAAAATAAAAATAATTTTTAAAGAAAAGAAATGTACACTCTCATGTCCCATACCAAACCTCTGAATCAAATTCTGGACATGGGACCCAACAATCTGTTTCAACAGTCTATCCATGTGATTCCATGGTGCACTAAAGTTTGAGAATCAGAACTTTAGATTATTTTGCCTACTTTACCAGTTGAAAGAATAGGCTCCAGAAATCTTTATACCTCAAAATTAAAGAAAACTTGTGCTTTTAAACAACTTATAACTTAAAATAAGAACATTTCAAGCAATAAAAGTTTGATAAACATGAGTGCAAGTTCTTTTTGTATTTTAAAACTTTTTTATGTTGGGAAAATTTAAGAATACATGCAAGAGATAATAGTATAATGAATTTCCATGACCAGTCTTGTTTCATCTATCTTCACCATCTGTCATCTATCATCCACTTTTCTCTGCCCTGCACCATGATGTCATTCTATCTGTAATATGACCGTGTGTATCCCTAAAAGATAAGAATTATTTTTTAGGGGCACCTGGGTGGCTCAGTCGGTTAAGTGTCCGACTTCAGCTCAGGTCATGATCTCATGGTTTGTGGGTTCGGGCCCCACGTCGGCTTCTGTGCTGACTGACAGCTCAGAGCCTGGAGCCTGCTTCTAATTCTGTGTCTCCCTCTCTCTCTCTGACCCTTCTCTGCTCACACTGTCTCTATTTCTCTCTAAAAAAGAAATAAAACATTAAAAAATTTAAAAAAAGAATTATTTTTTAAAATGTAACCATAATACCATAACACACCTGAAAAATCTATAGTAATTCCTTAATATCAAACTATCCTGCTAGTGTTCAGTTTTCCCAATTAATCATATATATATGTGAAAATATATATTGTATTTGGTTGGTTCAAATCAGAATTTAGACAAGGCTCAGATACTGCATTTAGCTGATTTGTCTCTTCAGTTTTTTTTAATCTACAGGTTCCCTCTCTCACCTCCTTTTTATTATTTTTTTCCTTGTAATTTATTTACTTTGGAAACTGGATCTTTTATCCTGTAGAGTTTTCTGTATTCTAGATTTTTGCAGTTTACGTTCATGTTGTATCATTCACCGTATTCCTCCATCCCCTCTAGTTTCTATAACTGGTGGATTTATTTTTCTTTTATTTTTTTTTTAATGTTTATTTATTTTTGAGAGACAGAGACAGAGTGTGAATGGGGGAGGGGTGGAGAGATACAGAATCTGAAGCAGGATACAGGCTCTGAGCTATCAGCACCCGTCGGATGTCAGACTCGAATTCATGAGCTGTGAGATCATGATTTGAGCTGAAGTCGGCCACCCAACTGACTGAGCCACCCAGGTGCCCCTATAACTGGTAGAATTAGGGGCTTCATGAGATTTGGGTCTGTTATGGCAGGAAACTTCATTTTGTGTTTTATGGTTTCAAAAAAAAATTTTTTTTAATGTTTGTTTTTGAGAGACAGGCTGAGTGCACAAGTGGGGATAGGGCAGAGAGAGGGAGACACAAAATCCAAAGCAGGGGCCAGGCTCTGGGCTGTCAGCATAGAGCCCAGCACAGGGCTCAAACTCACAGACTGGGAGATCATGAACTGAATGCAAGGCGGATGCTTAACCAACTGAGCCACCCCAGCACCTTTGATGTTTTATGCTTTTATCAGAAGCCTATGAGACCTGGTTGTCTCTCTTAGTATCCTTAAGGTTGACTGTTTTATTCAGGTGTTGTTAATTTTATCCAGCGATATGGTGATAAATATCTAACAATGAGCTTGGGGTGGGTATGAAGAAGGAACCTTGATTTGTAGCATTTCCTTGATTTATTCCAATTTCCAGAGTATAAATATTTCTACCATAGCTGGTTTTAGGCCACCAACACATCAACTGGCCTGCAAATTTCCTGAAAATCTAACAATTGGCTTTTATGAGCCTGTCTTGGTCTAGATGAAATCTAGATCCATTATTTCATTAGAGTTTTTAAATGGTGGTATTCAAATTGCCTGCCACTCCTTGTAAAATGAGTATTAATTTGAATGGTCTCATGAAGAAAAGATCTAGAAGTCCGTACAAAAAAGATGGGATACATTCTTTTTTTTTTTAATGTTTTTATTTCTAGGGGAGAGAGAGAGAGAGAGAGACAGCGTGAGCAGGGGAGGGTCAGAGAGAGAGGGAGTCACAGACTGAAACAGGCTCCAGGCTCTCAGCACAGAGCCTGACGCGGGGCTCGAACCCACAAACCACGAGATCATGACCTAAGCGAAAGTTGGACGCTTAACCGACTAAGCCACCCAGGCACCCCAGATGGGATACATTCTTAATTCTTCCTCCACCCTCCCTTTTCTAAACCAGTTTTAAAGATAATAAGTTGGGGTGCCTGGGTGGCTTAGTCAGTCTCACGGTTTGTGGGTTCGAGCCCNCTCTCTCTCTCTCTCTCCTAGAAATAAATAAATTAAAAAAAAAATTAAAAAAAATAATAAAGATAATGAGTTGCTTTTCTAGCACCTGCCAAGAGAAACCAAAAGAGTCTTACATTTGGTATCATTATGAATTCAAAGTTTTAAATATATATATATTTGGTATGTTTCAACTCATTGCATTTATTCTTCTTAATGCTCAAATTGTTCCACCTTTGGTTAGTGGGAGCCTCTCCAGGTTGATAAAATCCTTAGATAAAATCCCAGTAGTCTTTGTTAGTTTTCTAAATATCTGGTATGAAGATATTCCAAACACCTCCTGTGTATTTCTTGTTCGAGGACTGGACTCAGGGGTGCCTGGGTGGCTCAGTCAGTGAAGCTTCTGACTCTTGGTTTTAGTTCAGTCATGATCTCTCAGTTTGTCAGTTCAAACCCTGCATTTGGCTCTATGCTGACAGCTCAGAGCCTGCTTGGAATTCTGTCTCCCTCTCTCTCTCTCTGCCCCTCCCCAGTCATCGCTTTCTTTCTCTTACAAAATAAATAAACTTAAAAAAAAAAAAGAACTGGAATCAACTATTTCCTTGTAGTGAGAAATTTTATTTTGAGACTACAATCTGGGAACTAACCCAGCTAGCTCATTGCTTTAGGGTTGTTATGATTTTTTTTCACCTTTTCAGTGAACAGAGGGAAAAAACAAATTTTTCTTTAAGAGAAAATACATTGTAAGTACATGCTGATATTTCCAATTTAAACCTAGAATGATAGGCATCAAAATAAGTTATATTTAAAGTGCTTATAGGAAGAAGCAAAAATAAATGAAAAAAATGTAGCTTTGTTAGAAATAACTGACAAAAGTTATTGGAAACTTAATCTTGGAACATTATACATATTTATATGTGCATAAGAGTCACTTCTCTGCTGTGCTTGTAACTAGGATTCTGCTGGAAGAAATAAGAGTGTTCACCACATATTTTCTCTTCAAGAGGGTATTCATCTCAGATTTGATCCCATGGCATCATTTATTCTCCTTACTGACCATGGCATTGTGGTAAGTAAATTCAACTTCAGATTATATTGGGTCCCACCTAGTGGTAGGTCCAAAGTCATCATATAATCACGTGATGAGAAAGATGGATCTATAAAACTAAGTTATTTGTCTAGAAGAATAAAATGCTATAAACTTGGTTTGAATTAAAAGAAGCAGAGGCCCTGATAAGTAATACCTTTTTTGGAACCTGGTTCTAACCAATACCATAAAACCAGGATAACTAAGGAAATTATAGGAACTGCATAAAGTTGGATTTAAGGATCTTCTAAAATAATATTTATTTCTACATAAATAATATATGCTTAATGTAGAAAACTTGGAAAATTTAGAAATAAAGTAAAATCAGCCCCACATTATTCTTTTATCATACCACCTATTATACCATTGTATTTGTCATTATGATACTCTTTATTTTTCTTCATATAAATTTGTATATGAGTCCTTAATATAAAATGTTAATTTTTATTCTCTTTTGCTGTCTAATTTTTTTTTCCACTAAAGAGTTTGTTTTGACTATTTTCTGACATCAATTTACATTTTATAACATGATGTTTAGTGTCATTAATACACCTTTATTTAACCATTTGTCTATTGTTGGACATTTGTTTCCAATATTACCCTCTACTATATAATACTACTTGCAACAAAAAACTTTTTGGGATAAATTCCTAGAAGTGAATTGTTGGATAAAAAAGTAGACACATTACTCTATATACTTTCTTATATAATTACACAAATTATTTATTAAATTCATTGTTTTTCATAAAAACACACATCAAAGACACACACTACAGTGTTGAAAACAAAATTTAAGCCTCTTTTAATTTTACCTTCCAGACATAGCTCTGCTATATATCTTTCACAGACTTACAATGTAAATTTATTATCTTAATTTACTTTTATTACTTGTGTAATTAAGCTTTTTAGAAATATGAATAATCAGGGGCGCCTGGGTAGCTCAGTCGGTTAATTCTCAGGTCCGATTTCGGCTCATGTCATGATCTCACAGTTTGTGGGTTCGAGCCCTGTCTCGGGCTCTGTGCTGATAGCTAGCTCAGAGCCTGGAGCCTGTTTTAGATTCTGTGTCTCCCTCTCTCTGTGACCCTTCTCTGCTCATCCTGTCTCTCTCTCTCAGAAATAAATAAAAAACATTAAAAAAAATTTTTTTTAAAAGAAATATGAATAATCAGCATTTGTATCTCATTTTTACAAGTTTTTTGTGTGTCATTTATTTTTCTTCGGGGGTCTTTAACAGTCACCTAGATCCAGCTTTGGCAACTTTGATGTACTTATGAATCACCGGGAAACATGAGTAAGAGACAGGTTCTGATTTAGTAGGGCTGAGATGGTGCCTGGGATTCTGCATTGCCAACAGGCACAGAGTGATCCAGTGATGATCCGGGGCTCATACTTTGAGAATCAAGAACATAGATTATGTCTCTTCATTGTGAGTTAATCTCCAAGTGAATGCTCTCTTGTTGGAGGAAGCAAAAGAAACTGCAGTCTCGGTTCCCTCAGCCTGCAGTGTGCTGTGCACGGTTTTTCTTTATTCTTATACAACTTTACATAAAACAAATTATACATTTGGTACAGTGAAGGTGGACTGTTTTAATTTGATCACTTCATATAACTAAAATTACTATGTTTCAATATGGGTCTAACTTTCTAAATTCTGAAAGAGTGATGCTGAGGCAATTTATACTTTTCTTTTTTGATGGATCAGTTGTTTTGATTCTCTTTGGTTATATATTTTTCTTATATAGTCATTTCTGGTAGTGATGTCATTTCTATTTTTGTTAATGGGGCCATTTTTTTTTTTTAATTTTTTAATGTTTTATTTATTTCTAGGAGAGAGAGAGAGAGACAGCGTGAGCAGGGGAGGGTCAGAGAGAGAGGGAGTCACAGACTGAAACAGGCTCCAGGCTCTGAGCTGGCAGTCAGCACAGAGCCCGACGCCGGGCTCAAACCCACGAACCGTGAGATCATGACCTAAGCGAAAGTCGGACGCTTAACCGACTAAGCCACCCAGGCGCCCCTGTTAATGGGGCCATTTTAAAAACCTTAACTGAGGTTGCACCTCTGTATCTGTTTCACATTAACGTTGATTTCTCTGCAGGCCCGGGTCCTTTTCGTGATGATTGTGCTGGTCCAGCTCACCATTCTCATTACTTTTAGGTGTCAAGGATATCCAGAGCATAAAGGTTAGTTATGGTTTGTTTTATTCTTAGGAGATTTCATTTCATTTTATTATTATTTTTTTAATAGTTTATTGTCAAGTTGGTTTCCATATAACACCCAGTGCTCATCCCCACAAGTGCCCTCCTCCATGCGCATCACCCCCCCTTCCCCTCCCCCCCACACCCATCAGTCCTCAGTTTGTTCTCAGCATTCAAGAGTCTCTCATGGTTTGCCTTCCTCCCTCTCCCCCTCTATTTTCTCCCCTTCTTCTCCCCCATGGTCCTCTTAAGTTCCTCCTAATCCTATACGTGCAAACATATGGTATTTGTCCTTCTCTGCCTGACTTATTTCGCTCAGCAGAACACCCTCAAGTTCCATCCATGTTGCTACACATGGCCAGATTTCATTCTTTCTCATTTCCATGTAGTATTCCGTTCATTTTAAATTGTCACATAATATACTCACCAATGCCAATATAAATTGTCTTTGCCTGAGCTCTGTAAGGTGTAGTCTTCAAACTTACACTTTTTCTGCAATACTCGATCTTTTTGAAAAAAAATTTAGGGTTTTGGTGCTACATTGCAATAATATGAAGCTCAACCAGAATGGGCGGGTTGGGGAGGGGGCAGGATATCACAATATAGCTCAAATGACCACACATCTCTGCCAGATATTAAAGATCCTCCATAATCAGGTCGTGTCTAATTAGCCGCATCTTCAACAAGTTACCTACTGTATTTTAGCCTGTGTAATTTTTCACTGTTCCCTATATACACCATACTCATTTTTGCTTCTGTGCTTTTGCCTAAGCTATTATCTCTAATTTATTTTTCTAAACTTATCTAAATCTTAGCCTCCTTTAGGGCTCCCCTCAAACCCTCTTTTTCCATACCATTTTCTCCACCCATTCCAGGTCACAATGAACTCTTGCTTCTTTGAATCCCTATAGTCCTTCCTGACAATGCTATACTTGGTCAGTCACCTTACTTTATGTAACCATTTCAAATGTATATATACTTTCTCCTACTTTGAGGATCTGTGGTCTTTTAGTCTGTGGCCACAGAATGGAGCTCTCTGTGTGAAGCTCATACACGTGGCATTTTTGGCACTATATTTTAAGAGAAGTTAATTTGAAGAGCTTTAGGGATCCTTTTCAATTGGAGTAAGAGGATAGCTGTGAGTTAGGAGCTCTGTCACATATGGGACAGAAATATTCATACTTAAGATTAGACTGGAGAAATTTTGATATTTCTTTGATATACTTTTGACATCCTTTCATATACCATTTGGAGGTTTATACATTTGGATACTAATGTACAAACAGAAAACAGAGACGTCATCCTTTGAGCATAGCACTATATTTCAAACTTGCATGTTTGATCATGTATAAAGTGCACATGTGTGTGTGCATGTGTGCAGCACATGTCTCACAACTATACTATTACTTTGAACTTCCTACCCTCTGCAATTCTAAGTGAACCGGCTTATCAGAATTCCTGCCAACTTTTGCATTTAAAGTGGTGTCATCTGTATAGTCACCCTATAATAAAAGACTTGCTGAAGGTATATAGTCCATGGAAGTCTTCTAGAAAATGAACTGTACGTGTGCTTACTGGGTTTTTCAAATTTATTCTGTTTAGGGTCTCCAGGATTTGTAAATTTGGCCTCATTTTCCCTCCACGTCTTGAGCAAACTAAACATCTTCTACTATTCTGTGTTGTTGCTAACCCTGTATACAGCACTGGGTAAGTCAATTAGGAAACCTGAGATTGTGGAGAATTCTGCCAAAGAATATATGGATAATTTTGACAATAGAGTCATTTAGGATCTTGAGAACATAATGAACGGCACATGGCTTCTTTATAAGTCATTTCCTGGAATATGCGCTTGGGAAATAAAGTTCTTTCCTAACATGTTTAAAGGACATTTAGTTGACACTGAGTTAACTTAAGCTAAGAAGACCATTAAGGAATTAGTGTGTAGAGAGCAACCTTATTTGACTACTTTAAAGTTTTATCCTTTATTTCATCACACTTTTTATTCCCTTCATTACTTTATCAGAATTTATGATTATCTTCTGTGTTTATCATCTCTTCTCTCATTACAATAGCCATTGATGTCTTATGTGTCTTGTTCAGTGCCTGTGCCCAGCGCTAAGCACAATGCGTAGTATGTAGTTCAGTGAATATTTATTTACTGATATGTGGCTCTTAAACACTCAGCTCAAAAAAGAAAGAAACAGATGAGCAGTGAGTTCAGCATACCTGAATTCTAGTCACTTAGCCACTTAGGGAAACAGAAAGCACTGTGAGTCTCTTTTTAAAGCTTTTTACTAATGTTCCTTAGTGACTAAAAGTCAATTAGAAGTAGATTAGCCTAATTGTTACTTAGTCTTGTGCATTATTCCACCTCAGGACTTTTCTTTGTTCACTAGTAACTCCCACCAGAGAACAGAAAGTAGTTAAATAAAAAAATATAACACTTAAGAATTCTGTGTAACAAGCTATGGCAGATGGCTCTTTGGAGGTCAGTTCCCTTGTTCTAAGATAGGTTGAAGCTATTTTAGACACTTGTCTTACACTAGAAGGTAAAGCAAATGATTTGGTTTCTGGTTATAAAAGAAAGTGTTAAATGGGCCAGAGTTTGCTCCATGTTTGAAAGTTGAAATTTGCAGGGAAAACATTTCTTTAGACTGTATCCAGTGGAGGTTAAATAATATACATCTGAGAAAATTACCTATGACTTTTTAAAGCGGAACCCTACTATTACCAGCAAATCATGGTATTTGCATTTTGGGAACAGAAGTCTTGACTGTCCATTAATCATTCTTGACAATATAGTAATTCCAGAATCCTACACAGTAAGAAGTGGAAGTAAATAACAGGGTAGAGAGAAAAGTCATTCTGACATTCTAAATGAAAGGCAGGTTAAATTTTGTATGTGTTAACCTTGAATGTGTAGTTGATATATAAAGTAATGCCTTGGGTGAGCAAGTAAGGGTCAAAATACATTAATTAATATTCATTAAAAAAGAAGTACATTTTAGAAAGATCAAGTGGGGGCACCTGGGTGGCCCAGTCGGTTAAGCATCCAACTTCAGCTCAGGTCATGATCTCGCAGTTCGTGGGTTCGAGCTGTGCTGACAGCCAGCTCAGAGCCTGGAACCTGCTTCAGATTCTATGTCTCCCTCTCTCTCTGACCCTCCCCTGCTCACACTGTCTCTCTCTTTATCTCAGAAATAAATAAAACATTTAAAAAATTAAAAAAGAAAAAAATCAAATGGTTGAAGTTTTATTGCTTAAAGGAGCAAATATCAGTTACCTAGAAAATTAGCTTCCGTGTCTTTGCTTCTGAAAGGAAATGGTAATCATTATATTAGGTTACTATCACAACAGAATCTTCTAAAATTTCTGATTGTACTCCAATCTATTTCTGGAATCTATTCAGGTACAGCATGTACTCAGACGATTTTATAATTAGACAAATACAGAGCAAAGGAGCAAATGGTTGGCTACCTAGGACATATGGTACAACATAGAGATTAGCAAAGGAAAAAAGCTATGCCAGTACAATGCTTATAGATGATTAGTCTCACACTTTTTATTCCTATAAATGCACCTCGTGATGTATATAATCATAATCACAGTTACTTAATCTTCTGCTTTCCTGTCCATTGCCTCTTGTAGGACCATGGTTTGTTGGTGAAATTACTGAAGGCAAATTGGGTTGCTGCTTTTCCTTTGGAATCTTTGTTGATGGACATTTCCTACAAGGAAGCCTAACATTTATAGTTGGAATTCTGCAGGTAAGAAATCAGAAATGGAATTTAAAAACATCTTGGATTTTTGGACTAATTGCATAATAGTTTTGAATTAAATCCAGTCTCAAACACTGTAGGTCATATTTTCTAATTTACTAGCAGGGCAATCTTTAATATTTGGTGTTTGTTTTTGAGTGCTTCCTAAGCTCTTTCTTCCACTACTTTCTTATAAACATCTAAAATACATTATGGCAGTTACGGTTTATAAAAAGTGAAACAGGTTTTTGTTTTTGTAATTTGTTTTACTGTGTTTTTCCATTGATAAAAAATGAAAAACAGGACTTATAGTAGAAGGAAGGAAAAATAGACACACACACAAAATGGGTTAATTATCCAATGAAAGCTACACTGGGTAAGAATAAGGTCTAGGCTTTTAAGTGGTGTCTTAGAGGTATACTTGTTTGGGAAAACACTGTTATGTTAGGTTTACATTAGGATTAAAATTCCTTTAGGGGCGCCTGGGTGGCTCAGTTGGTTAAGCGTCCGACTTTGGCTCAGGTCATGATCTCATTGTCTGTGGGTTTGAGCCCCACATCAGGCTCTGTGCTGACTGCCAGCTCAGAGCTGGAGCCTGTTTCAGATTCTGTATCTCCCTCTCTCTCTGACCCTCCCCTGCTCATGCTGTCTCTCTCTCTCTCAGAAATAAATAAAAAAAAAATATTTTTAAAAACAAGGGTTAAAATTCCTTTAAAGCAAACACAAAAACAAACAAAAAAACCTGACCTGTAGCAAATCTCTGTATATAGGTTTGAAAGTATTTACCTATTTATTTTACTCATGTAATGGAACTAAGCTACTAAAATCTCAAGGGATGATCTCATGTTTGGGAAGAGATCCAAAAACATTGTTCAAAATGAGTTTACAGCCTCATAGCAGGGTAGTAAAACATGATCAGGAGGATTATAGACAGACAAAGAGGGAAGACTTATGCCTAATAAACACTAACCAAAGACCAGAACATTCTCAGTATAGCAGCATTTTATATGCGCATAGGTCCCAAGTCTGGTTTAGTTCTCTTTTATGTATTATTACATAAGTGGAGGTTGTCTCTCACGAGTACACTTGTAACAAGTAAAACCTGAGTGTTACTAAAAGGTGGTGTTTATATTCATATTTTAATAAATAGTACACTAATACTGGATTTTAGGTATCATCGAGGCCTGTGGTTCCCAAACCTATTATCCCTGTCCTTGACTTCTTCTCTGCACTTCAAGTGCCTATATATCCAACTGCCATTTCACGTCTTCCCTTAGATCTCTAACAGCCATCTCAATATTATGTGTCTAATAGGACCTTTAGTTTCTACCCCAAACTTGTTCCTCCCTCAGTTCTTTCCAATTTCAATAAATGGCTCCACCATTTACCCAATTTTTCTAGGATGTATCCTTAATTTTTCCCTTTTCCTCTAATACACTGTACTAATTAGAGTGTACTCTAATACACTCGCTAATTCATTAGCGAGTAATCCCTTGTTTGATCTCCCTCCAGTGCATATCTTGAATCCATCACTTCTTTCCATCTTTGTTACCACCACACTAGTCTAACTCATAATTATTTCTTGCTGGGCTACTGCAATGACCTCCAGACTGTTCTTCCCACTGCTGCTTTTGCCTCCCTACTGTCATTTTGCCACAGAGTGTCCACTATTGTCCTTTTAAAAGCTTAATCAGCTCACTCCTGAGCTTAAAAACCTTTAAGCAGAGCAGTGACATGATCTTGGTCCCACGGACTGCCCCCATTTCCATCCAGCTCATCATATTCCAGGTTCATGGGTCTTAAATAGGGTAAGACCTCTCTCACATCAGGGGTTTATATTTGTTTTTTCTGTCTGGAATGCACTTCATTCCACTGAGTCATTCCTGTTTTCAGGCCTCAGAAAACCCATCTCTCAGTTACCCTTTTGTGACCCAGTTATTTCCTTCACTGAATTATCACAATCTATAATGATTTTTTTTTTTTGGTCTCTCTTCTCTCTGTGAGAATGTAAGCTCTATGATGTATCCTTTCTAAGTTGTTCACTACTGTGTCCTCAGCCTAGAGCCTATCACAGTGCCTGCCATGTATTGGGAGCATGATAATTATTTGGTGAATGAATGAATGAATCATACAGCAGCTAAATTTGGATTATAACTTAAATCTTCTGATTCTCATTCCAGTACTCATCTTGCTACTTCAATTAAATATACATGGGGTGCCTGGGTGGCTCAGTCAGTTAAGCATCTAACTCTTGATTTCAGGTCATGTCATGATCTCACTGTTCATGAGATTGAGCCCCGAGTCGCACTCTGAGCTGACAGTGCAGAGCCTGCTTGGGATTCTTTCACTCCTTCCTTTCTGCCCCTTTCCCACTCATCCCCTCCTACCCAATAAATAAACTTTTAAAATACAGTGATAATGAGGGTACCTGGCTGGCTCAGTTGGTGGAGCATACAACTCTTAATCTTGGGATTGTGAGTTTGAGCACTATGTGTGGTGTAGAGTTTACTTTTAAAATAATGAATAATGAAATACAGAGATAAAAAAAAATAGTGATGCCTAAGTCCCCCCTCATTCTACCAAAAAGAAGCGTGTGTACGTGTGTTTATATACCTGATTCATTTCCACCTTAAACATTACTGAGGGCTTCAACATAAATGATACCTACTTTTAAGATGAACAAAAGAAAAGGATACAGGTACAACTATAAGTCATCTCTTGTGAGTATTATAAGCAAGCATGATTGAAGCATAAACAATCAGAGAATCAGCCCCAAGAGAGAGAGCAACATATTCTTAGGAGCCACCAATAATGTGTTAATGAAACCCAATCCCCTAAGGTCTTGGTAATAAGCTAACAGTCCTGTTCTGCTTCTCTTTCCAGCTGGCATTTTTTAACATCCCCTTGATGGCTTACCTTTGTTGGAGCTTGTTGCAGCGATGCTTTGGTCACAACTTTCGGTCTCATCTCCGTCAAGGCAAATACTTGAAGACTATACCTGTTCACCTACTTATGTTACTGTTGTACATCTGGCAGATTTATTCCTGCTATTTTCTTCATATGACATATGGCACTTTAGCTTGCTTCTTCTCCCCTTTGCGGACCTGGTTGACACTGTTGACACCTGTTATCATTCGTTGTGTGTGGACACTGAACTCTGCCAAGCTTGGAACCTTTATAGTGCAGTTAAAAAGCCACTTGAGCTCCTGAAGGCCATGCCTTACCATCTGCCTTTGCAGCCCAGGCCCCTGCCCCAGTGGCAGGTGGAAGGCCAGTGTTGGTGGGCAGGCATCAGGGAGCTGCTGCACCTTGGACACCTGAGAATTGGAGAGGATTACCCACTACTGATTCCTGCAGAATGGACTGCAGAAAAAAATCTCTAAGTAATGCCATGATTCCTTCCTTCTCCAAGAAGGCAAAGGGTTGATTTACTTTTGTGAAGAGAAAGTCCCAATCAGGAGATCCACAGGGCAGGTGTGTGTATGGTTGTATCAGAAGCCCATTGTATTTTTTACGGTTACCTCATGTAAAGTACCTAGCACAGTGTGTGGAACTCGGCAGTTGTGCCGGGTGCCACTTTAGGGGCAGGGAACCAGTGTGAACTTGGGCCCTACCCTGACTACCCTTGAGATACTAGCTCCCAGTCTTCTCCCTCGGGGTTATGGGCTCTGTGCTTCTTTAGGTGGAGAGGGATGTTTTCATCTAATCAAATAAATGAATGATGGATAAGAACTCCAAACGAGTTTTGTGTATGTGGTCCGGGCTCCAGGCGGGAGGAGGCGTGGGCGGGCCTCCGGGAACCGAGAGGCGCGGCCCGGCTTCGGAGGCTGAGAGGAGGTGTGGCCGCGACTCATGCAACAAAGAGGCGTGGCCTGACCTTTGGGAGGGAGGAGGCGTGGCCCGGGCTATGGGGCGGGGTGGGTTTGTTGTTGCCGGAAGCGAACCCGGTCCGTGACTTCCGGAAGTGGAGCTCCCACAGCAGTGTGCCCCCAGCAACTTCCGTGGCTGTTTTTGTCTTGAGGTTCCAGGCAGTCTTCTGAGATGGCGAGCGCAGCCGCACCTACAGCGGCGGTCCCCACCCTAGCTCCTCCTTTGGAGCAGATCCGGCACTTGGCAGAGGAGCTGCGGTTGCTCCTGCCTGGAGTGCGGGGTGAGCTGCTGCCCTTGGGACGGGCAACAGTAGGGGCGGGCTCGGTTAG